>NC_061483.1:25894337-26233871 GCF_022539355.2 Hippoglossus stenolepis | reverse complement strand
AAACTTCTCAGTGTGTCAGTCAGGTGACATTACAATGTCATGTGCCCCACATTTGTATAATGTACGCCCAGCGGCTAGTCTGACATGCCCCCTATTCGAGCCAGTTAGAGCGAGAGTGGAGCCGCCATTTCCTGTACATGCTGGAAGCAGTTGGTCAATCACCACAGAATGGGCCAGCTGGCCAATCAGACCAGACTGACTTGTTTTAATAGGCAGGGAGGGCCTTAAAGAGACAGGAGCGAAACACGGGTGTTTCAGACAGAGGCTGAAAGAGGAACTGCAGCAATGGACAGTGTGAGGAAAGTGATAAATTTACTGAAAATTAGGACAAATTGTTACCTTTCAAGTCATGACACAAATTTGAATTATGGAGCCAAGTACAAGTATAATATTTCTCCTTTAAAATCAACATGCATGGGTGTGTCTTTACCTTAGGTCCCTGGAAATCTACTCTCAACTTCCCAATGACTGAGTACGGGATCACTACTCATCAATCACCTTTACAACATGTCTGAACACACCTTTAGTATCTAAAAAACATCACTGGTTTCATGCATTCCATCAAAATAATGCACGAACTGCAATGATTGTGAATTTTAAGACTCTGTCTGCTCAGCCAAAGTGACACGTCTGAAGATTATGTTTGTAGATTGCAAATCCCTCTGGACTTCAGGAAATGCAAAGGAATCGCTCTTTGTAAGGACCATTAAATCACCCTCTGTTCTGAAACTCACAGTAAATCTTGTTATCTACAATCTGTGGCTTCAGGGTGAATGGTATCTCTCGTAGCTCAGTGTAAATAAAAGGCTGCTATACAACATTGTGAGATTGTATCTCAGCACAACTGCTTCTTTTCAGTTGTTCATTTGCATGTACACCGGTTGCCCTACACATGCTCCCTCCCTTAGATTACATCAGGAAACAACACTTGCTATGAACATTGCTTTCTTTACCTTATGTAACCGGGATAATAATTTTCTATCGTAACATCCAGAAGGCACACAATCACACTTTGTACTTCGTCATAACTTTTCTCCTCCAAGCGTCAACATGCAGCATAAAGATGTCAGCAGCGGTGACCCTTTAGTTCTGATTTGTGCTTTCTCACAATGGTGCTGGCTACTAATGATGAAGGAGAAAATCTTGCAGTTGCAGAGGACCATTTCATCCAGTGTATTGGCAAAATGAAAGCAGGCGTTTATGCAAGAGCACAAAAAGCCAGATCAAAGGGAAGTAAGAAAGCAGCACAACATGATAAACACAGCAACTAGTCAACCTTACGATCCCAAGGAAAACTTTGAAAACACAATTAAACACCAGGAACAAACCAAGATGTCAGTCAAAGCTTAGAGTCTTTGAAAGATATGCTTTGTTATAACTCACTGAAGAGAGAACAGAACCATTGTATTTATAAATGTACTTTGGTTTCACTGGATAACCCCTGTCCTTTTAGTTTTTTTTTGCATAAGAGTTATCTTTTTAGTGCTGTGATTTCTTTGGAACAGAGCTCCTGGTTATTTCTGCACCAAGCTTAAAGCAGTGTTTCTTATTTTCCTGTTTGGTCACCATTTCTTACATCAACCAAATCCAAGTCACCGGCGAAACAAGTTGATGAGAAACAGCCACTTGAGACAAATAACACATCGCTGGGACTCATGACACAAGCATTTGGCTCATCAGATTAATAAAATCATTAAACTGTATAAAAGCCCTTGCCATTCAACTTGGGTCCCCGCAGTGTTTCACCTTGTCAGCTTGGCAGCGAGGGGCCCTCTGTCTTGTTGAGAAATGAGAGCAGGTTAGTCCTGTGCTCTCGCAGCGCTCGTCGAGCCCCTCCGCTGGCCGGCACGTCTGCCTCGCTCAACGCCATTGATTACCTGATGCAAGCGAAAGCCAAGTTTGCCGCTCTGATCATTAATCCTGCCGCAGCCTCGCTCTTAAACAACACTCCCTCACCCCCGCTTCTATGCCCTTCTTCCCCATATCTGGCATGTATTGAAGTCACGAGGGCACGGGCTAAATGAGGCCTGAGTGATGGAGGCTTTGCAGAGCAGGATTTTTTCACATGCTTGGGGGGGAGTTCCACGGTACTTAAAGGTATAAGGAGAAATTCCCTCTGAAATCAATATTTTATGGCAGAGGAGAACTCCTCTTTAAGATATCTTTTAAAAACAACCATCTTCACAAAATGAAGACCAGGGCCTGTATAATCAGACTTGTGAGAATTACACTCAACAGTCGACCTAGGACAAAGTCTGTCCATCGACACCAACTTAAGGGCAACTTTCAAGTGACCACATTCTCTGAGAGGAAATACTCCAATCAGAGAAAGGGTTCACCTTTGCCGTGCCATATTATTCATTCTTAAAAACCTCTCCCTTTCACACATTTTATTCAATGATGTTTTCTTGCAAAAACGAATTGGCATTCCTTTGCAACTAGAATAGCAGTAGAGTGTATACCTCAGAGCCACGGCTCAACAGTTACCTTATGAAATCACATTTAAATGATCTGGAACCAGATTTTTTGGGGTTATGCACCAACTTGCAGAAACAATCAGTCCCAGATTTTTTTGTCATCAAGATCGATGGAATATTCTTGATGAATTCAACGAAGATGTTTGCAGGCCTGTTTTTGTCATGCGGTGAAACAGACATGAAAACCTCTTTGACGGAGGTAATAATTGTACTAAAATCCATACAAAAATAATACCATAAACCAAATATTAAAATCATAGGGGTTATTTGATAAAAGAGATTAAATAAAGCCTAAAACACAAAGATTAAGCAAATGATGGTATAAGGAGAATTTAGTTCCACAATGATGAGTGCCAATGAAGTTACATGGAAAAAGATTGCAAATAAAATCATTGCCAGCATTATTATTGTTTCCGCCGCGGAGGGAAGTGAAAAAAGAAAATCTTAAATGTTCAAACGACAAAAAGTAGGATAAAACTGACCATCACAGAAATACAGATTATATTTTGAACAATAACAATTTCATACAACCACACTAATTGCCTCTTTTTTAGTACAGTCATCAAAAATCTACTATTGTAAATTCAATGAATTGATTATATTCCTAAACTGGGAAGTATAGAGTTTTCACCTTAATTTGTCAGTCCACAATTTTTCAAAGGCAGCTTGATAAATATCAGCCCAGACATCAGCGCTCTCATTTAGGCACTACAGATTTTCAAAAGCCCACGCACGTGTTTCAACATCTCCAAATCTATCCAGAGTCAGAACCTGTTCTGGGCTCATACCTGTTGTCTTTGTCAAGACAGGAAATCTAAAAGGACAAGCGTTATTTTTAGAGTTGCTCCTTCAGCCCTTGGGAGAGCACCTTAGACACGCGAAGCATCAAAACAGTCGCCTTGTTGCATGTCCTCAAAAATGCAGTCAAATATGATTTCTCTGACACCCATGCAAAGTGTGGCGGAGACACCGACTGAGAGGAAATTTCACACTAGGTAATTATCTACTGTTTCTCTTTGCCTTTGGGGGGGAAGGTGGACGAGGACGGCTGTTGGAGGGGGGGCTGAGGTCTCCCTTACACCCTTAGATGTGAGGGTGAAAATTACACAGGCTCCTCCGTGGGCTTGGAAAGCCACCAGACCTCATCAAGCAGCAGGTGAGCGCCTCTTTGCATCCCTCCCTCAATGTCGTCCCCACCGGTATAAATAGAACAGTATGGCGTCACAAGTCACATCTCATTTGGTGTGTTGTGTTTCAGAGCACCTCCGCTGAGACGCCGGGCACCGGGGGCCAGCTGGGAGAAAGCCGGGCCTCGCTAATGGACAGGAGCGGGGCCTGGAATTTACAGTCCCTGCACAGAAACAATTCTTTGACCCTTCAGCCTGACCGAGATGTGATCAAACACACACTAAGCAGGGCTCTTTTTTCCTTTTCCTTTTGTGTTCCTCAATTATCTCCGATTTTTTTTTTCTCCTTGCAGAGATATGCTCCACGTTAGCTGATAGAAAAATCAGACATCAGCTTATCGTTTGACTCGACAATGGCAGGGTTTCCACTCAGGAAAAAAAAAACACTCTTCATACTGTTAGATTGGCCTCCACGGTGCATTTGTTCAAAATAAAATCCACAACGTTTGAGCCCATACGAATCTTAATCATGAAATGACATGAATTGTGATCGAAGTGTAATGATCTCTCATATATACACACAATGTCTGGAGCAAATCGAACAGTGTGCAGGCATTCTGAGCCGGTTTGAGTTTGATTTTCCGCCTCTCACGTGTTCCGCTTTTCTGCTGGGGTCAGATCTGACAATAGCATCGTAAATTCGTCGTTATCCTTCAATCTCTTTGTGCTGATCATCATGTTGCCTGCGAATCCATAGCTTGGTGATGATATAATGGGACTTTGAAGGGTATTTTCAACAAATGAAACGTGGATCCTCTTATTTGTATTGTTGAGCTCAAACACACTACACTGAAAAGGCTGCTGTCAACATATGTATTATTAAAGCAGACATATTATACTCATATTCAGGTTCATAATTGAAATTATGGGTTATTACTTGAAAAGGTTAACATGCTCTATTGTTCAGAAAATATTACTTTCCGCATAGCGTCCATTACTGCAGCTCCTCTATTCAGCCTCTGTCTGAAACACTTGGTTGTAACTCCTGTCTCTTTAAGGCCCTCCTCCTGATAAAGCCCAGTTTGCCCTGATTGGCTAGCTGGCCCTCTCTGTTGTGATTGGTCTACTTCTACCAGCGCATCTAGGGAATGTTGCTCTAGCTTTACCTGGCTTTGTTAAGGGACATGCATCATGTAAATGTGGGCTGACATGATGGTGTTTAAGTATCGGCCGCAATGCATACGAGGCGTTTCAGGATCTTCAGGAGCAGTGTTTTCTGTCGGGGAGAGGAGCTCCCTCTACTACAGACTTTGTGCTTTTTAACTGTACGCAGACAAACAACCTGTACGACACACTAGATTGCACCCATAGTAACGTCTTCTTTAACATCAAAATGGATCCCAAAAAAAAAATTGCTCCAGCGTTCATCAGCTTGTCGCCAACTGTCTTTTGCCAGTGCTGGGGAAACCTTCCAAAGCTGATGAGTGATGAGAGTGAACCTAAACATTGTGGTTGTGACCATGAAATCTAAATAATGAGTTGAAAATGCCTCATTGAGCCAAGGAAAAACTGAAGAGCTCAGTGATAATCCTCTGTGGGTTGATCACTAATAACACTTTTCATATGCCTTGATCAATTAAATCAGTTCTACATTCATGTAATCTGTATATACAAGATATATACAACAAAAATAAAGGCATTTAATGTCACATTAGCAGAGTAGTGTAAATTCTTCAATGCGTGGATATATGCAATGGAAACACGGACAATTGAAGAGAAATGTTTCATTTACAGAACGATGTTGGTTAGACACCTCGATGGGTGCTACTTGACAAATGTGCTTGAGATTTTAATTTGTGAAATTATTGAGACAATCTGCAGCCACAAAGGATTTGATTGGTTTCTATGTGCATCACCACATTTCCACTATAGACTACTAAAACTCACTAAAAAAGACTTGTACACAAATCAGAATCACCTGCCTGAAAAATATGTAGGGACTGTTAAACAAAGTCTTATCTTACCCTGATACATAATGCAAAATCAGCTTTACTTGCATTAAACACACACGTACACACACAGAGAAACACACAAACACACACCAATGCCGTAAAAATTAGCACAGCCTGAAAAACTTTTGGTCAAACAGCAGCGAGTCGATCAAAGTTCATTCAACCAAATGTCGATGCATTCTTCCAGCCATCATGAGATAAACGGTGCAGCCATCTCATTTTTGTATGTATCGCTACGAGCCAGTGGGGTTAATAACGTCGGTCTCCTTCATTAGATATACAGTAGGTGCAGGAGAGAGCAGGAGAACAATAGAGGACTCGTCAGCATCTCAAGAGGCTCCCAGCAAAACATGGATTAGGTGGAGATTATTAAATGTCAGCTCTTAAGACGAATACTTTTTACAGCCTCAAAGTAAATCAATACTACTTATCTTTGATAAAAGAGGCAGAGTAGATGTGCCAGCATTGCAGTCTGACAGCTCTCTCTGCTCGAAACCATTACTAATCGAATTGAAGAATCCCATAGGAATGTTTTAAAATGCATCACAGTGCTTTTTACATATGTATGTGTTTGTTGCTTTGTCATATTAGTGTGTCCAAATCACCCTTTTCATTTCCCTCCACTATTACTGCTGCTGCTTGAGAGTCTTGGTCCTCATTTCTCGTTTGATAAATAAAAAGGCTTTTCAATTCAAACATGAAATTACACTGGCATGTCTCCAATGTGCAACACAAAGCACTCAGAGTCTGACATAGATTGAGAGAACATTAATGGGCAGTTTATAATCTCTCGCTGCCTCTCTGCCTGTGTGCCTGCATATAGTTAAGAGTGATATTTTCAGGTGCATATATGAACCACATCTCTGCCTCCTCCTTGGTCTCTGGCAGCGCAAATCCTGATGATTTCGTTGAACATTCTGTTTCATGCTGATAAATCCATTTTCTCAAAGGCACCGAGATTGACATCTGCAAATATTGATGGTAAACAAACCAATCAGAGCAGCTCTGTCGATACCTATATGGAGGTGGCTCTCAGACCTCATATCACCACTTTCAAAGCAAGCACAGGATGCACTACGCTCCACCAGACCCCACATTAGTCCTGCCATGATGCAGGCATAGGCAGTTTTAAGTTTCAAGTGCCTCCACCCAAGGAGTGTATGCCATTACCGCACTATATTTCTGTGTGTGTGTGTGTGTGTGTGTGTGTGCGTATGCTTTGTGTAAATTTGCTGTGCGCGCACAGTGCATCCTCAATGCCTGCATCCAAATCATAATTACAATGTAATATCACGCGTAAGGCAGTGCCCCTGCTGTTGTTTCACTTTCTCCTCCTCTTCCCTTCTATGAATATCAAATGCTCTCATGCTGAGCTCTGAAAGCTGCACAGCTCTTTCGAAGACACACAGATGGAGTGTGTGTGTATGTGTGTTTGCGGGGTGGGGAGGGTGGTGGTAGTTGGATAGTACTCTCCTCCTCTGGCTTTGACAGGAAAAGCCAGCGGCAGGACTTCGATTCTGAAAATACGCTGTGTATCCCCGCGGTCGGTTGTTACCCCTGTCCAGGCAGGACAACCTTACATCCTATTCAGCTGTCCTCTGTAGGGTGTACATGATATTTTTTATTCATGTCACATAAACTGCATCCGAGATAACCTTTGTGATTTCTGCAGTGTTCAGCTGAATGCCAGAGACCGGGAAGGGCTGTGGTATAGAGAAGACGAGGCGGCAGCTATGACGGTGGCGTAGAAAAGAAGGCATCTGTCAAACCGTCACTCAAAAGAGGCCGTTCTTTGTAGAGCAGCTGAAATACGACTAGTTTTACAGCCTGGTGAGTGGAAACATCAAGACCACTCACATATGAAGGGATTAACGGTGATCATCTTGTAAAAACGGAGCGTGTCAATGTCTGCTAGACGATAACTGACGGTTCTCAATTTTCAACTTGTTGGGTGGTCAGGTGTAAAGACCTGAGCCACTTTGACAAGGTCCAAATTGTTATTGCCGGACTCTGCGGTCTGAGCATTTGCAAAGCGACAAGGCTTATGGTGTGCCCCCGGTCAGCAGTGGTGAGTACCGCAGTGTTCGGAGAAGGGACAGCGATCCAAGGAAGGATGAACCTGCGCACCATAGGCTACAAAGGGTATTATGTCTTGTCTGAAACGGCAGAAAAGGCTATTGTCGCACAATTAATGATGCTCATGGGAGGACTGTATCACAACAACAGTGCATTGCCCCCTGCTGTGTGCGCTGCTGCTGAGCCTCAGTCCAGTGAGAGTGCCCACGCTGGTCCTAATGTTTTGTCTCATCAACGTTTGTGCGACGCTTGTTTGTTGCTCACTTGTCCACCATGAATTGGAGTGTGCATGCCATTACTTTTCTGATGTTTTTTCCCCACAAGATGCAGAGTTTTCTTGCTTTTGATTTGAGGGGGTTCTTGTTCTCTCGGAGAATAGATTTTTCAAGGACTCATTTGACAGATGTTGTCTTTTCAACCCACAAAAACAGTCAAGAAGAAAGAAGCAGTTTCCCCCCCCTCACTACCCAGTGTTTATTGAGTAAAACACTAATTCGAAGAAACTGCCTCGAGCAGTAATATAAACAGATTATCTATTCGACTCAGGACTGGGGGTCTCGTTTTGTCTATAAATCGCAATCAACAAACACGTAGTACACATTGTGATGTTTGCTCTGCAGGCAACCAACAGATGCAAACACAAACACATTCAATAATGTTTGTGGGCTATCAATTTGTAGTAAATTGTTTAACTTTGTTAAAGTCGTGACTGACGCATGGGAAAGAGATTTATTTATATAAATATATAAAGGAAGGTACACAAAGTTAAAAACATGTGCTAGGATTGTTAATTTGTTTCTCAAACTCTTTCTTATTTGTTGAAATTCTCTTCATGTCCGAAAGCCGTCGGTGGCAAAGGAATGGTGTCTGTGGCCCTCACAGATCTGTAATAAACATGAGCAATACCTATCCATCACTATCTAACCTGCCGGCCTGTGAGCACACTGCCCATGACCAGGGTCCGCAGTTGCTTCTAGCAGTTGTCACTCAGTGAACATTCATGTGTTTTGGAAGGTGTAGCTTTGACGAGCGGGCCAATGGGAGGGGCTGGGATTTATCAGTTGCATTCTTCAAAATGTAGCCTGCTCTTTTGAGCTTTTCCAGGATTACCAACCCTAGCTATAACCTATGCAGGTGTATTTGGTTTTAGTAAAAACAGGACAGATTACATTTATTTGGGGTTATGATCAGATGGAGGAGCGGCTGAGGAAAGCAGCAAACCATGTCCTTATTTTGTATGTGCACCTGGGGCAAGGACATAATCTGCCCAAATATTTGTTCTTTTGTACATTGGATACCAACATTTCGCAAGACCTCCTTTGGTAGTACGTTCACAAAGAGTACAAACCCCAAAAACGTAATACTTCTCCTTTCCAATAATATATCAATGTTCAAATAAATATTACGTCAAATAGCAGGACAGAGAAAACATCTTTAGGCCTAGACACACAAAGGAGGAACGTCTAAAGAAGTCAATATTCCTTCTATGCACTCTTTACCTGCCACAGCATTGAATCACACGATACGTTATCCGGAAATGTGCTAACCACTCATCTGATCACTGGGGGTGACGAAAAGTGCAAGAGAGAGAGAGACGGCAAGTCTGGTGTCGTGGTGTGACATGACAACCCCTCTCCCTCTGTGTTTCACACACACACACACACGCACACAAACACACACACACGCACACACACACACACACTAACTAATATCACTCAGCGGCTTCTACAGTTGCATGATGGAGAGCATACCTCGACCAGCTGGATCATCGTGTGGCGTAAACGCCTGCAGAGAGTGGCATTTTCACATAATTAGACCATTGAGTGAGCCCTCGACCCCTACGACCAGTCATCCAGGAAGAGACCACCCATCAGGACATAAATATTCATACCGAAATGTATTGTGCAGTGCGCCTGTGTGGAATTAATTATACATTTTACTCATTTTCTTTATTCTATCTTATATTTGATCTAATATTTACTTTTGTGTTTATTCATCTCCATTATGTTTCCTTTTATTGTTGAGAGTGGCTGGCAGAGGAAGAATTTCATTGCTCTGGGAAACTTTTTTTTCAAGTGCGTGTGACATTTAACACTTTTTGAGTCATCTCTCAGGCTTTCTTCCAACGAACTCATCAGCCCATTTAAATGTTTAATGTATTGCACCTCCAACACAGTCTTTGTGCAATATCTTTTTTTTTCTTCTTCATCTCACTAAAAAAAGTAGGAGTACCTCTTAAAAATACAAAACCAAAGAATTCCTTTTTTCTTCTGAAACACCCTGACCTTAATGAAATATATTTATATTCAGTTGAATATACAGCAACAAAAACATTGTGGAGGATGTGTAATGCTGCTGTAATTGTGTTTTATTGTTTTATCATTTATGAGCATAAATGTTGCTACTCAACAAGTCTCAAAATGTATTGCCTATTAAAGGAATCACTTATTCCTTTTCCCTACAGCATCCAGTCTGTAGCATCTGCAGTATTATAGATCTGTATGTTTCGCCACTCACAGCACATGATTGAAGGTTTCAGAACGATGGTTTCATGTTTCAAACAAGAAAAGTAAGTTGAAGCAAGTGGGAGGAAATGTTTTTACCATTTCAATAAACCTATACGCCAAGGAGGTTTTGTTTTTAGATTAGTTGGTTGGTTGGTTTGCAAGCAAGATTACACTAAAACTACTTAACGGATTTCCACAAAACTTGGAAGGATGTGGTATGGGTCAGGGAAGAAGCAATTAAACCCATTAATCTAGGTGTTTGGTTTATGGATCCAGATCAGGGGGCAGATACAGCATTTCTTTTCCATTTTTAACTAAGGATAGGGAGTTTTTCAGAATTTCCACCAGAGAATATTGCATGGATCTAGATCAGTGGTCGCCAACCCGTCGATCGCGATCTACCGGTCGATCTCGCAGTCTTCACTGTCGATCCCCGAACTCTGTGGACTCACTGGCTGCGGTTTCGCCGCAGATCAGCTGTGTGTCGGTTGTTCACACAGCTGAGTGTCCGCTGCTCGCGGCGGAGCTGCTGGTTTATCTACTGCATTGCCTTCAAAACAAGTCGGTTTATGTACTAAAGTAAATACTAGTATACTACGGTATGAAGACGCGCATCTTCCGGTCTGTCGATAACAATCAAAGCCCCGTTTGAACAAATGAATGGATTCAGAAAGTGAAACGCAGGAGTGCTTTTACTTTGAAATGGGTTTGGGAAGTGTTATAGACACTCTGTCATAGACAGATAAACATTGTGTTTTACAGAAGAATAAACAGAGAAAATTATCTTTCAGTTGAGTTTTAATGTTTATCTGTTGAAATTACGTTACAAACATAAGTCTGTAGGCTTTTCAAAATAAAAGCACCCCAGCGTTTCTGTTGACAGGAATCCATTCTTTTGTTTAAAAAGGAGATTTTATTGTGAAATATTTGCAGGAGCAGAACATGCACAGCTTCAAACTGTATAGTATTTGTATTTATTTTAGTACAAGGGACTACTTTTACACAAGGAAATAGTCACATTTATGGCCATATTCAAGTCAAAGGCCACGTAAAAAAACATTGTGCTTCAGTGTTGAACTGAAGCTAAATATTGTGCACTGAACAGATGCTGTAAATATGAATTGATGTTAATGTGAATGTTGTTCATTGAATAGTTAAAGTTGCATAACTGCCTTTCTTGTGTATATTTATGCTCGTACATTCAGCCTTTAAAGGGGACATAGCATGCAAATTCCACTTTGTTAGTGCTTCTACAGGTTAATGTGGGTATCTGGCATGTCTACCAACCCAAAAACTCTGGGGAAAAAACACTCGCGCGTTTTGTTATAGTTCCTCTAAGTCAGAAACGTCATGCTTGAGCGACTCGATTGCGCTTCCTGGGTATTGTGTCGTAACAAGGAACTGGAAGTCTCCTACATGGTCTTGGCCCACCCACCCCCGTCCCCCACACTCGTTACTTCCGGGTTTACACCGGAGGCTGCGAGGCAGCGCAGCGCCGTTCCCAAGCACGCAGCCGGGCTGTTCACACGGGACGAGCATTTCTCCGCTGGTCAGCCCGCGATTCACTCACATGTGGCATTTGTCTGGATCGTTGGGACTGGGAGGCTGCAGCAGCTGCTCGGGAGCGACCGCTCGCTCTCCCGTGCGTGAGCTGGAATTTGTGTCAGCGCCACACAGCCCTGCTGGCTGTGGAGGACTTCCGCAGTGTTCAGCGCTACTGTAACCCCCGAACCCCGACATTCAACGGGTACAACAACAAGCGGAGAAAGCAGAATCGCGGGCTGACCTTATATATACAGTCTATGGGGCTGACCAGCGGAGAAATGCTCGTCCCGTGTGAACAGCCAGGCGGCTGCGGGCTGAGAACGGCGCTGCGCTGCTCGCAGCCCCAAACTGCCAGCTGTGTGGAAGACTTTCCGCAGTGTTCAGCTCTACTGTATGCCGGGTTACAGTAGTTCCGCCGGGTTACAGTAGTTCCGCCGGGTTACAGTAGTTACGCCGGGTACACTGACGCGGAAGCGCAGCTGCGAGGCAGCGCAGCGCCGCCTCCTCCACGCAGCCGCCTGGCTGTTCACACGGGACGAGAATTTCTCCGCTGGTCAGCCCCATAGACTGTATATATAAGGTCAGCCCGTGATTCTGCTTTCTCCGCTTGTTGTTGTACCCGTTGAATGTCGGGGTTCGGGGTAAATGATGGTCTTCATAGCCCCCCACCCCTCTCTTTCTCTCTCTGTCTGTCTGCTTGTGTGCTTGTAGTGGATGGGCAGAGGGGACATTTAATTATGTGATTGGGAAAATTAAAACTCCAGGACAACAAGGGAATACAAAGTATGGGATGCATATTTGATAATTTATATCATATAAAATATGTAATTTATATCGTTTAAAATCATGGGGAGAGGGGGAGGGGGGAGCTGGCTCATTAGCATTTAAAGGAACAGGCACTCAAAACAGGTCACTCTGTGGAGGGCTGTTTTATACAGGGTAAAAAGGGTGCTGTTTTATATGATCCTTGTGGTATTTTGACCAAAGTATGTTACAGACATTTCATTAACACCCCAAGGAACCATATCAACTTGTGGTAAAATGGGCATGCTATGTCCCCTTTAACAGAAAATGTAAAAACTAATAAATATGACCCTCCTAAGTGGGTTTCTGGAAGATATCAGGGTGGTAGCTCTCAGCTTACATTTGGATTTAAAAAGTGATCTTGGGCTCGAAAAGGTTGGAGACCACTGATCTAGATGAAAACAAAACCAGGCATATTTAGGAAACTAATATCTGTGAGTTTATGAATTTTGGTGCACCTTGATTGGATTTAAGGGGACTCTCGGTCCTGCAGGCTGTATGTGCTCTACTAATTGTTGTTGCCATCCTAATTGAAGTTTTTGTTTTTGCTGCCCAAACCAAACAACACTGAAGGTATAATATAAGCCAACCCTCTGTAGCCTCAGTCTTTCTAAGCAGCATAAAAACATAGCAGTTGAATTATTGTTGGTATAACCTAGGCTGAAATTATGCTTCTTACCACAGAATAGCTGGGAAAACAAATCAGTTCTAAATCAAAACCATTTATACGAGACACAGTTGCACTGAGATGGCATACTGGACAAATGCATCTGCACTTATTCAATAAGTTATATACAAATAATTCTGTTTATCACATTCATATTTCACCAGCACCAGCACAGTTCTTTACTCCCATTATTATATTATCTATGGAATTCTATTTTCTCAAATTATCTCTGCAGTTTATGCCACAACAGATGAAAAAAAAGTCTAATAAATTTGACTGCAGCAGCTATTTGCCATATTCTGTCACTGAACCTCGCAGGCTTCAGAGAAGCTGCAGAGCGAGTCAGAATACATTTGGCTGTGATTCAGTGGAAAAGGCCAGAATATCGATGCAGTTTGATCTAATGAGGAACATTATGAAGGGAAAACATTTGCACTTTACTTGGCTGCAAACATATAAATGTTTTGGCTATAGCCTGCTTTCAACTTTATAATGTGCTTAGTGGGAGTCAACATGTTGACAGCTGAGTAAGTGAGAAACTATAACCGCAGAAGAGATTTCACACAGGTACGTGTTTATTCTTCTGTCACGGCTCACATTAGCATTTTTCATTAGATATGGTAGATATAGAAAAATAAATCAATTCAGCAGCATTGCGCACATTAGTAAGGTGCCTCTGCTGCCTGCTGTCTCGTGGGAACAAGTGAGATGATGGCTGCAAATTAATTTGTGACACTCAGAATTGATTTTCTAATCCCGCATGGTATTTGACAAATAACCCTTCAGAAAACGAACACCTCAGACGATAAATACAGTTATTATCTCTTAGAGGGATAATTAGTGCTTCCTGTAAAGATGGAGCACCTTTGGTCCTCTGTTGCACTCGCGGCAAACCCAAAAGTAACACAACCAATACAAGTCGCATTATTCAATGATCCACAAACAAAAGGAACTTTGTATCATTTGACTGCAGGTGAAGCCACACGGTTGGACACAGGTGGTGACAGAGAGGGACATATGAGCTTCTGTAGTTAAATATCAGCTTTAATATTCAGCCAATTATGAAACAAAGTTTTAATTGAAGTTATTACACTTACCTGAGGGCACATAGTGAGTATTAAATACTTTTTGAATGCTATTGCTGTATTGCACCACTTTTCTCCACCAGCCTCTGCACTCTCTCAATAATGAACCTATTACCATTGGGTATCTGCACAGGTTTAATTGGATTATTGTTTATTTGTTGCTGTTTGTTGGGACTGAAGGTATAATAACCAAAATGATCTTCAATGGTTCCATTACCTGTAGAGAGCACCAAAGGGTCTTTGCAGTGCATCAGCAGAACATTTTTGATTAGACTCACATTAAAGCTATGCTTGGTAATCATGGAACAGCTAACAAGAGGAGGCTGCACACTGCATGACAGCGAGCGAGTCAAGGAATAGTTGGCTTCTGGCAGCTAACTTTTGAAAATCGTCTCTGCTTGAGCGGTGTATGTCTCTCAAGCTGAAGACTCGGGTCATGTGCAACACGTCCTCCAACTTACACAACGCATAGGTTGCTTATCCTTACTATTGAATTACGACCTGTACGAGTGTACCAGCAGCAGGCGGAACAGAACTATAGTCATCACGGCTATAAACAGTCGTCTAGGTTTTGGCACAAAAAATAAATAAATAAATACGTTGTCACACTGTTTACAAGAATTAACACATGATGATGGTTGTGGAACAGTCATGGTGTAAAAAACCAGCAGTGATTATTTTGAGCAACAGTATCCTGTGTTTAAGTCCTGGGTTTTATCTTTCATCCATCCCCTTCAATCCCTCTCCTGCAGAGTTTATAGTCCCACATATTACATCACATGACCTGTTGCACAGACAACCTATCGAGTTGTTGATAGGTTTTTCACAGTAAGAGACAGTCTCGCCTTAGGCCTCGGTTATACTGGGAGAGAAATAGTCCATAAGATGTTTCGGCTGACTACAATGGAGAACAACATGTTCCCAACAGCTACATTTAAAGGCAGTAATTAAAAATCCACCTGGCTGTTGTGTATTAAAAAGGTACGACCACAGTCGGGGTGGGAGGGGGACATTGTTGTTCCACCTTTATGTTAGCAGTAGAGGCAGTCACAGACCCGATCGATGTGTGTGTAAAAGGAACAGCTGGAACAGGAGAATATTTGCAGATGCTGTTGTGTTTCACATCTCGCGTCTGGTTCCAGACCCTCAGCTTGGTGTCTATGAGTCAGACATTGGGGCTGCAATATGCCAGCCTTTTTTCAGTGTAAACAAGAAAAGACGGCATGAAGGTGAGTCTTCTTAACGGGAATATAGCAACATCTCTTTTTTTTTTAATTATATATAATAACCACCTCTGGCTAATTAGTGCAAAAGGTCGATGCATGTGTTGTCAGGTACAGAGAACCAAACACAGCCTGCCCAGTTCCAACTTCTGAAAGCGGATTATACTGGCCTCTTAAGGAGCAGCTTTCCAAGTTTGTTTCTGATGATTATTTCTTATCTCTGCATCTGATGTCAAATCACTAGCCAGGTTTTAACTTAATGATCAAACACAGCAGCGAAATGTCTTCAAATAGTCTATGTCGTCTGATGTGGCTTCATTTGGGGGTCCTCCATACGAAATATGAAAACCCAGAGATTAACACAAATTGATCCATCAAGCTGATTATCAAAATTCATTGAAAAAGAAAGAAAAAGTTCCATTTTACCTTGACATGTTGAGATTTAGTCTTTTCGAGCCACCCTGCAAAGTAATATTTATCATTCTGGTAAGGACTTTGCCTTAACGCCAAATTAGTGTGTTGGATGCCTCCCCATCACAATGACTATTGTTTACTCTGTGTTCTGTAAAGTAGGTAGGAGAGAGGCAGTGGGGGGGTGGGGGGTGGGGGGGTTGTCCAAGTGGAATAGAGCTTCACTGACAGTATGGCATTCACTCTAAATGTAAATGAGAAGGTTTTAGGAGTGTGCTGGTCAGGTAACATATACCTACAGTAGAGCCTGCTCTTTTAGTCCGGTCTCCAAGATGACAAATAGCGTTACCAAGATGGAGGCCCCCTGATTACCATCACACTCCCATGTCATACATATAAAACATGTAGAATGGAGGAGAGGAGATCTACGCACGTGAGTGGAGACAACAAAAAAAAAAACATGCACGCGTTTGCAGGGACACTTGATTACAGAGGCAAACAAGGTACCCCGCTCCTAAACACAAAGTACCCTACCCACACACGCACACACTCACAAATATGCTTAGTACAAACACAAACAGATGCATAATCCCACCGTCTCATAGTGGCATCAGATCAAAACACAGATATGCAGCTAATTTCCTGCCAAAATTTAAACAAACAAATCCTTTTTTACCAAAGCATCATCAATCACTAATAAACACAGCATGGCTCTCATACAAAACAGCCTTAAAAAACGAATTTACTAATTGCTAACGTATCTCTACGTGATATAATTCTAACACATCGTGCTTCAGTCACAAATACAGCGTGTCTCAGTAGTTGATATAAATATAAAATAATACAACATAAAAAGGAGCAAAATATTTGCAACAGTCACACAGTGGTTGTGATTTTCTCACAAATGTCCTGAGCACTTTGCCCCCCCACAACAGCAGGAGGCATCAATGATTGAAATGAAATGTGCTAGAAGGTTGAGCAGAGCAGAAGTCTGGCCAGGATCCTCCTGATAGCACTGGCTCAGTGGCAACCTGGGACACCATGCCACCACGTTCTTTTGTTTCTGATTCATTTTATACAACAATTCTGCCGAGGAGGTTTAGTTTTTTGCCAATTATAAAATACTAATGCTGTGCTGTTATTGCAAAAGTGAAAATGTGGTATGTACTACATCTTTGGTTAAAATATCAATTATAGCTTCAATTGGATTCATACCAGCACATGCAGTGCACCACAGTGTGCCCCATGACCAATCCTACACCTTCTGTGGTGGCTTCACAAGAAAGAAGAATCATGTGGGGCATTTTTTACACCACAGATTTCTTGAAACAATGAATTTAAGAAAGAGAAGTCTGAGCTGAGTTAATTTAGTGGTCATTAAAATGTATTAAGATTTTGCTCATTGATGATGCAAATGCCTTGAAATCAAGACATTATACAAGCTGCTTTTGATAATACAACCAGTAGCGTATTGATCCACAAAACTGTTTCCTTTCTACATGATATCCAAGCAACTGGCCAGTGACAACTGACACAATGTGACACACACTGCAGAATTAAAAATGTGCGAATTATTTGTGAATATGAATAAAGTTTCCAATGAATGACTTAGTAAACTGCTCTGTCTCATGAACTTACCTGATGTCTTTGCAGCAGCAGAGTGAGCGAACGGCACGTCTGAGGTCTGTTGTGGTGCCTCTCTGCAGCTGGTGGGACTCAGCCAGCATCAAAACACACAAAAGGAAAACATTGCATTATATTTGCCTGAATGGAATTTCATGTTTATTAATCCATGTGCAAAAAGGTCTCTTGAAGAATATCCTGTCCATTTCCCAAATCATCATGTGGTTTTCTTAGATAATCAGTTCATCAAGTAGCAGTATATTATTGAGTTTCAGAAATGAAAGCTCAAATAACATTACAGTGCAGTGAAGAAATATAATATTGATGAATTTGAAATAGTTTTTTAGCTTCAAGCTGCTGATGGATCTAGTAAAAATTTGACTGACCTAATTGTATTTTAGCCTCCACTGCAAATGACAAATACATTTTATAATAACTATTCTCTATATAGTCAGTTCGTGTGCACTGGTGA
Organism: Hippoglossus stenolepis; assembly: GCF_022539355.2. NCBI lineage: Eukaryota > Metazoa > Chordata > Actinopteri > Pleuronectiformes > Pleuronectidae > Hippoglossus > Hippoglossus stenolepis. The sequence goes on along the minus strand of NC_061483.1, from coordinate 26,215,842 downwards.
CCATTTTACATTTGTCATGGATATTTCTGTAGGGTATAAGGTACTGTAATGTTGATCTTAACATCAACTTTCCATTGTACCCATTATTTATTTGCTAAGAGGTTCCCTTTTTCTTAATTAATGGAAAAAATACTGAATTCAGATGAATTTTAAATGACAGAGGTGATAAAGACAGGAGTAAATGTAAATCAATGAAATGCAGTTTGATGAGGGATATTTTCTCTTTGAGAATTTACCTGAAATAATCCTATATTTGCTATTCATTGTCATTAACCATCCATTTACCCAGTTTCTATATCAGCGTATCTCTGTTCACTGTAGGCCGGAACCTCACACAGCCCAGATTTGACAGACCAGTCTATAAACACACTATAAACAACATACATTCCCATATTTTTATGACTACAGGCTGGTGTAGAGTTTCCTGGACTAAGTTACATGTTTTGAACCAGGAACGAAGAAACTTAGACCAAGACCAGAGAAGATACAAACTCCACACAGAGAAACTACAGCCTTAAGTGCGACAAGTTTTTTAACTCAGCCCAGAATTGTTGAACTTTGTTGAACTTTATCTGAATATGGTGAGAACAGCAGGAACATCTCTGAATTTTTTTTTTTCAGCTTCGCTATCAATGTTTGGTGTTAATAACAACTTCCCCCTCCTCCTTACCAGCTAGTTCTGTTGCTACTAGCAAAGGGTCTGGCCGGACTATAAAGTGCATATACAGATATGTAACACATCTCCCCAAAAGTGAATAGTCATACTTCCTTTCTCCTTAATGTTAGCGGATAGGACATGGATCACCTAAAATGTAAAAATACACGCCCATTAAAATTGTGTCAATTTATACATAAAATATGTGTTATTTTAGTCAGGTCTTATCACACTGGTATTAGCATGTGGTTTTTGTGATCCGATCACACGTGGACAGCTCAGAGTGTGTGCGTTCACACCTGGCATTAAAATGTGGCCCTACATGCGTCTCGGGTTTCAGATCTTGGATCGGATCACATTACCAACGTGGGGAGCAATACTAATGCTTGCATCACTACTTCTGGCTACTGTGTGAGCCTTTATCATCTTCCCATTATTATCTTATAGACCATGCTGGGTTTGACAATATTAAGACATTTCTATTAAAGAAAGTTGCTACACCTCAGTATGAACTTATTATTAACGTGACATATTTTAATCGAAATAACCTGTTAAACAACAATTAAAATGACCTGAGCGAAATATGTTTGACGGTAGTTTTATATAGACATAGTTTTAATGTGCATGGGAAAAATGTTAATTGAATAATTAATATAATTAAGTAATTACATTTTTTTTATAGATGTGAAGGATAAATAAAAGTAACAAGTTGATAAGCTTTAGAGCATTTTCTTCATTTTCTGCAAAATACTACAAATGTTTGAAGGACATATGGACTTATTCAATTACAACTCCTTGACAAACATGTGTACTAACAAGACAACCAAACAATAGCTCATTGAAGGCTCAGCACATGACCTTCATTGCTTATTTAAAACAGACACTTTGGCTTTTCAAGGTGAGAAAAGTACAAGCATTACAAATAATATTAACAATGGCTCTATTCTAATCTATAAAGTGTTCCAGTGAGTCCATGTGACCATGAGCCGAGTTGGATGGTGGGATTTGGAGACGTGATACGTTCAATACTATCAAATTAAAAACACAGGTAAACACTGTTCTGTAGCTGACAATGGGGGCGGGGGCAGTGTGCCTTCAGACAACATCGCCACCAGGTCATTTTGAAAATTGGATTATTTTTATTTCACCAGATTGGACTGACTTCACTGGTGTCGATATTGCTGACCTCCATCATTGCAACAACATTTATAGAATCACTTCCTCTTTCACCAGTTCTCTTCAAGTTAAAAGTGCAACGTTCTGTTTTGTTGCAGTAACGATCGAAATTACAGAGTTTTTATATTAAAAAGTTGAATTGACTAGGACATTTTCACTGCAGATTAACCAGGTAGGATGAATGAAATTTCAGGAGTGAGGAGTCACTAATGACAAGTAATAATTCGGAAGTAGCGCGGGAGCATTAACACTGCACAAGAGAGCAGCCCATTCCAAACAAACTGATTGAAATACAAACGATTACTAACTTTGATGTGAGTGAACCCTTACAAGCACCATGAAAGCTGACAGCAGTGATTAACTACAGGTGACCAGCAGAATTTACTTTTCATTCAACAACTCTCTTCAACATGTAGCAGGCTGATGAACAAACAGAGAGTCTCACATGCAACAGATTCCCCCAGCAGCCATGACACTGAACCTGAGCTCCTCCTCCTGACCCACCACCACCTTCTTTTTCTTCAACAGTGGTTGGCAAACAACATTATGGATTGCATTACCACCACCAACTTGTCAAAAAGTAATAACACCCAGAACTTCTTTGTAAAAGATCACATAAATCCCATCTTAACTTTGACTCTGCAAGGTTCAGTATCAGTTCACCTCTCTCTGCGGCATTTTTCAGTCCAAATAAAAGCATATAAATGTACTATTTAATATTGTATTCATTACATAGCCTGGATATTATTGCTTCTTATCTCTGAGTTCTCCCAGATCTTCTCATTATATCTACTTTGCTTTGAAGTCCATAGAAGCAGGTTCCAGCTTTCCTACCTTGCATTTATACCTGTGGTCTACGAGGGGCGCCTGTTTACTAACAATACATTTAAAGGATAACCTTACCTAACTTTTACTTACACACATAATACACAAATGATTGAGGCCTAACACAGGTAAAAGAAAATTCACATTAAACTTGAGAAATACTTAAAGAAAGCCAAACTTTCACCCTCTTCCACTTGGTGCAACCTAACAAGATAAGTGACATCTGCTGGAGTCCTGTGGGTTTATTTGTGCATGAAACCACGCTCCTCAGAAATAGACCCGTAAACAGAAAATAGATAAGGACGGGCTCCCACAAAAAATGACTTCCTCTGCATCATAGTGAGAGGGATGCTCTCCAGCTTCCTCACACAATATGTCTAATTGTGGGAAATAAACTCTTAAATTGGTTATGAATGTTAATAAATAAAGAGGTAAACATGATTCAATGCACTCCAACATCTCTAATCACTGTTGGGAACATGGTGATTGTAGTTGCAGCAATAATGCTAGCGTGAACCTGACTCCGGTCTGAAATTTTCAAACAGAAGAACATATGTACTTTTAGCGCACAGTTCCGGTGTTGGTGGATCAGAGCACTGGTAGGTTCCCTTTAGGCTGGACTGATGATACATTCAAAGCCAGAGAATCTGTGTGTGCTCTACAACGATTCAGTGGTGCAAACAAATGATCAAAACGCAGTGCTGCTATCCAAAGAAGAGAGTGAAGCTGACAGGCAGGGCCACGACTTTAGCTGCAGGTGTTTCCCTGCGGAGGGGAGGGCGGGGCGCGGTATGGGGGGCTAATGGAGGGGCTGAGCCAGGTAGGAGGCAGGCATATGCCAGCGGAGGGACGTGCTTGTGTATAGCTGCTTGTGTGTGGTTAAGTGTGTGTTGATGGGCACCAAAGCACACATAGAGCCTCCCTGGAGGCAACCAGATAGTAGGGGGTTGAGTGGCAGTAAACCACCTTCCAGTTGCCTTCAGAGCACCACCTGCAGGACAGAAACTTTCAGAGCACACACATACACAAAGTGTCCAGGACACACATGCTGAGGCCTCCTAAGGGCACCTTCTTCAGACTGTCAATCTGTGGGGCCCCCCTCCCTCCTTTAGCCCGGTGGACTGCACAAGAATTTCAACTTTAGAGGCACCCAGAGAGGACATACATCGCACAAAGTATGAAGAAAGCACATTTCCCAAAATAAACAGCCTGTGGCTAATCTTTGAAGGGGTATCAAACTCCTTCGAGTTTCCAATTCAAACAAAGGCTTGTTGTGCCATGCTATCAAGTCAATAATCTGTATTAAGGTCGGGCTCACAGACCAGAAAAAAATCACAGGGAACATAGGAAAATTGAACTAACCCTAAGTTATGTTATACTCTCCATCCATCATGTAAACAGATTCTCTTTTGAGGATCACTTACAAAGCTTACTATGTCCAGTACTCCAAATCACTTCAAATCACAAATATCCATTATCTATACTCCTGAAGCTGGAGCCAATCCCACATAAAATCGAATCATCCAATTAACCTAAACCCAATCTGCTTTGCTTTTTGGACTGTGCATGTACAGCAGAAAACGTAGTGTCCAAGCTAGGATTCACACCAGCAACCTTCTCACTGTGAGGCGACAGTGCTAACTTGTACCAATTAGACACCTTATGTCAGACTCATAATAGATTCAATAATCATAAAGTATCTAACTTATTTGATGTTGAAAAATTATCAAGTTGATTATGCAATAGAACAGGAATTGTATTCAAGAACAGGAATTGAAACAAGAGAGACTGGGACATACATTATTGTATACTCCCAATTACCACTGAGCTGCTTATGCCAGCGTGCATGTACAGGGTTATTGCTGCAACAGAAAACAAGAGGTAAGTCCTTTGGGTGCCTTTGATGGGGAGGACGTTTAATCCAAATTTATGCAGCTCAGGTAGAGCTTCAGGTCAAGGACAGTGTGGGCTTGGATCCGACAGCCACGCTGTAAACAGACCAGCCACTTACCTGCCAATCACTGGCCCATTGCTGGAGGACCGGACACGGATCTGCAATATCCACAGTCAGCAGGCAAACAAGGTGTGTGTGTGCGTGTGTGTGTGTGTGTGTGTGTGTGTGTGTGTGTGTGTGTGTGTGTGTGTGTGTGTGTGTGTGTGTGTGTGTGTGTGTGTGTGTGTGTGTGTTTGTGTGTGTGTGGACGCAACGAGAGCTTTGCATCCAGAGTGCTTTTGACCTCCAGGGTCCAGACAATTTGGAGTTCCTTCAAGCAGTATGAGCGGAGATGGCGTGGCAGACCTCGCTGGCCCCGTCCGCCTCTATCATACCACTGGTTAGTCCTAATCAGAACCGACATATTGTCCGTCTGTCAGTTCATTCAGTGGCCATGTTGCCTTCAAAGTTTCTGCTCCTGCTAGAAATTGCTTTCTAAGCTACAGGATGAAGGACAAAATAACAGATACATAATGTGGAAGTGCAGCTATAAATTGCCTCGCTGTGTGTGAAAGCTTTGTGTGGAGTCATATTAGACATAATACTACAAAATATGGATCCAAAAAATACAGATCGCACAAAGGCAGTGCCATTAAATCCAGCAGTGCTCCCATGTTAAATTAAAATCAGATGGCACTCTCTTTCCCTCTCTCACCTCGCTACCCAGCTCTTTCTTTTGGCCCCGATTGGTTGATGGGATCCATTAGAATTTTCAAATGAGATTTATCCTGCATTACTTTTCAGAGTGACAAGCGAAAATGACTATGAATACAGTAAATAGAAAAGCGACCTAGATGTACGTGCAATAAAGACTCGAGCCTGGGGGCTTGACGACATTTGCATTTTTATTTTTGATTTAAATTCTCACAAACTTAATCATTTCATTTCTGCAAATGTGGGCCATTTGTAAGACTCCTACATGATGAAGCTTTCCAGCACAGGTAGAGAATAGCAGACTAATGAAACGCGGTACTCCACATGGTATTTCAATGCAGACTCTTTTTTGTTATGCAGATATTTGCCGTAGTGCAGTGAGGAGCCCAATCAAGGGAAGGACACCCACATAGTACATAGGCCTGGGCATCCAAGACAACAGCACCTCATGTTTTTCTGAACAACCCCTGGATTGTTTCATTCATAATATGACATTGTTGATGAAAAACATAAACAACACAAGTTTAAAAGCGCACCGGTTACAGCTCTTCTCATTGTTGGCATCTGGTGGTGACTAGCGAGCTAATTCACTGTGGCAAGATTTGAAGGCTGTGGACATAAGAAGCTTTTCAGTAAGAAAGAGGATGAAGGCAACAGGTGCAGGCAAAGTAAGAGGAGGAAGAGTTGCCTCCTGTTGCTGCAGCAGCAGATGAGTCAGGATGTGAGAACAAGCTCAGGCTGCTGATGAAGACGGATCTGGCTCAGATCGCTCAGTGTTCTCCGATGTTTTTTTACCACAAGGAACAACATTTTTGAAAACAAGTAAAAACATACGCAACAGAGGATATAGATAGACCAACAATATTAATGGATACAATAGAGGGAGAAAGGGAGAGAACTTGAAAGAGCAATAAGAGGGAGGGGATGAGGGTGGATGATTTTATGGATGTTATCATTGCACAGAGTCCACTGATTACACTGCAGTAAGTAATAATATATGATGCCGGTTGATGTCCATCTGTTGCTCTACTGAATATTGGCCTGTAACTGGCATCCAGTACTGCTGTAGTGCATTGATGACTATCAAGCCCATATGGGATGGAATTATCAAAACTGAACAAAGCATTGGCAGCATACTATCTCGCATTGTACTGCTTCATCAACAAAGCTCTTATCGTGATTTAGGGCTCTACTGAAAATAAACATTTTCATCCATTTACTAATTCCAGAAATCTCAAGAACTGATCATCTTATCAGCTTCACACTTGAATGTATTGTTCAGGGCCCAAAAGAAGTGCAGTGTCAAATTTGGTGCGTTTTGGACACATGACATGTTTAATATTGATACGTTTTGAATAAACAGGCTACTAATGGCGACTGGGACTCCTCAACGTAAGGGACGTTGTCGATTGCAACAAACAGCACCTTTACAGCAAGAATAACTGATGGGTTGATGGGGCTCTACGTTCTGAGTTTTGTTTCACTGGACTTTAAATAATCAGGTGATCGGATCTTTGTGCAGCAGTGCTGGCGCGGCAAAAAGCCCATTTCGAACAGGCTGGTTTAAGACAGGCACTGCAGTAGTGTTGTAAAAGCCTACACACCTGACCAAAACCTTTGGATAAAGCACAAAATCTCACATATTTTATCATTTTAATCTGAAATAACATGAAAATGGTGCAAGTACTGTGTGAAATCTCAAGATTTTAGGGCTGCTCCAGCCCCCCAAATGATTAAAGATCCTAACAACGCCTCAGGGCACATGACAAATGCTTTAAGTTCACTTGAAACTTTTAAATAAGTTCATTAATGTAGACACATTCTTTGGCAATTTCCACGAGGGGATTAGTTCCAAAATTGTAATGGAATTTATTATAACCAGAAATAAAATGTCCCTCTCAATGAAGATAATGCAACAAAGTTTTAAGTGCCCCTTCTTCTGCACAGCTAAAATAATATGCATTCATTTCTGTGATTTACTGGCTCTAAGAATCAAATTGAGATTGCATATGCATACAGTATCATACATCTAGTCATTATTACCACGCAGAGAGATGCAAAGTTCCATTCCCCTACAGCTGCACTACAGCTTCCAGCGCGATGTGATTGCTCAATTGCATGTTTATCATCCATGACATTGGCGAAATGTTTCTTTCTCAGAGTCACCTCATAAAACCCTCATTTACAAAAGTTTAGCTGAGATTAGTCCATTAGCCAAATTACCTAGCCAAGCAGTTGATTCCCAGACGCAGTGTCTTCAATCTGTAGCACAGCATGGGACCTTGCTCTCGGAAGAAATAAGACGGAGCGCGAGAGGCGGGAGGGAGAATCTCTGAGCGCTGCAGCGGCGCACGAGTCACCCAGCCTTTACTTTTTTCCTTGGCTTCAATCTCAAGGAGTAAACCATGCATTGCTTATAATGTCAGGTACCTTCATAAAAACCAGACTGACTCTACCCTGGTGCCGTGTCCTGCTCTCTCTTTATTGAAGGATCGGAAGTGAGGGAAGAGTTCATCCTAAGGGACCATCACAGCCAGGGCTGAATATCAGAATGACACTCTGCATATGGAGCATGGATTCCAGCCACCTCTCTGATGAGGAGTCTGATTCCTGGCTACAGGGCTAAAGTGGAAAGGTACTCTTGAAAAGGGTTTCTAAAGGGTTCTGTTCAGAAGACGCCTCTGTTTGGTTATCCTCAGATTAGTTCAATAAGTCAGCCTCTTCTTTGCAAAGGCACATTCATTCTTACTTTTATTCGTCTCTCGTACTTTCCTACATTCTTACTTTTTCATTATCACTCAATGTCTGAGGGAGAGATTAAGTGGCATTAATTCAGAAGTACAATTACTCAATTTTCTATTCCCAACTCATTCTCTCCCCCGACTCCATCCCTTCTCCCTGCTCGGCTCTTTGGGACAGGTCTGGCGTCTAAACTAAGGCTTGACCCTCCATTTGAATAAGTTAATGTGGTAGCCTGTTTGTGGGGAGAGAAATGGAGGGGGAAGCCTGTATCAGTTCCCTACAGTTGGCTCCGGGGAGAATTTGATTCCTTTTCATCTGTCACTCTCAAGGTGTCATTCTCCACCCGAGGTTGTTATCGCCAAGCAGGCCCTGACAGCTTCAAGCCGCTTCCTCGTGGAAAAGAAAGGAAAAAGAATAGGAAAAAAAAAAATGCCGTAAAGGTTTACGATGAATGCATTTGGAAGGAGACAAAAATTACATATCATCGGTGAACAGACGTGGATTGATGCTGCGTTATTTACCATTTTAATAAACAGTCAGCAAAAGAACAGTAATCATTTTGTGTTATTCAAGGGTAATTCTTGGATTAGTTTGTAATGCTCTAGTAATACCCATTATAATACCTATATTGATATGCATTAGAAGGCCAGTGTAAACAAAGCCGTGCGCAGTATGGTTTTTTCAGTGAGATACAGCATTTTGTTTTCATGAACAGGAGCAGCAGCAGTGCAGGCCAGGGTCGACATTTAGAGACACTAGGTGATCAATTCACAAAAGTGATTTGCTAATTTGTAATATTTGTGCACTCTCTGTCAGCTCCCTGTGAAAATGTTCACATCTTTAGTCTCACAATAACCATTTAGGGGCAGTGAAAACAAACAGCATTGAAACATTTGCTTTTAAGTTGGAATTGCAAACACATTAGCAATGATTGCCTTTTCACACATCCACCAGATACAAAAAAGTATCAGTATTCATTTGTAGTTATGGTTCTTCTGGCCAAATGGTAAACATAAGTCTGATATGTTCACCAGCTAGTTACTTTTTCATCAGCATTTGTTTGTTATATGCCAAAATTACAGAACTGATTTCCATAATGTGTAGAGCATGACCCAAGAAAGAACCCATTCGAATCCCCGAACTTGTTTTTTATCATCGAGCGATAGGACGTTGGCCTTGGCCGAGGTATCCGTCGGCCCCTCTCGTTTCTCCCTTTGTTTTACATTTATTGTACCGCTTCCTGCTGTAGCCAAAATCTATGAACCAAGCTAAAGTTGACGGCCAGAGGGTCTAAATAATTAGCTGAAAGATGCTGAAAATCTCTACAGTGCTTAGGGTAGCAGGGCAACACCTCTCTGTGGGTTTGTCCTTACCCCCCAAACCACTTTCAGCTTCCTGACTTGATTGGGTGTAATTATAAAAATATTGATTATAGCTGCCTTTAGTGCCAGTGTGTAGGTTTGGACATGAAAATGTAAAGGCATATATGAATCTCAATTTCCCAGAGTTGAGTCAAAGTAGAAATTATTTTCATAGGTATAACAATGTGTCATCTCGTTGAGAATGTGGAAACATGTTTCTATTCAAAGTCGACATCATCTGCCACAGGGGCTGTGCCGATCAGTGTGCAATATATTGCATCAATTACCCTCGGGAATGCTGTGAATTAATTCCAGTGCGCTAACTATGTGACACGCTGCATTCATAATTGATAACTACAGTCAACTAATGTAAGCTCCCTGCAATGTAGTGTGAGTGTGATTTTACAGGCAGACTGGGCAAGTGGCCTGAAAACGCAACAAACATTTATTAAACCTCTGATCATTGGAAAGAGCAAAAGTGTCATAACACCAGTGCCCCGACGAGTCCCTGGTGCTATCTGATAATAATTTGGTAGCATGCCCCTGTACAGCCCCATTAATTAGACATTCATTCACAGGCAATGTGTTTGTTCATATCAAGGAGGATTTTTATACATCTGGATCCCACAGATTGATGATAACTCTCTCCACAGCCAGAGTTACAACTCTGCTGTGCCCATGAACCATCACTGAGAGAGCATAAAACCAAATCCAGAGTTGGCTTGCTAACTCTACCAATCTGGGCCAAGGTAACATCAGTTGCTGCTAATTTGAGGACATCCCCATGGCGCAGCACGCAGATTACATTGCACTCGCTGTGACTCAGCTTTGGATTTGGGTACGAATGGCTGTTTAGTTTTATCTTCCTTTAAATATTAAAGAAGAAAACTCCTATGGATCCTACTTTTGTTACTTATGAACAGTGTTTTTCACCCAAGGAGTTTATCATGAAAAGTTTAGATTTTCTTTTAACCTTGCCACGTCTCCTCTGTAATGTGCTACATTGACCAAAATGCCTTTTAAACAGGACATTTTTGTGAGCAATTTGCTCTATTGCAAGTATAAAGGGGGATAAACAAAGACAAGGAAAAATGCCCTAGATTGTGTACAAATTGTTGCTGCAGTACATTGCATACCTCACTGCTGAAGATACAAAAGTTACAGTTTCCTTTCCAATACTTTTGAACTGTGCTAGAGGCATATGGCTCAAAGAATGGTAGTGCCGGGCGCTCAGTCCATCACTTTGTTCCAAGCTGAAATTCTTCTAAACTTATTAAATGGATTGTGGGGATTTTTGGTGAAAACACTGACAAAGCTGATTCCCGGACTTTTCATTCAGTGTCACCATCAGGTTGACATTTTGTTTTTTTTGTAAGCATTAGTAAAAGTAGAATTTCCTCATCACCTCCGCCAAAAAGGTGATGTTTTTGTCTGAAATTGCGTGTTTGTCTGTATATTAACTAACTAATAGTTAAGGAATAACGCAAAAACTATGAAATAGATAACGTCCAAACTTGGCAGAATAATGGGGTACGTGTCAGGGAAGAACCCATTCAATTTTGGTGCATATCTGAATCAGGTGTGGATCCAGGAATTGTTTTTCACTTTCTTTAACATTGAAAGATAGGGCGTTTATTGGTTGATTTTTGTTGATTTCTCAGAAAAAAATTCATGGATTCTTGATGAAAAAAATCCGCCATGTGTAATGAATTGAGATTTATGTGTGTGTGTAATTTGCTGCAGATCCAAATAAGAAGTGGTTTCATAAGCGGACTGTTGGTGAAGGTATAAACTTTACTGAGTGCCATTCTAGTATAATTTTTTTTACAGAACCTGATAATGTTAAGCTAGCCAACTCCTGACCGTGACATTATCCCTGGCACATCTAGTCTCGTATTATCCCCATGCTCATGATGAGCGGGTCCCTTCCTCAGCAGAGAAACCTTCCTCTGCCCTCCCCCAACACTCCCATTCCTACACGTCTCACTGGAAGAACGATAGAAGCCCACGGTGATGCAGGAAATCCCCTGACAACCAGAGATTGTAATAATCTCTTCTCTTCTTTAGGTTCTTCGATTCCTAATACAGCCCTGCGAAAAAACAAATTTATGATAATCCCTCCCATCTATCCATTGCTGTTGTCAAATCCACACGAGGGCAGCCAAATATGCCTTTTCTCTCCATTTTGTGTTGGTAAATGCAGAGGCACAACAGAATTGTGCGCTGTAATAATTACTTGAAGCACACTTCTTTCATTCACACACTTCAGCATGTATGAGCTTACCATATCACTACGGTGATTTTGAAGTTCACATCATTCAGAACTCCCTGGATCTACAGCCTGAATTCATTATAATCCAAGAAGAACACGTGCTAATCTGCTTTTGATGTTGTAGGAATGTATGTACATATGTGTGGCTCACACAGTGGACTATGGTCTTAGGCACAGTGAGAGGATGGGAGACTGGGGAAATCAACATATGTGAGGAGGTTTGTGTGCGTTATTAATGTAGCAGATAATGACGATAAGATCAGTGTGTTCCTCTCAGCTATCAGCAGCGGCCACCAAATGCTTGCATGCACATGCATACTGTTTGTGTGTGTGTGTGTGTGTGTAAGAGAGAGAGAGAGTGACAGAGATTACTGCAGTGAATGAGTACAAATATGATACTGTATGACTCTATGTATTTATTACGTTTGGGTATCGATTGGATTTATTTAAGATACCTGTGCTAAATTGAAACTTTAAAAACGGTACCAGAGCCTAAACTGTGTCAGAACTGATTTTTTCTTATAAAAAAAACCCCACTAAACCATGGTTGTCGATATGTGCTGCTTTTTTATTGTGATGGCAAATTGGATGTCCCGGTGTCGGAATCCTCTCACGTGAAATACAGCCACACTATCGACCATTTAGCCTTAGGGCGTTTTGATGTCGTGTCAACTTAGTTTGAGGAAGCTACTATAGCTAACTGTAGGCTAACATGTTATTTTTGGCCCGTGTGCTGATGTTTATGTTTCCTGTAAGCAGGGCAACTGTTTCACTACACAGCTCAGGCACCAAAATAAGGCACCGAAATCTATGTTCTGATTTGGTCTGGTTGGTAGGTAATGTTACCCGATTGGAACATAATTTCGGGACCCAACCCTAGTATTCATGGTTCATTATTATTATTTATGTGTGCATTTGGTCAGAAGATCTAATTTGTGACTTGTGGGCTATTGTTTGTGAAGTTCTACTTCTTAGCCAGTCTGCATTAACAACAATGATTCACCTGAGGAATAACTGAAAAATACACTTATTCAGTTTCATGCACAGAGTTAATTGAAGGTTAGACCACTCTTTTGTCTGTTGGTATATACAGTATGGAAGTGGAGTCCCTGATTACAGGGACAGCAGGCTCCAAATTATCCTATCATATCTTGTTTGTTTAATCTTCACCAAAATGACAAATCACCGTTTTACATAACAGAATGCAGTCGTTGGGAGGCTTTTGAGAAATCACATGAGATTCTCCAGACACTTATTGGATGAAAATGCTGTTGCGTTGATTCTTCTTTTCTTCACCACCCGCAGTGTTGGTGCTCCTCCTGGGTTTTGTGGCTGTTATCCACAAGCTTTAAGTACATCCTTCAGGTTTCTGTGCTCACTTTTGTGGTCTTAGGCACTTGTTTGCATTATCAGCTTGGTGTTGCAGGATTCTTATAACTCATAGCTTTTATTTCAGTGGGTGGTGAGAGTCAAAGAGTAATGGTCTGTGTGCATTTCATTTATTCTCAAATGCGATGGGTTCTGTCTTCATCAAAGTACGCAGCACAGTCCAAGGAAACCAAGTTGTTGTTCCTGACTTCCTCTTGTGTGAACTTGATGTTACATCTATGAGGTAATGTGTTCTGCGTGCATTTCATGGACTTTTAATTTTGACCCATGCGTCATCCACATATCTGAACCAGTGGCTCTGGGCTCAAGGCTCTGCTCTCTACTTCTTGCATGTTGAGATTGGACACATTTCTATTTGTAAGAACCCTGTTGTACTTGAAAAAGGCTTCTTTGTGAATCTAAACTCCTGCATGGAATCACCTCTCCAGGATACATACATATGTAGTGATTTTATTTGAATCACAAATGTTTTTTTCCTCCTTCTGGAGATACTGGTTGTATCTCACCTCAGTGTTTAATGTGTAGTGGTGTCAATGAATATAATGTGGTGACCTTGGCATGGTAGTACACTGTGTTTAGGGACACTGTGCTAATCTGTTATCAACTGCTTTGGTCCCTCCTTAGTGGCATTACAGCATTTTGTCCTGGATGATGAGGTTGAATGTGGGGTGTCTTTGGAAAGGGTCGCCAAAACAACCTGAGCTGCTCTGACTCTGTTTCCTTTACGTTCTTTTTGACCGCAGTGACATCAATGGCCTTGATAACAGCTCCGGTAAGGTGAAATACATGCGACTCAGTCAGTCAGAGCTGAAGAAGTGAGATGAGAGAGGTGTGACACAACCAAGTCTTTTTGGCCGTTGAATAAACCCCTCTGGGAGAACTAGGACCTGCATGACTGAAAAGACAGACACCACCCAGAAGAGGAGCTTTCTTTAAACGTACTCAATTCTAGATATTCTCCTGAAATTATCCAAAGGGGCTGTATGCTCCAGACATTCTCCAGTGTTTATCCTGCCATCGTCTGAATAATGTCTGAGTGTGCCCACGTGGAAATACAGCAGGTGATTGTCCGAAATATTCACCACAAGCAAGTGGGCATGCCATGGATCCAAACCTGAAAAAGACAAAAAAGAATGCAAATATCTCAGGATGACAAAGAGGAACCATCTATTACTAAAATATCAATTTGGAAAGAAAACAAGGTAGGTTTTGGTGATATTGACTGATGCTGGTAATAATGTGATATGATCAAAAACATGTGATCTACACAGCAGAATGTTTACGTTACATCCTGCCTTCTGCATGCTGCGCCACCCCTCACTTGAACACTCCAGAGGGTTCCACGTCCGACTGGAGAATCTCCTGCTGCGTTCTTTATATGTCAAAGGCAAACTCTGGAGAAGGTCCGGACATTCTCCTGAGTTCATGTCTGTTACAGTTTTTTTCGATTGCATAAACACTAAAATCAAAAGTATTACACAATTATCAAAACCTTACACTCAAGGAGCAAAACATCGGCCCAGATTTGCACCACTATAAGCACAATGTCAGCTTCACACTTTTTGCAAAACAATACACACAGTATTTGCAAAACACTAAACACACTTGTATACATTAAACACAGAAGTATATCAAGATGTCACTTCCTTGCAATTCCAAAGCACTGACTGTCAAATGACCACCCCTATGAGCCAATTGGTTCAACACAGCCATCAGGTGCGCAAACACATGATTGCTAAATTGTAGACACACCAATCAGGTTTAAGCACTATACAAATGCAGCAGGTGAGTTCACCTGTCTTCAACCAAAATGGAAGGAGTCAGAAGAAGAAGAAGAGTGAGGGTGAGAGGGGGAATCCACGGAGGAGGAGAAGGAGGAAGAGGAAGAGGCGGAGGACGTGCCAGAGGCCGAGGTGGAGGTAGAGGAAGAGGAAGAGGAAGAGGAAGAGGAAGAGGAAGACCTGAAGCAGGAGGAGAACGTGCTCAAAGAAGAAGAGGACCAAATTTATCAAATGAAATTCGCGCAACACTAGTTGACCATGTCGTGAACCACGGATTGACGCTGAGGGAGTCTGGACTAAGAGTTCAGCCAAATCTTAGCAGATATACAGTGAAATCTGTCATTGTAACCTGTACTGGATACAGAATTTTCTGTTTGTCTGATATTTGCTGAGCTTACAGTGTTATGCACACTAGTGTAGTAGAGTGAAAACTGGGACATGTTTTGTTGTGATTCTCCATGTTGACATTTTGACTGATTTGGGAATATGGAGAGAAATAAATTATATTTTCATCAGTCTGCAGCATTGGTCTTGTGTAGTGTTTGGTGAATTTATTGTATATTTGCACTTTCTCTGTGTACTTCACTTACAGTACTCTAATCACTGAGAAGTAGAATTGCTAAAAGTGTTTTAGGTTAGCAACAGCAGTGTGTAACTGGTTCAAACAGAATTAAGTCATATGAAACGTGTGTGTTTCATATGGTAACAAAATATGGTTTTGATAAATTAGTGTATAGTTTTTACAAGAGTGTTTCATTTTGCAAAGGATCTGAGGTGTTTTGCTAATTGGGTGTGTGGTTGTGCTAATTGTGTGTAGTGTTTTGAAACACCGGGCCCTGTTTTGAAAATCATGCTTAAGCAATCGAGAAAAACTGTAACGGCTTAAGTGAGTTGGCATATTTGCCAACAGTTGATTTTCATTGTGCTTGTTTGCTTCTCGCTGTGCGTGAGTACAACAGGTATAATGTGTTCTTTTGCCTCCAAGTGTTAAGGTTAAGTACACACTGCTCTTAATGGCCCAGTAGTAGGTAACATATACAGCCGAGTTGTGTGCGGTTGGGATGCAGACGCCTCTGCTAATAGGTTTCATGTGAGTGGCCCTGCTGCTGCTCTGTAAAGGTAATATGTCACAGTCCAGGTCCCCCCGGCCGTGCGGTCTGTCTCACCAATGTGCTGCCCCACTCCATCAAGTTGTCCCTCTGCACAGACTAGCCTCAGGGGGAGCGCCTGCCCAGGAGTGTCTGGAAGTCTTTAGGTAATGCTAGATAGAGGTACAGGGCTGCAGTGGTGTGTGTGTGCGTGCGTATGTTTGTGTGTGGGTGTTTGTGTGCGTGTGTGTGTGTGTGTGTGTGTGTGTGTGTGTGTGTGTGTGTGTGTGTGTGTGTGTGTGTGTGTGTGTGTGTGTGTGGGTGAGAAAGAGAGAGATAGAGGGGGCAGGCTGTGAGGCTTTGATGGTGTGTGTACAGTGAGCATTTGTAGTTAAAGAAACTTCCTCCTGCAAAATGCTGTCTCTTGAAGAAAAGCATTTTGCCTTGACTGTCACGTAAAAGAATGAGACAAGTAGACAAATCAAATGGGTAATTACTGTAAAGTTTCACATTCAAGACCACATATGCTTCTATTTTTCCGTTCCTTCAGTAGCTGACGGCCTCTATGTAACAGAATGCCATAATTAATCACTCTTATTCCATGATCACTGACATTTGGAAGTTAATCACCAAGTCCACATATTCTGACATTTTGTGTCCATAACTGTTAGATAGATAGCGAAAATATCTCCTCTAATATCATGGTTGTAAATGTAAAATTGTAGCTCCTAAATCTGCTAATGTTACAGTACCCAATCTGGGTCTCACTCTCATATTTTACCACAACCTTGATCATGATAACATTTCACTGTGAAAGATTAAGACTCGAACAGGAAGAAAGTTGATTGGAACAAGAAATCCGACACATTCCCAAATCATCATAAAGGAAAGCTTTGGTTTATTACAGCTTGGCTTTCATTTTCGTACTTCTGGCTTTCTGTTGTCCTAACACTGCACTCACCAAACTAAGTGCTGAGATCTCAGAATGAGGCATCATTGCTAAAAATAGGCCAAACAAAGAAACATGAGCAGTCAGAGGATCATAAAGGTTGAAAACAAACCCCCAGGTTACTTTAAATTCATGGGAAGAAAACATGAAGACAAACACTAAATGTACAACCCAAAGTGTTGGCTCTAAACTGTCCATCACATTTACAGACCCACTTCCTGGTTCAACTTTGACCTGCTGCTCGTATAGCTGTGTTTAGCCTCCACACATGAGGGATATATGGATAATCAAAGTAGTGGATCATCTGACTGCAGCCTGTTTTATTGTGGAGGTGCTCATGGTGCGTGCTCCAATGGGACCTTCTTGCATGGTGTTTGCCTCGTCACTTTATTTAGCAATTTAGGAAGTTGCAGAGACAAACAATTTTCTTTTGGTTGCACACTTGCACACAAGTTAAATTTAACACAAGCAACCATACAGCTGTGAAAGATATCTCCTGTCAGTGAAAATAAAACTGTGAACAATTTATTTCCCAAATTTCACTTTTTTCACCTCTTTCCCGTCTCCCAGGTGTCCAGTATGTACGAAAATACTGCATAATACTGGCATAATTTATCTCTCCTTTCCTTTAAAATCCCTGTTTGTTGCTGCTTTGTTCCCAGTTGTCTTGTTTTCTTTGACTGCATCTACATTTAAGTACCGGTGGCAACCAGTAACACAACAAAATGACTGCATTGAAAAGCATTAGTCATGCAACAACCTCAAGCTAACAAACTGGTGTGCAAGGCACGCATGAGAGGTAAATAATTCAACTGGCAAATTAACCTCAAGTGTGTTTCCTGTGCTTGTACAGTCGGCAATGATGGCTAGATGCCTTTCAAGGAGACTGTCTGTCTTCGTTTATTATCAGTCGCACCCAAAAGCAAGAGTTGGAAATAATATCCAGTTCGTGGAAGTTAGCCTTGTGCTTCCTGCTCCAAACAGCATTGTCCTTGCCAGAGTCCACATGGAGACGAGTAAAATATTAATGGACCAAAACATGAGTAAAGGATTCAAGTTACTGAAATTTCCCTTTAGAAACATGTGAGGGCACCCACACGTGCACAGACAGATACACCAACAGATACCAACACTCACGGCACCAGACAGCCTTCATACATCCTCTTGCTCTTTGACTAAACCTTGTAACTGTCCTGTACTTTTTGTTATTCTTCCTTGTGTCTTTTGTCTTGCAAAAAACACATCACACATGACTCCTTCCACTGCTCCAATATTGCTATATATACACATATATATATATATTAATGTAATAAAAATACAAAAATAAAAAGTCTAAGGCCAATGCCACCTACTTTCTTTGAACAATTCACCTATCTTTTTCTTTTTTGAGCTAAAACCGAAGCTGTCCTGTCCTTTCCAATGGAAGTCAGATTCAAACGATTCGTGTGACATCAAACATTTTTCCATAGCAAAATGCTCGCAGTTTTTTCCATTGTTTAACATTATTACTCTTGAAAACTCCGCCGCTGCTTTGTGAGCCCTGTTGGAGCTTTCACCATGCGGTAAATCAGTATGTCATTGCTGATCTTCAGGTAACAAAAGCAGATGCAGGGTAGCTGTTTTTGTACCCAACACCTTTATCTGTCAGAGGAGGTATTAGCCAACACACAGTCACTCTCACGCTCATCCTTTTCTTTCAGTAGGAGCCTTGGACTGGATTGATTCCCTCTCCCTCTCTCTTTCTTTCTGTTTCAGGAGAGGAATTTGAGGGCGTTGATTCCCTCGCAGTTCAGGCGAGACCGGCCGCTGCGTTGCTCGGCAAGAGGCAGAGATGTAGTCAAGCGCGAGAGAGGTCAGCGATATGATTATCCCCGAGTGTCAATACAAAAGGGAGACACGAGCGAGGTCCCCGCTGAGCTGGAAAATGAATGGCTTTGACCTCATCAAACCTGCAGAAGCATCTCCACTTGCTAATTAAGATTGAGTGGAGGAAAGTCATCAGTGTACAGGGCTGGCCATCTTTGCCGGAGCAAATCAAGCGCACCTCACTTCACTGCTGTCCGTGCCTATTAAAAGAGTTAAACCAGGATGGGGGAGGAAAAGGGCTCATGCAGATGGTGGGATTTAATCACCATTACAGCATTTTTTTTTTTTTTGCAGGAGCATCATTACATATACCACCCTTTAGTTTTCAGCATGACTCCCACTGCTTTGGGTGTTGTGATTGTAGCGTGTGCTCCTTTCATCCACATGGTAAGGTAATGATGTCCCAATAAAAGGCACATTATTTCCAATTAAACTCTCTAACATCCATCATAAACTGCCACTGTAAACCAAGCATAGGGCCATTATTGGCTCCCATTAATACTGTATATACAAGCAGATGGCGATGGAGTAGCGATTGTGAGCATATGTGCATGTGTGTGTGTGGTAGAACAGCATAATCCTGCTCCATATCGGTTTGAGAGGGAATTTGGATTCATGTCACAGATTTACATAAAAACCATGCACACAGATTTGTAAAGATGCACAAATCCTGATTATCATATCTACTGAGCAATTAGTTAAACAAATAGCCTGTCATGCTGACATACATGTGCCCACAGCCACAGAGTGAGGTGTCTCCCCTTGGTTAGAAAGGTAAAAATCCTCAGATGAAACCTCATACAGCAACCTGCACCCTGCCTCTGACACCTTTTAGAAGCTCTCAGCGGGTGTCTTGCTTTCACCTCTGTAGTTGTGTAGTAATCACACTTCCAGTGCCACAGAGTGCAGCGCCGCAGACAACAGACGCAGGCCAGCCTTATCAGAGAGAGAAACATGGATGACCCCCGATCACACCAAGAACCGAGTGATCCTCGAGGAAAGGCGTCCTGCTTACAAAGTGATCCTGGTGAGTAATGGCGATATTGAAGGTTGGATCTGATTATGCGATCCGTCCATGTCTTCTCCCCCAACGAGGAAGAAAAAAAAGTTAAAATAACAGCTCTGGTGTCAAAGCTGCAGTCAGATGACTGCTCGCATGGTGAGGTGCCCAAGGCGGCCACCCGTCCGTTCCTTTCGTCCGCTTTTCTGAAGGTCAATCTTCAGCTGCCCTCCACGTGGCTGCAGTCCTGTTTACCTCTCTCCGAAAGCCAATTACAGCGCCGCGGTGCTGTGCCAGTCAAAGCTGTTATATTTCACACACACACAAACACAGATGCGGCGCGCACACACCCACACATGCAGACAAACACCTGCAGCAGCAACTCTTCTTGGCTGCGGTAGAAGGCATAGATAATGTCTTTTGACCTGTCTGTGGTGAAATATATCGACATGTGCACATGGAACGATTATTTACAGCTCAGGCGCATCAAGAGGCAAAGTTGGTGAGTGCATGAAAAAAACGATGGTTTATTTACCATGTGGTTTTATATTGGGTTGAATGTGAGATGATTATAAACCTGTCTTCATTATCTGAAAAATGGAGAGGCCTTGCTAATGTTTGCTGATTTATTCTATAACCTCAAGCGTTCGGTTTTTGATTTATGTTACTCAATGACAGCTTGTGTGATCGTACAAGTGTTGCTAAAATAGTGATGGATGGCAGACCGTTGTCCTCTGCAGCACGTTGGCTTTTACCTATTACACTGAATGATGGCAGCTTTAAATGTGTTCATGTAAGAGTGGCAAATCGTCTCAGTGTCTTTATCTCTCTCAGATAGCGCCTGTTTAGATTGAAGAATTTTGATCGTGTTTTCAAAATCCTCAGCATTTTTAGCCCCGTTCTGTTATCACCTGCTGTACGGGGTAATGGCCAAAAGTCAGATATGTTAGAAAAATGTGCACACTCCACCGGTGTTGTGCACGTTCTTCTCTGCCATCTACAGACAGTATGAGGGAGTGCCAGAGTGCCACATGAGCACCTGCAAACTCAGATTTCACTGTGCAAGCCTCTTTTTCTATCAGTCAGTCTCAGCAGTATACCTGCCCCCCGCCCCTCTCATCTGCTCCCTATGGTCTTGTGACTTTCAAGTATTTTGTGAAGACGAATCTAAATGTGATTTATTTTTTTGTTATTCTTATTGGACCTCTTAATATCTAATGCGACATCATGTGTGTGTGCATGTATGCATCCAGATTTCCTGATATCCTGCACTAGCAGCAGTGGATCCAGCAGAAGTAGGGCAGCAGATGAGTGTAAGTATCCAAACCAGATGACCGCCATCTGCTATTTGTGGTGTTGCTGTTGCTGTGTGGACCAGAAATGCTGCAGGAGCACAAAGCAAATGCACAAGATTCTGTCAAAGTAAAATGAAACACAAAGCCCTGTTTTGTGTTTTTTTTTTTCTTTTTCTACTTTTCTGTCGTCAAGCCTCAGGTAACCTTGGAAAGAAGTTTGTGAGGAAGAATGATGAGCACACACAAGAAGGAAAGTAGTTTCCATGAAGAAAGAGAGTGGAAAACAAAAACAAATCTGCATCTTTTATTAAAGTAAGCGAAGGTAGTAACTTTACTGTGACTGCAGGATCAATTATTAGAGTTCAGTTTATGACCAAGTGAACATGTGTAGGTGATGAGAGGGAAGACAGAAGAAGTATGTGTGTGTGGTCCAGGTATCACTCAAGTTGTACGGACATAGATCTGTTCAATCACATCATGGGGACTTGTCCACCTCAAGGGGACAAAAAGCAAGTCCCCATTATATTTAGAGATTATGTTAAGGTGAGGTTTAAGTTGAAGCTAATGTTAGGTTCAGGTTAGGGTAAGGGTTGGGCAAGTAGTAACTATGGTTAATCTTTAAGTTAGTCCGCAGGAAATCAATGTAAGTCAATGTAATTTCCTCTGAAGTCATGGAGACACTACTTAGTGTGTGTGTGTGTGTGTGTGTGTGTGTGTGTGTGTGTGTGTGTGTGTGTGTGTGTGTGTGTGTGTGTGTGTGTGTGTGTGTGTAGGTGTGTAAACAGGTCTTGCTCTGCCCACTCCAAAGAGCCCTGGGGTGGAGCAGAGACGTAGGGCTCCATCTGGTGTCTGGGCAGCAAATGAAAAGAATAGAGAACTGTGGCAACCAGCAAGAAGGGGGCACATCATGAAAAGCTCCAGTTGGATTTGTGGTCCACTTCATTGGCACCGGCTGCAAGGTGACAAACAAGGCAGGTGGCTAAACAGGAAGGAAAGAGATCGGCAGCAGCATCGAGTCTTCACGGGAAAATGTTGCTTCTTTTTTACGCTCCAATGACAAAGAATATAAATTGTGAAGGAACTGGATCTGGATATCTGGTAAACAATTAGCGCTCCTGTGCAGTGCTTGGGCTTGTTCGCTGCGTAAAAATGAGCACCCTGTAGCTGCTTCTTCCCATGGGGAGGCAGAGTGTCGTCTGTGCTCCGCGCGCTACGCTCCTGAAGCATTATGGCAGAGGAAATGATGGTAAGCAGAGAGCCATCTGCTTTGCCACTTGCCACGTCTGCCTGTGCCAATACCACCTCCTTCCCTCCATTTCACAGGTGGGGAGTGGAGTGGATCCACACTGTCTGCACACACACACACACACACACACACACTGAAAGATCCCCCAACTTGAAACGGCCAGATGTGTAGGCACAGAATGTACATGTGGAGGAATCTCACATTTCCCTGCACTTTAAACATGTCTATCACATCCTCTAACGCATTATTGGCGTCTTTAATAATCGACAGCTGATTTGGATGTGATAGGTGGAAAAGTGGACGCGGGGTGATGCTGGCCACAGATGGATAGCTTCTCATTGATAAGGGCGGCGACTAACAGAAAGGAGCAATGGTATTTTCCTTCTTTTTTTCTAACCACCAGTCTGTTTTCATTCTATCAGAGCAGGAGTGCAGCAGAGATAGGCCTCAGTGTCCTTGACAGTGGTGACACTGAAGAGATGGATGTACGGCTGGTCAAAGGAAAGTCATTTATTTCCTTTGACCCACTCGGTCAAGTGGATTGAAGCTGAGCCTTTTGATTTGGCTTTTGCTTTGCCTTTCTCCCCCCAAAGAGTCCACACTGCTCCCGCAATTACTGCAAACAGAGAAGGTGATGGGTCTAAGATTTTGTCCAGATAAAGGAGTCAGGACCCTATCTCTCCTGTTGACACCATTAAGCCATCACTGAGACCGAGAAGGTGGCAGGGCTGGGGGCGGTTGCACACAGGGACTGTCAGTCAAAGCTTTACCACCCAGCCCCTGTTTAAAACCATCTGCCGCTGAACTCCCACTGGCCTTTTTGTATCTGATCCCAAACCAGCAGCAGAGGGTCGATGGACTTATTTGTCGAGAGGCATATTCACCACATACTGTCTTATCAAATGCAAGCAAGGGACTGCAGGGCTACATATATTCTTGGATCAGGGTTGTAGGTGGAAAGCGCTTTAGGGTTATTTGTCAAGCCAGGCGGCGCTGACTGCCAGCACCGCTTTTAAAAAAGCTGTTCCAAATAGCAATCATCTGACTGTGAGAGCTGAAACAACAGCAATGCAGCTGTCACGCTTTGAAAATACATATGGAAGGAGGCGAGTCTTCTAAAAGGGTGCGGTTAATTTTGAGGGTACAGCTCAGGAGCATAAAGCCGTTTTATTTTTTCAATCGGTGCAGGCTAGAAAGTGTTGTGCAATTTAGTCACTGCAGAGTCAGTTCAACTCTAATCCAACGTCAGTGTCAGGCAGCACACCTAAATCTCTTCATGGTGGGACTTATCAAACAATAACAGATGCTTTGCAGATCCATTTATAGCTGTGAGAGATGAATATTGTGTTGTGACTTCAGGGAGGTTGTGGCACATGTGTCAACTTGTTGTAATACCCTAATATTTGATCTATTGCATATATGTATGAGGAGTTGTCACTTGCATTTTATTTCCACATTTTGTTCAAACGCTTTTGAGAAGATTATGTCGGAAATTGAATCACAGATTACGCTTGAATTAATCTAATTCCACCTCAGGTGACAATTTGGGTCTGAAAAACAGAACTGAAACCACCTCAGACAACGTGTGAGGACAGCTGTCTCAAATCAAAGCAAAACGCCCACCTCTGCTTTTCAAATGGAATCATCTCATAGAATAGGAATTTTCTATTCAAAGTTGTATGACAACTATGTCCTGTATACAGAGCGGTCCAATCATAGGAGCAGACGTGAAACAGAAAGTGATTTAAAATAAGTTTTTCATATCAACGTGGATGGTCGCGACCGTTACAGTTTTGACTCCTCAACCAAAGTCTCAAAGTGTTGCTGTATTTTAAATGTTTGGACATAAGCATCTGCTCAGTTAAATTAATGTTAATGTTTTAGAAAATCCCATTCAAAGCCAAAAAGGGCTGGTCATAGTCTCCATTTTTTCTTATTGTTATTATTCAACGTTTTTCAGGCCAAGGACCCCCAAACTGATGGAGAGATGGAGCAGGGACCCCCTACTATATATATTGTATAAAATTGTGTTTTATATTAAACTGGGCCTAGTGCCATGTATAAACATAGCTACCCTGTTATTGTGCGTTCAATACTAAGCTATTCAAATAATACACAGGTTCATATATTCATGTTTTTATTATTGTGTATCGCTGAATGTGCGCATTGCTGACTGAAAGATAACGTCTTCTGCCTCCATTTATCCTTTCACTACAATATGTTGGCTTCACGTTAATGTGTATTTAAAGACATTTAAATTTGTGAAAAAAAAATTGGTTGGAAAAATAAATTACCCCCTGTTGAAGACCTCTGATGTAGAGCAATGCAGGTTAGTCTGTCAGTCCACCATCTTGGTCCAGGATAAAATATTCCAACAACTATGGGATGGATTGAATTTAGTACAGACATTCTTGGTCCCCAGAGGATGAATCATTATTAATTTGTGGAAGTCCTGACTTTTCCTCTCACAGCACCATGACATTTCTGACGGGTGGATCACCATGAACTTTTGTCACAGACATTTAGGTTCCACTCAGGATGAATCCTAACATGTTGACTGTGGTGATCCCTTAGCTTTTCATCTAACTACCAAAAAGTATGATTTATGATTAAACACCTGTAAATCTGCCTTATTGGCCCTAATTGGCAGATGCTAGCACATTGAACACTAAACCGTACACTGTATATAAAGATGAACACCATGAAGGCTCCCCTAAAGTGAAGGCTCTGCATCTAAATCACCCTGGTGGCTGGCTGCAGTGTTAGTCATAAATCCTGCCTCCTCCATGTTAGTCGAAGGGACAAGGACCAACCTAAAAAGTCAAAGTACAGGACATGTTTTCTCAAAGAAAACATGACTAACTCGCAATTGGTTGATGTATCAGAGGACCTTGCTAAGGCATCTTCATCCCAGATTATTTTGCGCAGACATCTGCAAACCCCTTTGTCTTAATTTCTGGATAGTGGGAGGAAGTGGAGACGTGACGTCCGTTTTTATAAAAATATATGCACTTAACTCTTAAAGTGAGCAAGGTAAAGGTTACCCGGTAATCTCTTGCTTGTTAGCACCGTGATTGTGAGCAAGACGTCAGCATTTAGCCAGAACACCGCTGTGTGTAAGACCACTGTGCGTCACACAGCTGCTAGCATGGATGTCAACTCTTAGTCCTGTTTTTTTCAGAAAAATATCGTCTGTGTAGCCAAAGCCTGAAATAGCTTATTCTTCTGTGGCATAGACCTTCATTATTATTCAGAAACACATCACTGAAGCACTCTGTTGCTCTGGGTGACATCGTCCTCCACTACACCGTGAACATGGCCACTGTAGTTTATTTTGAGTCAGTCCTACATAAGCAGCCCTGCTGCTGTAAATACACACCAGAACACTGAATGTGTATTCATCTGTGGCTGATTGTAGTCCCCAATTTACTACTGTTTGAGTAATGTTGGGTCTAAGGTTGGGTGACCTCTGTCGTAACCTTTATATCTTCAGTAGAAACACATGGATTTGAGCCGCAGAGCCTCGGACAAGATAGAGAAGTCATTAAATATGAGATATGAACTTATCCATGGATTTGTGAACAAGATAAATATTAAACAAGAGACAAGGAGAGAACGCTGGCCATATCCCATAATTAAACATGTTGACACGGTTTACCACAAGAAAACACACACCTCTGCTAATAATATTTGACGTCTTCTCATCTTTTCACTTACAATAGCTGATTAATACAGAAAGGAAATAAAAGCGCCTAGATGCATGCACCAAACTCCGACACATTTTCATGATGAAAGTGAGAGAAAAAGAAAGGCAGAAAGAGAGATCAGACCATCTCAATAATGGTGCTGGGAAAGGAGTAAGAGCAATATGGGATAGGATAAGCCTCTTGTGTAATGAAGAAGGACTGAGAGGGATTGCATGAGCCAACCGCATTTGAAGACGGGGCCATTGCTATGCACCGAGCGTTACTTGTCAGGCCGGGCAAGTTGACACCTGCAGCACGTGAGGTTAGATTGCAAAAAGACGGGAGGAGTGAGAGGTTAAACGTCTCTCCTCCTGCTCTTTATCCCCCTAAACGACACAGCTCATTCATACAAGCGGCTTGCATTCAAGGACACTAGCAGGACTGATGAAAGAATCAAAGGCTCTGATCGGCAGTCTTATGGAGACGCTGGAAAGAATCAACAAAACGAGAGAGGGGAGGGAGCTGGCAGTGGAAAAATGACATTTAATTAAAGAATAATTTGTAATCCCTGTCCCAAAAAAAGAGATAATAAGGCATCTGTAGAAAATCATGCTTTTTATTCATATATGAAATGGCAGGGGTTAAAGGAAAATGGCTGAGAATTCCCTCATGTATAGAGCAGGAGGGATCTGGAAAGCAATACATGTAAAAGTCTCTTTAGTTCTTCATTCGTTAATTCCTCAGAATAGTTGGCAAAGACATTAGACATTTAGTTTACACAGTTGGTAACACAACTGAGCTGTCTGGGCTCCTTCTCTCACTAAGTAAGGGCTGATAAGCTGAAGGAGACCATACCAAAATGAAACACATAAGAAGAGCTGCTGTGGATAAGAAATATCCCTAATCTATGGAAATCTGGTTTATGGCTTCACTTACCTACGTGTCTATGCATACCTGAGCGCGTTTTGTAGATGTGTTTGATATGGTACAGTCCCACGGGAGCTACAGTAAGTCACTGGCTTGTTGCAGCGAAGGGATGACTAAATGAATGCTCGCTGCAGGCCTTTCTCTTCTCCAGATGTCAGTCCTGGGAACCAAAATGATTTATTCACATCAAGAGGCTGCTTTGAGAACCACCCAAGCGGGATTGCATTTGACAGTGAGTTTATTTATTCGTGATACATTCACATGGATTTTTGCACAACAAGTGGAAGCTGATCATTTTTTTTTTTTACAGCTGCCTATAGGAAGATGCACTTTAAAGCACATCTGTACTTGGAAACTTTCTACACCGGAAAAGGCCACACCTCCAGCCATGAATAGCTGACATTTTTTCCTTGATTAGAAGTCCTTTACGGTAAAATGATTCCATTCATCGAGAGAGGTAGAGAAATAATTAAGGCCAAATTCACTAAGGATTTCTCTTCTAATTGGCCATATGGACTGGAAAGAAAAGTTTTATTGTTTTCTTTTGTCTTTCAAAGCAGATGTGCAGGGTCTTAGACTTGGGGACACTGTCATCTCTCCCTTGGTGATTCCAACCATAATTACTATACCATGTCTTCTGCTATTTTAGTCCATGGTGAGGTTAGAAAGTTAAGTGCAGTTGCAGTTTTGTTTCCATGGCTGCCCCTCGGTGTATTCAGTTGTCAGCACTGAAAAGCCATGATGTGATGTATGATGTCAGATGTTTACACCTTAGCATCTCGATGCCATCGCAGCTGGATTCTAATCTACTCGAATCAAAAGGAAGTTAACTTTAAATGTGCTTACATATGTGCATGTTGTTGTCTTCTTTTTGTTGAATAACAGTGTTGATAAATGTTAAATCATGTACCTCAAAGCAGCACTGAACCTGGCTCACCCCAGTGTGACGCCCCCTCTGTACTGTTAGCCAATCACAAAAATGCATAAGTGCATAGGCGCCGATTCGAGCACCCCCCACAGAGAACGCCAAGCAGCCTCGTGTGCCAGCAATACGGCCTGAAAAAGTAGCCTATCCCTTGCAAAACCTAAGAACCATCAGAGCTGCTTTGAAGGCTGTGAGCAGGGCTGTCTGGAATATTGTGTCAATAAAGAGTCAGCTGTGTAGCCCCCGCGTTTATTCTATACTTTTTTTTGCCATGTTTTCCAATTAAGACCTCAGCATGTTCCCCCCTAGCCTTTGTTTACTCGTGTAACGCTACATCCACACTGAGCGTCAACTCTGCTGTGGATACACCGTGTGTCCACACAATACCTCCCTCTTCAGAGAGACGATCAAACTGAGAAGTTTGGAAACGCTGCTGTTCCTGTTTCAGTTTGAAAGCTTCGGTGCACCGCTCCAGTCCAGCCGGGCAGATATGTGGATGTTTGGAAACAACACTCGCAACCTCTTGCTGATTGTGTGTCTCCCTTAAAGAAGAAAACAACCGGCAATAGTCTGGGCTACCAGCGTAGAATGAGACATGGATAATCAATTACACGCATTGCTGACCCTGTTGTCTTTGCTTACAGCTGTCGTGATGTTAAATTCAGTATTTTACAATAATTCAACTGTTTACATGCCCGGAGACAAGATTTTATTCGAGCAATCTGCGACAAGGGTTTAGTCTGTATATGTATGTATGACAATTAAAGACCGACTGCTGATGAATAATTAAGCCCCCGAATTTAGTTATGGTGAAATTCAGCTGTTCCCTGTTTGTGTTGTGCAGCTTAACATAGGATCATGTCACAAACTCCTTCAGCTCGCTGGACCCCACTTGGACTCTTTTATACAACATACTGTATACCTTCTCTATCAGCACCAGATATTTGTTTACATTTTGTGCAAAACAAGAGTTAAATAAATAACCTAATCACATTTTTTGTGTTGTGTGTTCAACAGTAATTTGGGGCTCTTAATTCAGTGTTGCAGGGCCCACGTGATCCCTCTGTAACTGCACAGAGAATGCCACGAGCAAGACCTGAATAGAGATTATTCCCTGCTCTTCATCTTTGATGTGAGGATGTGGGGCCAAGCCAACATTTTTAAATGACTGTCACCTGCTGCGCCGCTGTATGTCCCCCGGGGAAGCTGTGATCATTGGCAGGTTGCAGCAAATCAGACAGGCACTCGACTAACTCTCAATGACAGATCTATAGCTGCTCCGGGGGAAGTTGGTCTTTTTGTGTGCCTGTCTTTCTGTATGGATCTGAGTGAAACCTGCGAGTGTCCAAATATAAATGCATGAATATATAGGAGTGGTTGATGTCATTGCGAGAGGATCCAAAAATCTTCCAGTGCCATGAGCAGAGATTCACAAAGACAATTTTGCATGTGGTGTCACTTCAGTCGCAGCTATTTCTCTAATAAAAGTATGTAAATCAAGTTGTGGTGCAAACAAGCCTCTGAAAAGTGCAGGCAAATAGCTCCTTCTTTACCAATTACAAGCAAAGTGCGTCTGCTTTAAAATTAATCCACTGAGGCTGGTACATTTGCACTCTTAAGCCTCTCTATAAATGAAGCATTCTGTGATCTTATCTGAGTTTCTGGGTTGGGAAATAAAAAAGAAAAAGCTCTGTCCTGTTTACCTGACACACTGGAGACACTACTCTGTCATACAGAATGAGGAAACGATCATTGTGGAGAGTCTCTACACTATCTTTCTAAGAATTTTTTAGGTAGCATGTGTGTGGACTAGACAACATTTGATTATCCTCAATTTAGGGCAGGAAAAATCTGCAGGTTTTAGTTGTAATGTGTAGTAGAGAACATATACAGTGTATATATATATATAGTGTTGATAGACACTAAATTACTGTGTTTTATTCTCAGTGATATTAATAATATAAATTGACTAGTCAGGATGCATCTTCCCCCTGCATCAGTCAGTCAGGATTAGTGATGGAGAAAGTATTATGATCTTTCCTAAACTTTTTCACATTTAAATGTCAAATAATTGATCCATAAATCGATATTTCTTTCTGCAGTCTTGTTGCACAAATGTATGTTTTTATATTGCAGTATTCCTACTTTGACATTGCTCAGTCCTATCCCATGGAGTGTATGTAAAGATGGGTGACACGTCTCCATTATCCAGAAATGAAGCTAAAATACCTCAGCTACAGAAGCTGCCGTCTTGTGAATTTGGAGCCCGAGTCTGTGCAGTAGCAATCAGGGTGGAGTCTCAGTGGTGAGGTCCTGTCGATACACACGCGCTGGACCAATCAGGAGTTAGTCTCAGCTGTCAGTCGTGTCCATTTTTATAGAATCAAATTACTAATTCAAACCAAATTTATCAGAAACATGAGCACTTGAACAAACATCAGTGTGATAAGCACTACCTGAAATGACAGAAACCATCTTTGAGAAAAAATTGTGAAAGGTGCACTTTGACCTTTTAGTTTGCTCTATCTCTCTTCTGTTAACATGGAGGAGGCAGCACTTATGACCTTTACTGCAGCAAGCCACCAGGTGAACCCTTTCACTTCACTTTTTGGAAGCTGTTATGTCGTCCATCTTTATATTCAATCTATGGTCCTTTCAGATTGATCTAACACATATTAACGACATAAATTAATCAAACTTAATTGTCATTACTTATATTTCCGATATTAAAGTATTTATCTACAGTAGTGGAGGAAGTACCCAAAATAGTTTACTTAAATAAATGTGCAAATATATCGACACAAATGTACTCAAGTAAAAGTACCAGATTAACTTTTCTACTTGAGTTGTTAAGTCCTTGCTTTTAAATATACTTCAAGCAAGTACTTAGCCTAGTCTATTCCCTATTATCTTTTTGTTTCTAACATTAAGTCCCTGTCTCAATTACGTGGTATTTACTTAAATGATGTAAGGGATAATAGAAAAATAAACCTGTTTAGGATACCTGGCGCCTAGAGTCTTGCAGTTTTATATTTTAAAGTGAATGATCAGAGGAGTTCGGGCCCAAACTATCTTAACTTATTCACAAACTTTAAATGGGTCAAATGGGCCTACTGTATAGTAAGTTTAATACAAGAATAATACAGATTCTATTATACTCATTAATAAGTCCAAAGTATTTTTTCTTATAAATCTAGTTATTGATTACTTTTAAATATAGATAAAACAGTGTGAACACACTGCACTGTAAACATAAAGTGGTGTAGAAAGTACAGATATTTGCTGATATATGTAGAGGAGTAAAAGTGCAAAGTACATGATAATAAATCTACTTAAGTAAAGTACAGATACATTTGTTACATAAAAAAATGTACTTAAGTACAATCATGACGTAATTGTCACATCTCACCACTTCCTGTCTGTCTATCTGTAGGCTACAGTATTTATTTCTATTCAGCCACAGGGCCTCAAAGCAGTTACCGCTGTGAGAAACACCAGCAGCACAATATGAAACCAGTTGTGCCACAATTATCCGCATGGTCATTGATCCGACTGCAGTTTTTTAGCACCTCACAAATCCACGATGCTGAGATAAGGAAAATGATTTTTACAGTATGTCCTCTCATTATTCACAGAAGCTTCAAAAACAAGTATATTGTTTTCCATCCTAACTCAGTGCAAGAAGAAAGTCCAGCAACAGCCAATCTAGTTTGCAGTGACTGTGGGTTTTCCACTCCTGACTATGCATTTGCATAATGGAATTATGGGCCCAGCCATGCTATGTCTTTAGTGGACCATTAGGCAGGCCTTTACTGGATTGTAATTAGTGGCTTCTGCCCTTCACCTTCATTAGTATGCAAATGAAAATTCTGAACACCAAGAAATATTTGGCACATTGGGAGAAAAGTGCCAAAGTGATTAACAGGCAATCCGTGGTGGAATTGTCTATTTCCATCTATCACAGTTTAGAGCACTTGAAACGAGACAATAAAAAATGGTTGAGCCCTAACAGGTTGATCTGAACAAGCAGTTGTTGAAATGAATTTTGATGAAATTACTGGTGGCCGAGAGTTCATTTTGACCAAAGGGTCTTTGGCCTTTATCTCTGAAAAGTCAACCTGATGTTCTGGGTAGATACAGTTTAGCCTTTAATCCTGCACTTTATTCTGTTGAGATTGAAGGCCTTCTCTGGCATGCTTTGTTCTTCTGCATTCACACACATGCACACCCTACCCACACTCTTTTTTTTTTAACTCTACCTAATAAGACATTGTACTTGAACTTCTTAACCAGCTCGAATCATTTGCAATTCTAATTTGCTCATTTTAATGAAACACTGCTTACCAAGAATACAATTGAACTTTCAAGACATGTCAGACAGGACCTTGCCAAAAGAAGCCCCTGACACACACACACATTAATCACAGGAGGTGGCCACTGGGCAGGCGAGCGAAAACATCCTTCCAGCGGTGGCACATGCCAGAGAGGGGTGAAGCCGGGGGGGGTCGCTCTCCTTTTGTTAACCCTGTCTAATTAAGAGTCGAAAGTCATCGTGGGGAGACAACTTGAAGGGAGAAGCGTCTGCATCACTCTGACAAAGTCTTCACTGTATAGGTAGAGCTGTAAATGATTTAAAATGTGTACAGGCCATCTGTGCGGATAGATAATTCAGAACTCATCTCATATCGCGTCCCTGGTAGACATGCAGTCATTGTCAGCCCCGCCACTGTCCGGGACATTAACATACACATGAATTCAAAGGATTCATAAATTACACAAATTAAACAATTATCGCAGAGGGTTTAGTTTGAACATGAAGCCCTACATCTAAAAACAGAAGACAAACAATAAACACAAGTGAACGTTTTTATTTTAAGAGAATGAATAATGTGAAGTCGACATCTCCTTGTATTAAAAACGGTGCAGTTCAGCAGTGCTGTTCATTGTTTGTTCATTATTATAATAGGTGCTTGTAGACTAATGACTTTAATGCATCAATATGACAAAACGAGTCAGCGATTAAATAAATAGCCAATGCAGACGCATATGTGAAAAGAGAAGGCCGTGAAACCCGACTATTTGCTGACCTGGCCACTTCAAACCCTATATTGCTGATTGATTACAAAGATCTGTGACCAACCCGGTATTCAGATTATATTTATATTCTATGATTTTGCAGGTTCAGTCCAGTTAAGTACAGTTAATTCAATTGTAGCATCAGTGCCAATCAAGGAGGAAGTGAATTCTTTATGCAGCAGAATGAAGACTTTATGTCCTCGTTCTGACATTTTACTGAAGACTGATTACATATTGTATCTTGAAGGGCCTGGGGTCTGTAGATTTCACCAAGAGAACATATAGTAAGTACTAAGTACTCTTCATGCCTTCAATTCAATCACACTGTAGTTTTTATGATCCGATATTTAGATATCATTTAACTGTTGCCATTCAATGCAATTTGTATTTTTGAAAAGTCTCTGAGTCGTCTTAGGAAGAATATAAACTGCCTTTGCATTTGAGAGCAAAGAAAAAGCTCAAGTAAAACCCACCACTGAGTAGTCCTTTTTATTTTGAAGGATTCTAACCTAAAGGTTGTTTTTCAAATCTAGCAGCTGTTGTTCTTATTGTTTTCCCTTCTCTATGTTGTGTATATGCTGTCAATTCAAAATCAAACATGTCAAAAACAAAACTTCATATGTGAACCTGCCAACAGGCTGCGGAGGCTGGGGATGGTATCATAGGAGAATGGGTTTATTTCAGGAACTCAGAAATACGTGCATAAAGAGACAGTCAGAGAGCTAAGGTGAGCAGGTTAGTCTTTCAATGAGCCCCAGCAACTTCCTGCAGTGAAGTTAAGCATGCGATCTTTATGTATGGCCATGCCTGCCTCAATAATTTGCTCTTATATTGATTTCCTGACATCTTATCTCTGAATTTCCCAATTAAAACACCACTAAGATCATATGATATACATAAGTCTGTTTCACTATCATATTTTAGCCTGCTTAAATTCTACTGAACAAAAATCACCAGCTCCTGGTCTGTCCAGACTCATGTAATAAAAAAAGGCATCAAGTTTATTTTATCATAATTAATGTTATACATTCTTGACGTATGGCCAAATACGTACATGTTAAGTGAGCTCACAGTGACTTTTGACCTTTGACCAATCAGAATCGAATAGGTCCATCCTTGAGTTGGAGTGGACATGTGTGTCAGATGTAATGAAATTCCCTCAAGGCTTTTGAGATATCAACTTCAGGAGAATGGGATGGATGTTGGGACATGGCTATTGCTTGGTGCGGAGGCAGAACAAAGATCTGCTGCGTAATAAAGTGCATCGGATGTCAAGTGATCCATTCAAGTCCTTGTGAATGTGGTTAACTACCTGTATGTTCGAGGAGGAACAGCCTGACCCTGCTGCCCTTTCTTACATGTGCTGAAGCGTCCTCATGTTTTCGTACGTATTCAAAGCTGTGCACTGGGTTTCCATCTGAATGACAACAGCATGACAAGTGACACTCAAGGTTTTTTTTATTTTTATGAGACTGGTTTTCACAGCCAGGCTCTGTACTGACTACAGATAGAAGACAGATTGAAGTAACTGGACTGAAAAAAACCCGACACAGTCAAGACACTGTGCCTACTCATGACATGGTAAGTAAGTAGTAACTGATTTCTGTCAATTTACCTGTCATGAATAAGGGATTTAATCCAAATGGATTTTCACAGATGAGCAAACGACCTTCATTACATGTATATTTGATTATAAATCTCAAACCATTGATTAGATGATGAATACATGACAAATAATCTATATTTAACTGCAACAGCATTAACCACAACTAATCCCTTTCTGTGGCCACACAAGTGAGCTTCTGATGTTTTCATTTTGTTGTTATAAAACATCTGTTTCATGGTTTTCTCCTCAGATCACTCTGGTGAAACATTTTTTCCCATAACTGTGATTTCTGTGTGGAAAGAATATGATGAGTTAAACAATGAAGTTTGTCCACTCAGCTGGACTGATTTATGACGGGTCAGACCACAGTGCTCAGTAGAGTAAAGAAAGAGACCTAAAAAAAAAGGGAAAAAAGAAATTAACATACTGATGCCAGTAAGATCCTGCTGTCAGTCACTCCCTCATTATGGCATCCAGCAGCCAGAGAGAAGTATTCAGTCACCCTAAGCAGCTCTGACACTAACGTAAATCAAGGCAAAGAGTTTTCTAGCTCCACTGGGTACATTTCATTTTATAATTTATTTATTTTTCCCTCCAAAAAAAAACGCATCATTGCTCAGGATGGACAGCTTGCTCAATAATTCATACAATTAGTTTTTCTCCTTAAGCAAGCTCTCTTGTTTCAGTAACCTGTCTCAACCTTTGCACTGGCCCCTGTCTTATTAATCAGCTGCCATTGATTTAGTGTTGAAACTAATTAAAGCCCTGACATGTGCAGTTGATTCCAGACATCTGTATGTGTCACGAATGCACAAGCACGCCTTCTCTTTAACACACTGCCATCGACACCCACACAGCAACTTCTTCCACTAATGCCCAAAAGAAGTGACACGTTTAGTGTTTCTCAGCTGATTCATTGCCACCTTTAGACTGTGTTTGAATACTAACAGGGTCTCTGCAACTTTAGTTTCTCTTGTGTTGACACTTGACACTGAAACCTACAATTTATTAAAACATAGGTTTTATTTTCATATCCAGGTCCACTATATCAGATATGATCATGAGCTGCTTCCTTGAGGAGTTACAACATTACAAAAATCTGATCCATTCATCAACAATATGGTTTCCAGTAAAGTGTAGAAAAGTATGACATTTGATTTTAGTGCATCGGAGACTATTCCTCCTGTTCTGATTCCTAAAATATACAATTTAGAATACCTAAAAATAAATCTATCATACAAGCAGTGTTTTTTAGATTGTTTGGAGGAGCCACAATTTTTGCCCTGTGTGAGAGAGCAGAGGTCAGAGTGAACATGAAGTTGTCAAAAGCGAGACAACAATAGGCTATTGTTTGGGACTACACACTTCAATGTTCAGTTGCCAATACACCTAGAATATATTCAAATACTTTTTCTCTAGAACTGTTTGTCCATCATGGGTCATTGCAGACTTTCCCAGGACTGGTTTGACATCCCAAAAATAAAGGCTTGTTTGATGAGGTTTTCCAAAGGAGACACTAAGGGCCTGACCTACTAAAGGTTTGCGCATGTAAAAACGTGTGCATACTTGAGTTCACCTGCAAAAAAACATACAAGCTGATCTACTAACGGTGCACAATGTAGATTGCGTGCATAATAACATGCGCTGTCCATTTAGTACGTTTGCCTTAATGCATATGCAATATCGGGCGTTTCAACACAAGTGCGCAACATATTGGGAGGAGTAGATAAAAATACTTTAATTTATAAATGTGATTGACAAAGCCTGAAAATAATTGCGGGGATTGTGACTGCGTCTATATTTAATACATTTGAAAGGTAGGTGCTAATCTGGACAGCGTTACGCACAGACGGCTGCAGCCAAACAAAACTGAGCATTCACAGCCTCAAGAGAACAGAAAATGTACCTCAAGCCTAAAGAAAAATGAACATTGACATCCATTATGTCTTCCTATTTCCCCCTTTTTGCCAACATTACATTTTCAACTGGGGGTTTTCTTTTTCGCGAGTTGCGCTCGTCTCCAGTGCGTTCATCTCCCCCGGTGCGCTCTCCTCTCTCTCCATTCCCCGGCTGCTCCGTTGTGGGGCCACTTGTATTGAGAGACCTCACCACTGCCTGTAGCCCATCTTCGATCCCTCTTTTGCCAGGGCACTGATGGCCACACCAGATACTGCGCTGACCAGCTGCCTAGTGTGCGCTACAATGGTCCGAGTGTCGCACCTGAGTGCTCGTGCCACAGAGTGTGAACTGCACCTGCTGCTCAATATTGGTCAGAAGCATCTCTTCCACCGGCCCCCCCACCTGTTTTATTTGCCGAGGTTTTATTATGAGCTATTTTTTTTTTATGTTCTTCTTCTTATGTCCTGCTATCTTCTCTTAATTTCATCTGAGTTTTTTTACCCACAGCATTTACTTTCTCGCAGATACTCTCCCATATCGCGTTTCTTTGAGTAATATCAATATTTCTTTGCTGTAGCTCCACAACATGTTTCTTGGCCTCTTCCACTAACACCTCCAATTCCATGGCATTAAATTTCGCTTTGCGCTTGCAGTCACTCTGCTCTCCGTAATGCTCCATGGTGGAAACCA
Organism: Hippoglossus stenolepis; assembly: GCF_022539355.2. Classification (NCBI taxonomy): domain Eukaryota; kingdom Metazoa; phylum Chordata; class Actinopteri; order Pleuronectiformes; family Pleuronectidae; genus Hippoglossus; species Hippoglossus stenolepis. The sequence continues at coordinate 26,178,741 of NC_061483.1, read as the reverse complement.
GTAACTCACCAAAACACTCATATAAATGTTGCTGCCTCTACCATGTTTGCACCTGTTATCATTTACGCAATTATTTTTAGTAGATCACCCGTAAAACGCCCACCAACCAAACGTTCAATCTGTTAAAATGCACACGCAATTTAGCACTCTTTATTTGGGATCGTAGTAGATCAGGCACTAAGAAGATGAAATGTAAAAACAGTTGAACACCTCCAGGTGGAGCGTCATTTAAGTCATAATATTTTTAAAGACACTTGTCATCTTGTCAAAACATCCTCTGCACACAGAGACAGTTTTGGACCAACCCAATGAATTTTGGAAGTCTAGAAAGCTGACAAAATTGAGCTAACATTGGCTAATCACTGCAGTACTGCAACCAGATAATGATTTAAATGGATGGGTCTGTTAGCTGCCTATATTCTGTCAGTAATTTACCTTAATAGTAGGGTTTATTCATAACAAGTGTGCTGCTGGAGGGAATGTATTTGCAGTTGCAGATAGTGGAACAGTAGTTGTAGTCAAATCTGCCACCTCTGCACTGGCTGATGAGCTTACTAGCCAAAGGATCTAGCTAAAGTGAAGACACTTCACTTGTAGTACTATATTATTACTTTTTCGCATCATTGCATTATAACTATTGGGCTTATCTGCACCACAATTCATGGGTCAATGCAAAATAAGAGGGAATTCAGTAAGGAAACAGAGTGCACTATGATCTTGAACAACTTTGACCGAACTGAACTAGGATTTGGAAGAGGACATTGGCCTCAAACTCTTCGATAAGGGGAGTTGTGGACTAGATATAATGCACAATGGGTTTAAAGATAGCAGCAATACAAACACTTGGGACCTTGCACTCTCTTAATTGTCTTTATTGTCTTTTAAAGGACTCTCCAGACAGCCGTGATGATTATGCCAAAGTAACAGATTCAACTATTTTCCCTCCCAGGTACTGTCAACATAGACAGAAGCAAAGTCACCTTAGAGCTCTTTTCTAGTTCCCTGGTGAATTTTACATGAACATCCCGTCTGTTACAGTAGGTCCCTGGAAGGAAGGTATACAGTTACTAACATTTACATGACAAAAGGGTGTTTTGTATTGCACCTTGATTAAAATGCTGTGCACTAAAGTTGCTGAGTTTTGTGGTGATTGATTTGTAAAACTACAACCATCAGGTTATTATTTGCACATTCACAGCATACTTCCTCAATAAACATCAATATATTTGTACTCAGATGTCAAATATGGTCTAAACCAAGAACTGAGAAGTTCTGAAATTTGAGTCAGAGAAAGTAGGAAATATTGAAATGTAAAATATTTAGGAACCCTGCAATAAAAATAATTATATTTAATGAAGGTATGCATGTTGTGCCAGCAGTGTGTAATGCGTGCAGGATTTTGGAGAGGTGTGTGTGCACCTATTTCATGAAGTTGGGGGAAAAACACACAAACATAAATCATCTGAAATTATAGAAAGTGTTTCTGCCTCTGCATGCACCATCAGTGCATTTTATTTTTCAGCAAATATCACGCTGACAGTATTCTTAATCTTTTTTCTTTACTTTTTGTGTTTGCCTTTACAGCAATATCTCCAATGATTCAAGTCTCACAGTTCTGGTCACAGTGTTGCCAATTTAGCGACTTTTCACCTTCCCTAGTCTTAAAAATCTTAACTAGCGACAAGTCACAAATCTAATGACTTTCCGCTACTTTGGCAATCTCTGTTTTCGTTGTTGAGCAACAGCAAAATCACGTTCACTGATTTGTGAATGACGTCACGTTTGCCTTTCTTAGCGTTCTAGCATTCCCAATGTTAGATTTGTTATTGTACTTACGTGTTGTCACAGCGGCTCACCTATGTAGAAGTACAGGAAGTACATCTACAGATCTAACACGCATCTCAGCGTTGTGATTGGAGGGCAGTGTGCATTGAATAGAATGGGAGGCCGGTCTGCAGTGCGGTGTATGCAAATTAGATGTATCTACGCAACATGGGACGTCATTACGCAATCTAGCAACTTTTAGCGACATTTCAGAGAGCCAATAGCTACTTGTGGTGAGATTATTTGGGCAACACTGTCTGGTCAGACCTGCAACGGATTTATAGATAATTGTAGATGGGCTCATGTTGAATTATATCACCAAAGATTTAAATAGGTAATGAAGTCACATGTCTTCCATCCATGTGTAATATTATGCACGGTCCCCTTTCAAATCAGACACTGCACATGGAACTAATTTCTGGTCTTAAGTCCTACAGGTTGCTTCCAGCAGCTCGGTCATCACATAGAAGAGCAGTTCTGCAGAGTTTCAGGTCACATTCATGTGGATGATGTCATTGGTTATCTTCCTTTGTCTCATGATAAGTGTAATTTGATGCACTTAGTTTATCAATCTGCAGTAAATGAAAACAACTATAGCAAACAGAATTAGGCCAGTCTTCTGTTTGAAGTATTCTGTGGGCTGTCCTCTGCTTTAGCAGTAACAGGTGGTCTGACCAGAACTTGTGCAAATGCAATTTCATGCCAAACTAAGCACCAAAAATGTTACTATGTTGTGTAATCAACATAAACATGAGCTCAGCAGTGCCCCTTCTCACAGGTTAGTGCAAACAAGTTGGTTTGGGGAAACTACATCATCAAACTGATTTAAAAACAAATAATAATAAACTTGGCCCAGGAAATTTCATAAAACTGAATTTTCCCTCATGCTGGTATTGTGCCTGCAGGAAAATAAAGCTTTAAGTCTAAAAAGCACGTCTTTTATTATTAATTTCAAATATATCAATATGTAAGCCCTTAACAGGATTAGATGTTTGTGATAAGCCCTGACAAAATTATAAAGAGGATCCACACAGAGACAAACCTTGAGTATTTTTGGTGAAATAGTTGAAATAGAAATGGTTGTTATGTTGCTTTGTTTAAAGACACCATGGACAAAAGCAGTAATTTAACTTTCAGGAGTTGCAGGTCAGTGTAGGTTAATGGCTGTTTCCAGTACAAATGGCAAATACATTTCTTGGTAACGAATTAGCAAGATATTTAAAATGACATCTTTCATAGCAAGTTTACAAAGTATGCAGTCAAAGTTATTCAGAAAAGCCCCAAAAAAAATTTCAGCATATAATATTTTCAATACATGTGAAGAGTAAGATTTTGAGTTGTGTTGTAAAAAAATATATAATAATAAAAAAGAAAAAAATAACAATAATAATAAATGGGTTTTAAAAAATACAACATGTTGAATATAAACTTCAAAAGGAATGTTGTGCAATCTAATGAAATCCAATAAAATAGCTCTGCAATGAATTCTGCTTTTACACGTAATCTTTTTCTTGACACTGACAGAAATGTGATAATTCTACATAATGATAATAATTGAGGTCACAGCAGGTGATGGTGGTGCATGGTTCTGGACTGCATTATAATAAAAAGTATATTTGGTTCACCCCATTGACATACACGAAGGAGCAAAATAGTAGGAGAGCTTTTTAATGCAATGCAGTCAAACACCCACTACAACCTAAATAATAAGCACAGTGTGGAATAATCATCGTTCAATGTCAACAATCAACAAAAAAAATCATCTCACCATTTACACTGCAAAAATATTTTCCTGCTTACATAAATGACTGTTCTCCATGTTTAAGTCTGCTGCGGAGGTGGTTGAGGGGAAAATGACAGCATTTTAAAAGTGGTGTCATAAGGCAATTACTTATTTATTTCCACATTGGTTTTGATATGAATATAACCATCAAATCTCCTGTTGTATAATATTTCCTTTATTTATTTGTTCCAACAGGATATACCATCACAGACGGCATCGAGTGAAAGTTGTAAAGATGTCAATGAAAACAGGGTGATTTTTTAAGAGGCGCAAAATAAGTCCAAGCAATGAGACTTTTGGTAATAAAACAAGTTAAGATTCAGTCAAAATGAATGAATGTTTTAATAAGTTGGCCCCAAGAGGTTTTCCCTCTGAAACTTCTCCTTGCTTTTTTGATTTAATGTCAGACAATCGCTGGAAATGTCTAAAAATTGTTTTGTGTCATGGTCACGGAGTTAGCCCGTCAGATACACACTCCTACACAGCAGGATATATTTAGCGGCATAGTATACAGGTACTGCATTTTGAAATAAAGACACCGCAACTGGTGTCCGCATTATACATTTTATTTATTGTTAAAAAGTGTTTTACAAAGAGTGAATTGTTTGTCACCTGTTTCCTCGCTGCTGTGCGCGTGCTCCGCTGTTAGACTGCTGAAACAGTGATGGAGGGTACCATCTGATTATAAACAGAGGTTCCTGGGGGAAGGCACCAAGTATGGTAGAATTGGTGGGGGGTTGAGTGTGTCATTGGATAAATGCTGTTTAAATTGTTTTTGAGAACTAATTTGGACCCACAATTGTGTTTGCTATGTTTGTTATCCAGTGGAGGATGTTCCTATTTTTACCGAGTATAATCTCCCTTTTGAAAATGTATTATTAATAATCAATCAATGTTTCTTGGTAGAACCCAGCCAGTATAAAGGAGGAGGCTTCTGTCTTTATTTTCTTTTAAAATTAGGCCTGCAATGTACATATTGCTGCACTGGGAAAAATAAATACACTTGGACAGCATAACTGGGTTGTCTCAGTGTTTGTTCCATAACCGCTTGGGCCAACCTTACATGTGGTGTCCTCCTCCACTCTGCTCTCACTTTAACTAATAAACACTCATCATTCATCTCAATAAAAAATGGAACTAGTTCATGTTCATCTGCATGAACTGAACTTTTGAACTAGTTCATTTTAAGTGTGACCTGGCACAACACTGAGTATTACTTTATATGAAACTTTATAAGCTGTGTTATCAAATATGTTTCGCGGCTCCAGACAAATTTGATTTGATGGAAGAGGGGGCAAAATGGCTCTTTTGATAGTAAAGGTTGCCGACCCCTGCCCTAAAGGATACCAAGCCACTTCACCAGCCAGTCTATAGGGTCCCAGAACATCTGTGGCCAGTGTTGAAGAGAGAGCTGGAGGTGATGAGGGAACTTGGGGTCATTTTCCCATCCTCCAGAGAGTGGAGCAGCCCAGTCATCTTGGTCCCCAAGAAAGATGGAACCCTGAGATTCTATTTGGACTTTAAGAAAGTCAATGGTGGTCAGTTAACTGGACTTGTATCCCATGCCAAGAATTGATGATCTGGTAGAGAGGATTGGGGGTTCAAGCTATATCAGCTTTCTCGACCTATGCAAGGGCTACTGGCAGGTCCCCCTCTCCCCAGAGAGCAGAGAAATAACTGCTTTCAGGACACCTTTTGGACATTTTCAGTTCACTGACCAAAGGGAAGAACAGTGAACTGAAAATGTCTAAATATTTTAATGGCGAACTCACTATATAGTGGACTATACAGTCATAAGTGAGTGATTTCGGACACTTGTCTGGGCTCTGGGGCTGTAACACTATGTACTGTTCTTCTTAAAGAGGTCGATCAAATCCATGGATCTCAAATGAACTTTTGTGGAATCCAGCTAATTTGGTGGCATGTGGATTAATGTATGAACCAACTATGAATTAACATTTCTTATTGATGATCAAGTTAAATTAATACATGTATGAGGTATGCATTATTTAAGCTTTACTTAAGTGTATGATTTGTAGCCTTCTTATAAAGTGTTACCACAGATGCATTAAAATGTTGTGCTGGTTATGAAACTGCTGAGTCACCTCAACTGTGAAAGGCCACGGACAGCAATGAGCAGTAATGCAGTGCACTAATTATCTCATTCACAGTACAGAAAAAATGAAGTTAAGTCTAAGTAGTTGAACCGTTGCTCCTAGCTGTTTTACAGTGGCTTTTAAAATGTATGGTTTGTGTAGTAAATGTTCCTTCCCATGATAAACACTCAACACCATTCATTAAATAGTATAAACACTCATAACTACATTCCATGCCCCTAAAATGAATATGTGCTACTTAAAGTAGCAGTGGTGGGTAAACAATTAGCGTATTCAGACCCTCAATGATGAAGCTTCCCTCTACCCCTATTAAGACATGGCATCTTAATACAGTTTATCCCTGCTGTTTTATGAATTCACAATTACACCTCATTAATGTGTCATTTGCATAATTATAAGGAATGGGGACACCAATCGCAGTGGGACTACACACTACCTTGAAGGGGAAAAAAAGATGCAACCCAGTGTTGTGAGCTGTAACCGTGGAGATATTTGGATATTGTTCATGTTTTTAGGTGGCTTGATTATTAATGAATATTCAGCGTAGAAACTGGCACATAACTCACTCATGTGCACTGTAAGGATTTTTGCTCGAGTAATGCTTAATTGACAGCTGGAATTCAGAAACCAGAATATACCTTTGTTCATATTTTATTTTCCCTATTATGTTCAGTTGCATTAATTCCCAGAATTTAATTCTGTCTCATCACGGGCATGAAATAGGGTGTGAAAAAGCAATATCTGCAACAACAGCTGAGAAATTCAGCGAAAGAGCTTATTTGGCCTGCACAGGTACTTTAACCCACCCTCTCTAGGTTATTTGTAAGATAAATGAAACCACAGAAACAGATGACAGGTCTTTAGCTCAACTATAAAATGCAATTAACCAGCAAATGAGGCCAGGCAAGCCACTCTGACCATTCGGCATGAGCAACAGCTAGAGGGGAAGGAAGAGAATGGTAATTCACTCCCAATCTGCAAACTGCTCTGCTTCCTTTACTGGGCTGCTAAATGGCATTTGGCATTTTGACTGCTGCTGATTTGGGTATTCACAGGTAGTCAATTGATTTTTCAAAAGAAAATCTCATTGCTTACTACCAGGAATAGTCAGAGATTGCCTATTTTATTGTGGTCTGCTTGCCTGTTTTTTTGTTAAATAGATGTTTGTGAAATTGGTCTGAAATGCTCCAAACGTTTGGCACCACAGGAAAGGTTGTTTAAATGCTTTGAACCCAGATAAGCTAATGATGAATATGACACACAATTACAGGAGATATGTGAAGCTGTTGTAGTGCTGAGTAAAATGCTTGAGCTAAATGCTAATCTGAGCTTGCTAACATTCTCACAAATGCAAATGTGTCCATGTATAATGTTTACTATGCTTTAGCACTAAATACAAACTGCTATTGATGGGAATATCTAGATATTCCCAGAATTTATGTTCAAAAGTCAAACTATCAAATATTCACCTAATGATGGCACTATAGTCAGGGGGCCATCATAATCATCAGCATTCATAATCAATCAATCGATCAATCAAATTTTATTTGTATAGCCCATATTCACAAATCACAATTTGTCTCGTAGGGCTTTAACAAGGTGTGACATCCTCTGCCCTTAACCCTCAACAAGAGTACGGAAAAACCCTTAACCTTTTAACAGGGTAAAAAGAAGGTAGAAACCTCCGAGAGAGCCACATGTGAGGGATCCCTCTCCCAGGACGGACAGAAGTGCAATAGATGTCAAGTGTAAAGGAGAACATCAGCAAGATAAGGGTATTTGCAGCATTGATTAGAATAAACACTTTGTAGCATAACTGAAGGTCAATGAATTGATGGATTATTGTCAGTTATGGTCGAGTATCTGAGGAGAAATATTATATATCAAGCAGTCTTGTTGTAATCGTGTGGCACCATAAATATATATTATCGAATTTCATAGCAATCCATCCAATAATTACTATAAGTCATTTCATTACAAATCAATAATGTCAACTTCCTGATGGTGCATGACAGACTCACAACAGACTTCATCCTCTGGGGACAATGAATGCCTGTATCACATTTAAAGTAAATCCATTCCATAGAAATATTCAAAGTAGTAGACCAAACTTAAAGCAACCATCCTTAAAACCACCCTGCTCTCACTGATTTTAAAAAGTCTAGTGTAGCTGCCCTTAAAAGTTCATCATGTTAACTTTCCATCAGTATAAGTATGTTCCATTTATAATCTGCAATATCGCTATGAAGCGTGCCTACATTTCATCAGGGGAAAAGGTACAGCTCAGTGCGTATACCGCCCACCTTCCCTATCCACAAGCAGCCCATAAGCCCCAGTGGTCGGGTACCTTGCCAAGGCCTTTTGTTCTCAGCCATAATACATCTTTATTAGTATAATCCCACTGCTCCTGTGCTTTACTCACACTCAATTAGTCTTTATCCAAATCATGTAGTTACAAACAGACTGTCATTGAAGGCAGAGAAATACTCTCAAGACAGCAACGATGGATAATTGCTTTAACTTTTCGACTAACTGTTAAGTGCATCAAGTCTCTGAAAAGCCTTTGGCAAAGAGACAACAAGCAGTCCACGTTTGGAGCTAAGCGCTGAAATGAAAAGCCTCTTTCTGACAGTTACACTGTTTCCATGTGGAAGAAACCTGGCTCTGCTTAGTCCCCATTTCTCTCCCCGAGTCTGGATACAACAGTGTGCACAGGGGTCCCGAGATTTATGGCAGCAGCTCAATGTAGCTGGTGGGGGAAAGTCTTTGGGGGTTTTCACATCCCTCCATTTGTTTTGCACATTACTGATGTTTCCCTTAATGTGCTCCGAGCATCCCCTTGAGAAGTTTAGATGGGGCTGTTCTCAAGTTCAGGCTTCATTTAGTTTTCCCTTGTTCTTCTCTGGAGATAAAACCTGACATACAGACCTCTCTGGCTCTCCTGAGGTGCTATTAATACGGGAAAAGAAACAGAGGAAAGGAGGTGGCGAGCCCCAGATCCACCTGGCAGACCATGCACTGCCATGTTTATTTGGATCGTACATGGGAAATGGATGAATAGGCAAGCAATGGCTTTTAGTAATGGTGGCAAACTGATGCTTTCAAGGTCCCTGATGAGCAGTGCCAGCCAGAGTTCTCCTGCACTAATCATCCACCGTCTAAACACCATTAATAACCATGAACTGTTCAAATCATATATCTTCCTGAAAGGTTTTCGAAAATAGTTGACCATCTTAGATGTATGGTTTCAAGTATTTAAGAGAAATGCAGGAACAATAAGTTTAGGCTTTGTGCCAGTGCATTAAATAATTTCAACATTCTTAGCATAGGAAAACACACACAAATGTCTCTGCTAACACATATAGGCATACATTTACATCTATTATGTAGTGAGGATGGCTGACCTCTTTCTTCTCACTGAATTCATAAACCATGAACATGCTGTACACAGTTAAAGGAAACCTTGGTAAACCCTGAACTCCTCTGACCCGAGTCTTGAGCGAGTCATTAAGGTTCTGACTTCATGGTGAATGCAGCTTTCACTCGACAATGCAGATACACAATAAAGTTGAAAATAAGCCAACATTAATTTGAGCATGTAGTAGAAAGTTTCATTGTATTAACTGGCCCTTTACTAAATCTCTTATCTAAAAGCAGTGGACTGTAATAAGACATGAAATGAAAAAATGAAATGGGCTGCTCTAAAGTAATATGCTAATGTTAGAATTCCAGCTAACTAGCTTACTATCTACAAAAAGACAAACCCAGCCTCCAAGGTTCTTTTTGCTGCTGATCATAGACTGTCGATATGAAGATGGACGACACATCTCCACTCCCTTCCACTATCCAGAAATGAAGCCAAAATATCCTGAATCCAAATGCTGCCATCTTGTGCCGATGATGTCATTTGGAGCCAGGGTCTCTACAGTTGCAATCGGGGGATGTGTCAAAGTCCCACTGATATATATCGCTCGATTAATCGCACGTTAGTCTCAGCAGTCAATCATGATGTTTCACCCATTTAGTATATCAAATAACTTGAAAATATATCAGTATGATAAGAACTTCCTAAAATGACAGAAACGTTTGGTAAGTTTGGTTCCTGTGTCATCAACAAACATAGAGGAGGAAGGGGTAATGACTTATACTGCAACCAGCCACCAGGGGGTGATCCAAGACACTTTTGTGGAGCCGTCATGTTGTCCATCTTTACATACACAGTCTTTTGTACTCTACTAGTACTACTGATCTTTATTTTGGTGAAGTTTAATCTCTTGCTCACTTATAATTGAAGGATTTCTAAGTGAAAAACAATATTTGAAAAATAAACTAAGGTTATATCATACTTCTCAGAAGTATTTTCCTTGTATTGTAGTATTTCCATAGTATTGCTCAGCTATAGCCTGAGCAATACTATGGAAGCTTGAGGCTAAGCCACACCCGAATTGTGCCGGTGGCAGAAGTCAACGATACATATACTACAAATATCAAGAGAGAAATCGGCCTCTTATACCACTGTGAACTACATTTATCGTTTGTGTAACAGAAACCAAGCTGGAGATGCTCATGATATATTGTAGCTTATATTTGTTTTCAGAGCAAGGCTGCATTTGGTGGCCTTTCATTTATATATGCAAGTCCAATCAATGAAGTTTGAACAATTGTGTGAATGTGATTATCCTTGTGCTCATTTGCTTTTTTTTTTATTGTAGATTTCCACAAGCAGCCCACGGAAATCACACAACAACAAATTCCATGGAATCTACCTTAGACAGATAAGCATGGCTAATACTCACGGACAACACTTTATATGCTATATTCAGCAACATACGTTTTCACCGCTCAGCCAGGTCACTCAGTCTCCTCTGGCTAGCAGTGCCTTAACATAAGGACAATGAAAAGAAGGCGATAAATCTTTATTGAAGCAATTATAGAGCAAATGTTATTTACACCACCTAATTGGGCCTGGGTATATCTCTGCTCATAGAAATTAAGGCTCAAGGGGAGTTAAAATGGACACCAATTAATTTTTGCTGACAGAATCAGCAAAACAGCAAATGGCAACAAAGGGAGATTCCCCGGGAGGCAGTGACTTTAGAGGGAGGTGAGAATAACTCGACTAATGTAGTCACAACATCACACTATTTCCATATAAATAACTTCCAAAGAAATAAGAAACTCATTTGCGCAACTGAAAATAAATCAATTATGGCAACAAACAGACTGACTGCAATCGCCTAGACCTTGAAAAGTACGAATGACATGGTTATAGTACATTCTAATGCTTTGTTGGGGTTCGAGTAGAATATGCATAATGTGCGCTGACGGACAGGGAGGGGTAACGTCAGCTAGTAAATGTCAACTACACATACAGGACCACACACAGCTTATTAAAAAGCTGTCACTTGGAGAGGAGAAGCTAACAGGATGTACCAGACTTGATGAGGATTTATTACCCACTGCCATCTTTACTAAATGGCATTCTTAGACTGCCTGAGTCTTAAAATAAATCACCCTGCTGATGTGTGTGTGTGGCTGTGGGTGTGTGTGGGTGTGGGTGTGTTATTTGGTCACTTCGGAAAAGTCATTATGTTTGAGCATAGCTTTTAAGAGTATAGCCTCAGATTTAACTGCAGTGTCATTGTACAGTAAATCTAATAATAAAGAGTAAATACGGGCCGTGCTTATCCGTCACCAAATTTTGGCTCCATTCGATAGTTGTCAGTATGTATCAGGCGGTATATTGTTGCCACTTAAATACAAAAGCACACAGTCGGTTCCAGCAATCAGGGACGCCACAGGAGCGGGGCTGGCCTGAATAATTTAGGGGGACCGTAGCTGAACAGAGTTGTGGTTCAGATATTTATTGTTCAAGAGCTCTTGAGTTGTTGCCAGGGGTCCCAGATATACAGCACCCTGCAGGCAGATAAAAACAGGCTCTTTCTTTGACACATACCAGTTCGGTATTGTCACAGATCGTAAAATAAGCTTGTCTCAAAATGTGAATAACATTCCTGTTAGAAGTCTTGCCATATTTCTCTCCCTGAACAGACTGAATGAATGAACACACTGGAAACAGGCATTCGTTTGACACTGAATTATAAAGCACACATGGAAAGAATCTCCTTGAAATAAAAGTGCTGAAATGTTACTTGAATTCTACTAAAAGCACTTCCCAGTTTGTTTACTCCACTGTTTCATTGTCTTCTTGTCCCTTGGGGCTTGCCATAAGAGAAGGTATGGCCCAGCAATGTAATGGAAACATATCATAAGAACACAACCTAGCTCTGCTACATCCCTTCTTCACCTCTCACTTTTTTCCGATGTGGACCTTTTATCCACAGTTATGTTTCAGAACATAAGCAGTGACCTGGGGAAAAACCCAACACGCTGCATCAAGTGTGTCACCGCCTCACATGTCCATCTGTCTGGCCACTGTCAACTTCAACCTGTGAAACCCAGCACTGCTCACTACTCTGTCTGCAGGATGCTTTTACCCAGCACAGTACAGTTCAGTTCAGAGATGTTGAATAAAAAGTCCTAGGGCTTTGCAAATATATTACCAATGTCTTCAAGAGAATTAGAGGAATAGGGGAAATAAATACCAAACAATTTTTCGTTTTTCTTAATTCAGAGTTTCCTGCCATATTTCATCTGAATAATTTTGGCCAATACAGAACCTGTCCCCCCCAACTACTGATATTTAACACAATTATCACTAATGATTTGGACAGATTGGATCGTATTTGGCTATATTGTGTAGTCTTTGTTAAGGCTGTCGCTATGATTTTATATAAGTTTAATGTAAGTGTTTTAAGAGATATACCTCGTCTTCTATATAAACACATTCTGCTGAATTAAAGATATCTTTCTCGCAAAACGTTTTCCATTGTAAGAGTTCAAATGTTGTAGCACATAGAGAATGGAGGCCGAGTCAGTCAGCGGTGCAGCTGCGACACCATTTTTCGAACATCAGTTGGTACACATAGCTCCTCATCTTCTATATGAACACATTCAGCTGAATTAAAGATATCATTCACACAGATAGAAAAACATCTTCCATTGAAAGTGCTCAAATGTTTTAGCACATTCAATAACTTTAAATTGAAGCAGCACACGTGTCAGCTGTTTAGAGGATAAGGTGATGGAATTCAATCTGTTGAACAAACTGGGAGCAGTCTTCATTTAGAGTCGAAATGAGTGGGGCACCAGTGGGAAAAAGCAATATTGTCTGCTCTTCCCTCACTGGACAAGGTCAATTAGAGAAGGACATGGATTGGCAATCAAACCTGACACCAAAGATTGACTATGGTGATTATAACCATGCAGATGGGAGGCTTTAAAGGTTATTAATAATGATTTATGGAATTAATTAAAGAAGTAAGATAGGATTCCGTGCTTTAAATACATTATATAAGTCCAGCTGAGAGGACAGTTACCACTTGCAGGAACTCCAGTTATGAATGCAATACATTCCTTGACTGGATGGTTTCTCATTTGGGCTGTGGTGGAGTTATGATTATGATTGCATAGAGTGATGATTGATTATCTGAAGAGACGCAAAACATAAATATCACATATGAGATTCCGTGGATTGATTCTGAACATGTCGATTTTTCTAAGCATACATCATTTATGACAAATGCATTGTCTCTTGAAGACATAATTGATTACTGGTCTAAATAATTCATCAAAATGTAGATTGTGTCTGTCTTTAAAGAGGTGTTTCTGCACTTCACCTCAAGGGGACTTGTGTGTGTCTGCACCTGTGTTTTCAGTGTTGTCTTTTGATGGTGAATTTGAGTTTCTGTAGGTGTGGTTTTTGTCTGTTCAGCTATTAAAGCTTTCTGTTACAATAAGAATTGGCAAAGGGTGCTACAAAATATTTCCATATCCATATTTCCATTCCTTATTGTACATTTTGTACAATAAGGATTGTGTACAATTAGGATTTTTTTCTTTTCTTATTGTATATAATACCCTAAACGCCCAGGCCACACTCTGCATGCGCTTCTAGAGAATCGAGGGCTCCCCTTCTCGTCTTCTCTGTGTACCGTGCACAGTTCACAGCAGAATAGATGGTTTAAATGATCTTTTATCACAGTTTCTATGTCTATCTGTCAAATATGTCCCAAACATAAATGTTTGCAACACTTCCTGTTTCAGAGTAAAAGCACTCTCAAATTTCTCTTGACTGAATCCATTCATCTGTTTTAACGAGGCTTTGATTGTTATTTCAGGAAGATGCATGGCTTCATACTGTATAGTACGTGCATTTAGTTGCGTAATATACAGCGATCATACCAGAAACATCACATTGCAGCTCTTCTGCAGCAGACAACCACGACCAGCGGTGCAGCTGTCATGTCATCTTTTCTTTATGTTTTAATTTTTGTGTCTGTGACAGGTTAAAAACATCATCACTTACTAATAATGAATCGTGCAGAGAACCTCCTGCGGTGTTCTCACATCGGCTCCTCCGGACTTTCTACAAACATTTTGCCAGGGGAATGGCCGGAAAAAAATCCTCAGTAACTCTGGAGGCTCTCACTCTGACATATGCAAACAATATTTGTATCTGTTTTATCTCTGTTTTTGGTCTCCACCAGCTCCAACGGGAAATATCTGGCTGAACTGAACCAAACAATTGTGTTGAGAGCCAAAAAAAATTATATTAATAAAATAAAAGAATGATTTTGAAGATCCTAAAATCATCCACAGAGTCAGCTGATGATTAAATATCAATCAATCGTGTCTGCTCTGTGCCGGTTGCTGTCTGTCTGCAGTGGAGCTGCAATGTGAGAATTTATCTTTTCTTTAATAAAAGTACGGCTATACACGCAAGTAACTGACAGGACACTACGCTATGAAGCAGTGCATCTTCCCGTCCTGAAATAAAAATAAAATCCTTGTTAAAACAGATGCAAGCATGATTTTCCTTTGAAACAGGAAACGTTGCAAATATTTTTGTTTTGGCATATTCAACAGATAGACATTGACATTTCCACCGTCTATTTTGCTGTGAACATTGCAGAGCTCACGCAGGTAGTGTGAAGGGTTTAAAATGATAACATGGGCGACAAAATGAAAGGCAAGAGGTTTTTCTTATGCAGCCAGTGTGGCCTTGGCTTGACGCAGCTATGGGGCAGCTAATGACATAACAGGTTTGAGTTTTCCAGGTGCACTGCAGACAGACACGCCAACCATTAATCTCAAAATAATCGGAGATGACAAAACCTGAGATGGTCAATAGGTGCATGCCATGAAAATAATAACTATGTAGGACTGCCATCAATCTGACCCTGTCAGTGTCGATTGCGCCACTGGGTGACCCTTTGTAGCACACAGGGAGGAAGAATATTATCTAAGAAATGAGCCGTTGTCTATTCTGGCTATACCAATGCTGCAGGCTGTCCCTGAGCCCTATTATACTGTATGTCACAGGGACAGCTATGTGGGAACTACAGGCACTGCATCTGTGTGCATGTCTGAACATTAAAACCAACATTGACCTTCTGTACCTATAGGCTGATACTTTTCTCCACAGTGGACACAATCTGTAAACACGGTTTCATTTCACTTTGGAGAAATTCTACAAGATGTAGCCCTCAAGCAGTTCAATATATAAATATTGCATGAAAGAAAGGTTTTCAATACACAGGTTGGATCTATTTTAGCCCAAAGGACTCAACAACCAAAAGAAAAGCTACAGACTGCATCTGTGACAAATTGTATTGGTTTTCAATTAAGAAGAAATATATACTTTTGGTTTACGGAGAAATTGCTGCACCTTTCTTTCCTGGTAACACAGCGAATCGCACATCGATGAGAGTAGCAACACAAACATTTGTTTATTTGAAAATGTGCGAATACGTTATTACCTTAAAGGCAAGTGCAACCCTGAAAAGTGAAGTCCTTTCTTTTTGCCCAGTGGCCGTTTCAGACTGTGAGACGGCTCTTCTGTCTTGTTAATCATTCCCCAAGCACAGTCAAAACTGACATGATCATTTGATGCATTACTGTGTAATGCTCCAGTAATTATTCTTTCCTTTAACAAGGCAGGCAAGTGAAGCCAGCCTGCCCTTCTTCCCTCCCATGTCTTAGTCATTTATTTCTTCATTTTCTCTCAACTTAGGAACAATCCCAGTCGTACTAGAGCATGGAGGAAATGTGGCCACGGGAGTGGTGCTCTTTAACTAATCTCGGATGGCTAATCAGTGAAAGTACACTGTGGAACGCTTTCCTGATACACATGATTATTTTTCTTAACGTATATTTAGTCCGGCATAAATATCCTTATTTTCTTCTATATACATTTCTACATTCAAACATACACCCACATGACTTTCAGATTTTGTCTCCACAGCCAAGTAAAGGGGTTAAAGGGCTTTGCTCAAAGGCACCTTACTGGTAGCTTCTGACTAAGGTCAGAGAGTGACTCATTTGCTTCCTACGCAGAGGCTTGAGCCTTTTTGGAAATTGAACCAGAAAACCTTGATGTTGCATGGTAAGTTGTGATTCTTGCTGCAGCACTCTGTTGATTGTCAGAGGTTTCAGAGAGACACTGGCTGTAATTACAGGCCAAAGCTTTAGATTTTCAGGAGACCAATAAGTGCAATGTGTTTTTTTTAAATCAGAGTGAAGTCTTACTGTTTTAACCATCGAACCCCTCTCTACCTAGTTTTCCACTTACATCTGTAAAGCTGCAGGATGGAAGAAATGATTTGGGGGCCATGGTTATAGCAGTCCTATGTAGATGTGGAACTCCTATTGATTTTCAAAGATAGATAATGGTATTCATAATGTTAGGTGACAGACAGTTGGAGTACATCCAAGGATTTGGAAGGACATGAATTTCTTTTGGCTGAATCATCAGGACAACATATGTGCAACTGGGTTTAAAATGTTCTGGTGACTAGATAAGAAGTCAAAAGTACGAGCTTGTTTATATTTACGACTTAAATACCACTCCCACGGTGAATTTCAAAAAGAATCATCCAATCTCCACTATTGGCAAGCAGGGGCTATAAATCATGCAATCCCTTGGAAAACTTTGAAAAGAGACCAAATATATAGTCTCAGAAATTGTTTATTCAAAAAATGCATTTGCATGAGCTGCCAAACCAGTATTTTCTAACACAGTTGTTTGTTGGATTGAACCAGGGGACTTTCTAGTTAAACCGAGCCATGGAAATCCTCCAACTTACACTGCAACAGCTGTGGAACATTGTCTTTGGTTTTATTTTTGGAACCCAGGGGGGCCGCCTAAGATAGCTCCTCCTTCTTTACAACTCTATTACATTTTCATTATCAAATGAAGGTCAATAGCAACAGGGGACGATGACTACTTATTTTGTGTGTGTGTGTATGTGATGGTCAGAGTCAGTAAGAGAGAGATGAACAGGTATAAAAGAAAGTCGGTGAGCCATCGAGAAACACATCCTACATGGTTCAAGAGACTAATTATACAAGAAGGCCAAGCTAAGTCGACCACTTCAGAGAGTCTGCAGGCTACACAGGGACCAAGCGACATGGATACCCCATTCAGAGGAGAGAAACAGCTTCTCATGCATGCCTTATTACCCTAAAGACCAGCGTCTGTGGCAGATAAGTCACCTACTCCTTCTAGCCCTGCTCCTCTGTGGACACAGATCCTGTAATGATACATTTCACTTCTGGCGATTCCAGTTTGATGGGTTGAAACGTGAAAACAAAAAAAGGAAAAAGTGTGCAATGTGGGACGTCATCTCTGACCCCCATCAAAGAGTTCCCTCTTCACGTCGCGTGGTAAGGCGACACAGTGCCAACCCCTCATTTTCCTACGGTCCATCTCTAATGGGATTTGGTTTTATATTAAGTCCACCCTCCCCTCCCACCCTCCCCTTGTCCTGACACTGCGGTGTAAGAGATTTGAATTTAAAAGTGGCTAAATCCACAGAGCAGGCTTCAAATAGGATTGTGTGTGCCTTTTGCTGTTAAAGCGGGCCTTCCAGGTAAGTCTGCCCTGGAAAATGACAGAAAAGGTGAGGGGTGCGGTTATGTAGGGCATCACTTACGCACGTGCCTGCTCACAAGACAAAGCTTTCTCAGATCATCTTGTACGACTCGGCAAAGCAGATCTTCTGTCTCAGAAATACCGTTGGCTGGTCCTCATCCAAAAAAACCAGTAGAAAGTCAGTGGGGGCAATTCGTGAACATGAACTGCTAGTGCACTGCTTTTTTTCCACACTGCTCTCATTATGTGCAATAATGAAGGGGGATGAGAGGCTATTTAATAAATGGTTCAAGGTCAAGTACAGAGTAACATCAGTTACATGAAGCGTTAAACAGCTTTAGCTATATACTCTATCATGTGCGACCACTGCAGCTATGATCTGACTGGATGATATTACAGAACCTTGGAAACATGTTGCCTGAAAATTGTGTTTATCACATGAATCTGCAAAAGCTTTAAAATGATTCCCCATAAACAGAGACCGAGATTCCACAGCTCTTGGGAGTTCTCTGCAGTCAACCATAAGGACAATGGCACTGCTAACATGTTGATGTCTAACAGGTCATGTTGTTTTCTGTTATGGCAAGGTAGCGTTTGATAATTACCACAAAACACAAGGTACAGCTGAGGCACATGGCATAGCTTTTGTTTTTGTCATAAACCAAAGTGAGAAAACATGAGATTAAAGCCAAGGTTTCACCTCCAAAGACAATATCAAATTAAAAGAAAGTAATGTCAGTTAAGTATCTCAAAGGACGTGCTTGCTGACAACACCTGCAGTTTATCAAAGCCAAAAACGATTATGAAATGAGAAAAAGGTTCCTGGACCAGCCCTCACTTCATGTTCTGTCCCGTCTCGGTGTGGCTGAGACACAACATGAGTTTGCAGATCTATTACAATTAAAAAACAAAAATGGAAAATAATCTAATAGCTTCAGGGTGAACTTGAGTGCAAAACAACAAACAAACATTATTTATCTTGAAATTAAACATTGCAATAATCTATATAAAAATCTATAAATCAAATTAAACATTTCTATACGTAAATACCTTCTTAAACAAAACAGGAGAAACACGTACTAAATGAAAGAGATGAAACACGCAGGCTAAGTAACAAAAGGTTGTGATGAGGCAGGTTTGGAGAGGATGAGGATGTGCCTTCCCTTCAGCTCCACTGCTCCATCTTTGGTCCACCACAGAACATAAGAAGACCAATCAGCTGTAAGGACTCTGCGAAGTCCACCAATCACCATTCCATCCTGGCACAGACCCATTTGTATGCATTACATACGCAGGCCAACTTGCACCAGGAGAGAGAAACACAAAAAGAAGACACATACAAAAGACAGCGACCGCAGTTGTGACAATACATTTTATGAAAAGAAAAGTTGTTTGAATGGATATCATAATTGTAATTAATTGATGGTATAGGTTGGACAGAAAACGACACAGAAAACACAATACATTTCCAGCAGTGGCATAATTGCTTATATGCATAAATGCAATTGGAAATATAATCTAAATGTAAGCATTTTTACTACTTGCAAATGCATATTTCAGTGTCATATGTCTATAGAAAGTCTGACCAAAGAACTACTGTAGTTGAGCTTGTTTATAATAGTCTCAAAATTGTAAATGCAGACGTCAGATCTACTCCTCTTCTCAGCCCAAACTGCTTTAACAGACATCTGCACATGCAAGCTCTAAACTACAAGCACGCTATGTTCTTAAGCAAAGGAAATTCCTTCTTTCAGAGCAGTTAATGGGTTGGAATAGCCCACCCGTCTTCGACATTGTCCCACAGTGCTTCTCGGGTGCAGGGCAGGTGGGCAGTTGTTCCCTCAGAGGGTTCCCATTCACCCACGGCCAATTTCCTGCCAGCAAACGCAGACCTATCCACACCTCTTCTGTCTGAGCAGCTAGGATGGCTTTTTTGGCGAAGTGAGTGTCTCCAGAGGGCACGTAGAGGTGAGTGTTATTTGAATCTGTATCAAGAGCCCAACACTGTTCCAGAGCCTCCTCCCATGTCTTGTTCTCTTTCACTAAGATAAGATCATCTTCATAACACATAAATTCATTTTGATTACTACGTCGCAAATCAAACCAAAACTTCAATCTTGCTACAACACAATCATCAATTCCAGGAAGGCCATTGGGCTGGCTCGGGATCTTACTCCAGTGAGTAAATGTGGCTGCCTCGCCACCAGACCACACCCAGACGTCAGAATGATATTCATCTCTGCGAAGACCAATCCAACACTTAGAAAAAACGGGCACGGATGCTGCATTCCATCTAATTCACTCTTCCTGTTAAAACTGACAAAATCGGTGTGGTGCTCCCTGCAGTAGGTTTGAGCTTCAGCCCAGGTCACTTTCTTCGCCAAATGAAAATACTTCCTGTGTTGGTGAGAGGACTTCACGAACAGAGTGAGGGTGAAGATAAAGTTGAGAGGAACGATGAAGAGAATCCTGGAGCTGTTCTTCGTATATAGGCATGACTCCCCGAAGGTAAATTGACTTTGCTCAATGGCAGTTCTGACTTGCGGCATCAGGATCTTGACTGTGCTCTCTGTGTCACATCCCTGTTAAATACCTAAGAAAATCTGTGTGGATTGGGTCATGCCAATGTGATTGCTGGCTCACATGAGGTGTCAGCATTTACCTATGAATTGAGCCTGGACTTCACTTGAAATTCACCATCACTCCCTTCGTGGCCTCTACATCAAACTGACCAATTGTGTCTCTCACATTAGTATAGGATGGTATCAGAACACACACAACACACAGGCTCTTCCGATGTGTGACGGTCAATCATCGATAGTCACACTTGAAGTTGAATGTCTTAAAGACTGTCAACAACCAATGGGCATACTTTTCATTGATTTATAAACAATAGCGACAGCAGTCACCTAAATGTATTTTGAGAGAAAGTGTAATTTGTTCCTAAAATGTAGTGAAGTGGTATCATTCTACAGGAGTTAATATAGTGACATGTCCTCGCCAGGGTTCACAACTTCCTTTTTTTCTAATTTGTTTGGTAAATCTGGAAACCAGGCAAATCATCCTCTGCTTAATATACAAATATGCTTGATGCTTGATAAACTGCAAGTCACACCATGGACACAGTCACGATCACACCGGTCAGTGAAAAGAAAAGCACAGAGAAGGTTGCACCTAAGGTCCTAAACCACTGGGGCCAGCTTTACCTAAATTAAACCATTTTAATCTTTTTAATGTTCACATCCAACATGACTTGAACCTCCTTATCTGTAAATGTCAAAAATATAATAATATATAATATGTAATCAATGAATGCAAAACTGACTGAAATCCCTGAAAGCTGTATCCCTGTGACTGTCCCTCCATTTAGACAGAGCACAGTGACACAACAGCTTCAGGGTCCAGGCAATCAATATAAGCTTGTTAGTATTTGACCCCTTTAGGGTTAAGGGCATCACAGATGATATGGAACATGGTCAATACGTCTGACATGACTTGCTAAATGCTGTTCGAAATTGTTGTAACGCACAGTTCCAAAAATATTATTCCAATAACTAAGGCGTTTCATTACTATATTTATTCAAGAGAGTGGAATTTTATTTTGAGAGCATTATTAACTTTGCTAAGGAGGTTATGTCTTCAGCCCTGTCCCTGTGCATTTGTGAGCAATATTACACAAATCTACTGGATGGATTACTGCAAAACGTGGTTGAGGGATGTAGTTTGGGTCAGGGAACGTGTCGTTGCTTTAAACTGGGCCCTTCCTGCTCATGTCAGCACTTGTGCAGTTCAGGCTGTTTTTGTGTGCTCACAAAACCTCTGTTCTCATATTTCTGCTCTCACTCTTGTTTTTTTTTGGTGAAATGACCCTGTCATAATTAGCCAACCAATAGAATCTCAGGTATGTATGATCGTCACTGCCTCATTCGGAGTAGTTACTGTTCAAGTTCACCAGATCACTCGCCCGCATAGTTGCTGAAAGCTAATCAGGCTGCAAAGTTCTCGAAAGACATTCACTTTATATTCACTGGCAACTTAGGCTACACCCACACCACTATGTTTTAATTTTAGAATGCATCCCTGTTGCCATGTTCTCGCCTGCCATCCAGACTGCTCCAGGGTTTTCAAGCACCTAAAACAGACAAACGCTGAAGGCTGCCTTGTTTTAGTTAGAAAGCTGCTTCTTGTTTACATTGGCATGCACATGCCCAATGTATTTGAATGGTTGCCTGCATCTTCAGATTTTTTTGTATTGGATAATTGAGAAAGTCTAAAATGCTTATATGGACGGACATCCTTTTAAAAATATAAAACCTAGTACCATGGATGTTGCCGTAATAATTCATGAGTGAACGTGGAGTGATGATAGTCGAAGTCTGAGTCACGATGGCTGCCCATGTATTTGATCTTGTCCATGAAGTAATGTAATGATTATGTTTATGTGTATGAGCACTTTGGGATTCTTGAAGGTTATGGCCATCTGTGATGCCACAGTGACTCACCATCTATGGATTTAATTGTTGTTGTTGTCATAGGTAGAGATTATTTAGTTTAGTTTAAGGTTTAATAAGTGAAAATGTTTAAACCAGTTTGTTAGTGCAGCACTTCTGAGCTAACACCACCGCGTTTGCATTGCAAATACTGTGTGTTCCTGAGGATGCAAATGTGCCATTGTCTGTGTGTGTGTGTGTGTGTGTGTGTGTGTGTGTGTGTGTGTGTGTGTGTGTGTGTGTGTGTGTGTGTGTGTGTGTGTGTGTGTGTGTGTGTGTGTGTGTGTGTGAGGTTATTTTGAGTGACAGTGATTATGAGTTCACAGATGAGCAGTGAGTAAATGGCAGCCTGCAGAGAGGGAAATGAAGGAAATGCCGGAACCTTAATTTACTTAATGCCATGTGATCGGAGACATGAGATGATGTTGTGTTTCCTTGCAGAACTGGTCCTCATCTCTCAAGTCACTGCGGAGCTGAACAGAACAAAGGCAAATATCTGATTTGCATCAGTTACCTATTGGTATTTTTTATCACCCGCACATCCACAAACATCCCAGAGATACAAATTGTTCTTGTGCATTGACAAGCTGTTCATCACACTGATTTACAGATAATGTGAGCAGGTGAGCGATGGGGTCAGGATGGACAAGAGAAATAAGCCAACCCAGACGAAATGTTTCCGTGATCATCTTGTCCAAATGCTGTGAAGTTGTCTGAAACCAAAGCAAACACCGGCCATAGACTTTACAAACACATCACCAAGGCCCATAATTCCGCCAAGGGTAATGTCCCATGTCGCCATATCAAAGCAGTATTAACTATCTAGAGTGGAGGCCGGGCATATTCTAATTTGTCCCACCAGTTTCATATTGAGCCAGAACATTTGTTTTACACTTTTCATAATAAAATGAGATCTCTTACTAGGTGTTCTGCTCTGTTTCTGCACTGTTTAGCTGTGTGCAGCGTTATTTGCTAGTGCTATTGTCCATTAAGTTGTTAATTACCACACTTACACAAAGTAAGAGAAACAAAAGTATTTGACGTGCTAATTTATTCCGATCTGCACCAAACTTTAAATGGTTCTTCTCATAACCCTTACAGCATCCTTCCACTAGGTTTCATGGTAAGTCCATAGATTTTATGTAATCCTGTTAACTAACATACAGACAAGAAAAATGGAAACATAACCTTCTTGGCGGATGTATTTCGAAGGTTACTTTGCAGAGCACATACCTCTGCCAGCCTTATCTTGCTATGTTAAAGAAAGTGGAATAAAACAACATGGATCCATCCTCTCCAGAAGGTCATGTTAATCCTAACCCCACCCTTCCACCAAGTTTCAAAAAAATCAATGCAGTAGCTTTTACGCAATCGAGCTGAAGTTAAACAGACAAAGAGCAATGAAAACTTACCCTTGATGGAGGCACTAAGGCCACTCACACAACTACACAACCATAATGCCATGTAACAGAATCCACACATCACACTCTTTAACCAGATAAACTTGTGTGTGTGGCAATACAATTTTACCTATGCACAGCAGGTCTATCACAATTCATACACAGCAACATGCAGAGATACACAGATGGAAATATTCTCTTACCTTAAAACAGAGGGGATCTGCGGCCTTGGCCTCACCTCCATGGTCTCCCTGAGAGATCGAGCTCTCAGCCTCAACTTGACCTGCTTCTGTGGAGTGACCGAGCGGTAGAGGAGCCCCCCCAACTTGCCTGCATGTGCTATAGCTGCAGAGGCACCGGCGCTGGCTCCAGGTGGCTGTGTCTTCTTTGTTATCTTGCTTCAGCCTTTTAGTAGTGAATCCAATAGTTAAAGATGAAGTGAATAATGTGTCTTTGATTTTATGATTTGAAGGACTTTCATTTCTCTCTGATGCATTTTCCCAACTTAATTTTTAACCAAAGTGAAACCCCAATGTTGAAGCATGAAAACAAAATGCTTTTCAGGTAAAGGTTTTCTAATCTAAACTATACTACATTTGGAATGTGGACATTTTACATCAGTGCCATCCATTAAAGGAGGCCTTACAAGATACAAATGGTTACTCAGTGGCAATTTAAGAGGAAACACACATCAACATTTTTTTCATATTCATATTTGCGAATAAAAGTGTTGTGATTTGAATTAACAGCACTGCTTTTACAAGATGCTTTTACTGACAATAGGTAGTGACAAACATTTTTATGGGTTTTTTTTGGAATCAGTCACAAAATTTAAAAAAATCCCATTAACTGCGGAGATTATCCCATGATAGAATACATTTGGAGTAAACGGGAAAAGGTCACGTGTTACCAGTACACAGACCAGGTCAGCAATGCGGTTTTAAGGAGAGCACCAGGCCTTTGCCTTTATCTTATTTTCCTCCTTACTTCTTCTCTCAGTATCACTCTGATTACAATACAGTCATTTCATGCATATGAACAGGTGCCGTATTGCTGTCACGCTGCACCATGGACAGCTGTCACGTGCTATAACAGATGCTTTAAAAGCAATATGTCACTTTTGAAGGACATTTTTATTGTAATTTTTTGCACACTATGCATTACCACCGATATTGCCTTCTGCACATATCTCTAATACCTAATTTCCTTTCAGTTAAAAACAATCTCACCCTATAATCTTCTGTTGTTCTCAGCCATTTTAAAATGCCTTGTGCAGAAAGAGGTGAACAACTTTGTGAAGCTCACGGAGAAACACTGAGATACCACT
This sequence comes from Hippoglossus stenolepis, assembly GCF_022539355.2. Classification (NCBI taxonomy): domain Eukaryota; kingdom Metazoa; phylum Chordata; class Actinopteri; order Pleuronectiformes; family Pleuronectidae; genus Hippoglossus; species Hippoglossus stenolepis. The sequence goes on along the minus strand of NC_061483.1, from coordinate 26,153,805 downwards.
CGGAGGGAATTCTTAATCATTAATCAACTACCTACAATTCAAGTTTATATCAGTAAACACTGGACATCTCATTAAACAACCCAGTGTCCATGAGTATGTGCGTGGGTTCCCATGTGATGGACCAAACGCTGGTTTAGCATCATTTCCATTTTAACTAATTACCTAAACAATGGCATCTGCTCTTGCCACTTTGGAAAGCCTGGATCTGTGTGATCCAGCATCCAGCTCCAAATTTACATTTAATCTTTAGGCATAAAGCAACATTATGACAAAATTCAGTTTAATACTAACAGACTAACTGTTTTGTGTAGCCCTCGGGAAAATAAGTTGTTTTGAAACAAACACATTTTAGATAGACTGGACTCATAATTAAAGATTCAAAATAACGACATATACCACAAGTGTGGATGAAACACACTAAATGTTAAATATAATGTAGAGCCAGTAACATATTAACATAATTTAACATCAAAAATTTAAAAAACGTTGTTATTAATGTTACATAAAAGCTTTATTGTATGTATTATTTATTGTGCGTTATTATATGATATTACTATTTCGTGTTTTTATTATATTGTTATAAATAATATAACATTTTTATTATTACATTATTGATGTATAATATGTTATAATATTTTGTAGTTATTTAATAACATTTTATTTATTTATATTATTTATTATATTTCATGTTTATGTCAATGTTTTCATCTTATTTTATTCTTGGTGTTATAGACATATTATAAAGGCACCATATGAAGAAGACAATATCATAAGGCCATTCAATTTGTATTAAGGATCAAATCTAGGTTTCAGTGCAAAATATAATTTGAAAGATTACTGTGATATTTCTTTAAGCATAAAGGCTCGATCCCGTGCGAGTGGATTGTCATCTCAGATTTATCAGGCCAGCAAACGTGACAACAGCCCAGAAGCAGCCTCTTCGCCGGCCGGGAAGAGACACGATCGCTGCTGAAGTGTGAGGACATTCCGGCACCAGCTAATTAATTGTAATAAGGCTGGCTGGCAAATACGCTGGCAGTGACAGCCATGGGGTGAGAGGCGACGGCTCAGCTCCCCTACTAAAGCCAGTGTGGAGTTTGAGCCGTCAGGCCGCTGCGCTCCAGAGACTTGCTCTGGCACTCACCTAGATACACATCTGCTCTGATTAATCGCCTGCTTCGCCCAGTGCATACATTTCATTATCAGCTTTAAGTGGGCGAAAACAACAAGGATCAGGGCGTCGAGCAGGGCAGTGACAAGAGGAAAGATGAAAGGGGGGAAACAGGGGTGGAATATATTGGGTGTGGATCTAATGGCTCTTCTCGTTTTCCTCTTAGTGACATTGAAGTAGGTTTGACCTTCATCAACCTCTATTGACAAGCAGCTGCAAGTGCAATTCCACAAATCTTATCTGCTGCTACACAAGTCCCCCAATCCCTTTATGGTCTTGAGTAACAGTAGCTTGCTATTACTGAAACAATCAATAGATAAAAAGACATCTAGAAAAAACACCTAGTAAAGAGGCAACATATCACATATATGAAATGCTGGTTGGTCAAATCAACTTTTTAGAGCTTGAGTCTAAAATCACTGGTTGTGGCAACGTGCCGTTGAAGGAGGGGGGTTGCTTTAGCACCTTGCTACAAGTCACCGCTATGATCAAAACCCAACAGCTCACTGTAAGGAGCCTTGCTCAAGGGCAACTTGAAGAGAGGTGGAGCAAACAAATGGTAAATGGTACTCGGTTTTAAAAAGCTGCATTCTGCAAGTGAAAGCTATTTGGATGAGGGGGCTTTACCCTCCACACTATACCAGATGGAGGATGAACACTAACTCAGGGCTACAGCCAAAGGTAATTCACAAAGATTCTCTTGTCTCTCATTGATTTCATAATTGTTCGTGTCCTTCCTTGTCGAGAGCAAAACTTCTCTGAATTTGGTTTCAAGATATAAGAAAAACTCTAAAAAGAAGGTTACAAACAATTATTTTCCTCAAGGACCTTGGGTTTCTTGTCAAGCCATTTCACAGATTCCGCGTAGAGCAACACTGCCATCCCTTGGCAGCCTCTGTTCATTACTCTGACATTTACTCATAAAGCCGGTGCTGCAGAGGGCACCAAACTTTTAATAAAGAACCAGTTATGAAGGCCTAGTATACAGCATTCAGAGGAGCACAGTGGAACTGGAAATGAAATGGGTCAAGGAGATTTAGATCTGGGCCATTATTGTCAAAGAGAACAATGAGCATGGGTTTAAGAATAATTGGTGGAAAAAGGTAAAAGGCATTTGTCATGTTAGATCAGACTGGCCACTGTGCATACTTAATACGGTTTCACACAATTTCCTAAGGCGTATTTTATCCATCACAGTCAACACTTTGTCCCCAAGTAGAATTAATACAGTGTGAAGAGTGCGTCATTCTTGAGCTGCTTGATAAAGACCAATTTAGAACATCACAGATTCAAACATTTCACAGTGGTGATTTCACGTGTGATATTTCTGTCTGAAAGTATCAAAACAGCCATCAATTTAATTTAATCATTTTTTTTTGTTATGCTTTTAGTTAGACACTAAAATCAGCATACTAACTGACAATCCTAAACAGCTGATATTAAGAAGCCTATTTACCATGTCTTATTTTTAGCTTTGCATGTCAGAATGCTAACGTTTGCTTACTAGCACTGAACACAAGGTGAAACTGAGTATTTGGTCCTGAACTAAAGCAATGGTGGTCAATGGAAAGTTGACAGAATACAGCTCAAATTTCATAGCAATCCAGCCAACCTTTGTCAAGTTTACTAAAAGTAAATACTGTCAGCTTCAAGGTGGCGCTAGAGTTTACGTCAGGGATCATCTGAGTATTTAGGCTTCATTCTTTGCGAACCATAAATGTTATATAACATGAAAAATAAAAATGACTTTAGATTATTTGGGTGTTTTCACACCTGAAAGTCAGAAACAAGGTTCATGGCTTTGTTCAGTGGTTTACTGATCTGGTTAGTTTTGGTTTCACATTGTAATTTAGGGAGTGCACTAAAGACCTTTGTATGACATGCGTACGTCCTGTCGTCATCTCCTACGTGGGCTGCATCTGTACAAAAAACTGATTGGTAGACGGTCCTGTGTCTGCCACTGACATGTTTTCAATTCAGCTACTCTATTCACCGACCACAACTTTTTTGAATAAAGTGCATTTTAAAAAAGTAGCCTTCTGCTTGAATGGAGAAAATTAATTAGCTGGTTCACTGAGTTCATTTTGTTGCCTCTGTAACATCCTTATTCTATTACTACCTGAAAAATGAACGTCCTTGTCATTCAAACAAGCACAAGCGATCCTTCTGCCGCTTGTGCTTTTTTTATTGTTTAATATTTAATTTTAAAAAAAGAAATTCACACTGAAAATGAACCAAACCGTGGTTCAGTTTGATCAGGGTCAAGACTGCCTCCTTTGGACGAAACTTTTAGGTTCCTTTCACACCTGCAGACTAAACTGAAAAGTCCACAAGGTCCAGACCAGAAGAGGTCTGTGTGAAACTCTGAAACTCTGTTCAATAGTTGAAATATTTGAAGTTCAGACCAGAGTTGTGGACTCGTGGACCATCCTACAGAGTGATACTGCCATTCCTAAAGCCATAGCACCCATAGCATGGCTAAAAATAATAAATACAACACCAGTGGTGTCCTTATTATATAAAGTGTAGCAGTGATCGACAAGGAAGTTAATGAAATAAAACCAAAATACCACATAAAAAACACAGCTCCAGTGATATAAAGAGTTTCAGATGTACTGTATGACACAAAGGATCGAAGACTGTTTCTCTGTGTCACTGTCTGCCTCGCCAGTCTGTCGTCATCCATCTCTTCATTTGACTTCGTTCACACACACACACACACACACACACACACACACACACACACACACAGTGCCTCCTGTTCAGAACAGATAAAACTCTAAATCGGTCGGGAGTCACTGGATGAGCTTGCTTCAGGATACTCAGTAACTCTGGCAGACAGTTTGGCCTCATCGGATGAGCTTTTCTAGAGGAAGACACAGTCCTATGTTGGAGTTAAAAGTCACTGAGGAAAAGCCCAAGAGCCACATTTTTTGTCTGTCTGTCTACATAACACAGAGAGCAAACAGACTGAAGCCCAGAGGAGCAGGTGAGAGTTGAAAAAAGTCAAACGAGGGATTCATTCATAAATTCATGGCATCTCATGAACGATTCAAAACTTCCTAACCTAACAACACTTTGGCTTTTAAGTTGCTTTCACAGCCTCTTCTATTATTCGTTTCTTTGTTGAGGTGGAGTCAACAAACATAAATCAATGCTACACCTCATTTCCACGTTTATTCTATTTCATCCATTTTTAGAGCAAAAACATGGAAACAAATGGAAACAAATGGAAGCAAAACAAACAAAAAAAATCTAAATCTGAACCAGGATGGTGAACACAGGAAAGCGCAAGAGGCCTTTTGCATGGGAGACATTTTGAAAATGGCAGCTGTATTTATTTAGCATTAATAAGGGGAGCACTCCATTTCCCTGAACTGTAGGTTCACCAGTTTCAGGGCCCTGCCACTGTGCAGCCTCACTGACTGTGGCTTGAATGCAACAAAGGCACCATCATTGGTAACAATTACTCCTGTACTGTTCTGGCTATAAGAAGTTGAAATGAATACATTCAAAAAAAAAGTCTTTGTCTGATAATTTTTGACATTTGTAGTTATTTTACTTTTACGTTTTAAAGCAACACTATGTAACTTTTGAAAGAAGTATCACAAGCTTGATATATGAAGTACTGTAACCCAAATCAGGCAATGCTTTCAAAATGTGTTATATCATAATAATCAAAACATCATTCTTACTATATGATCATAGATTATTTTCCGATCTATGTAGAGCTGCTTTCATACATTTAATGATCTCCGGATAATCTCCAAACCTTCTCTGGAGAGTCTGTATGTGAGAATGCAAATGTCCCAGTGAGAGCCTCCGTAGTTTCTCTGGCCAGCCCCGTAGTAAAAACACCCGGAGAATATCCCAATGAGCCTATGTGAGAACACAGCAGGAGATCCACCGCACTATTAACCACGATCAAATGATGAGATTCCTAACACGTGACATACGCAAAAATGAAACATGAGGAAAATCAATATATCAGGATGAGAAAGTGGTGCCATACATGTAGAAGATGCCGATCAAGATGTCAAGGGAGCTTTTGGTGAAAAGAGCTGACACCAGTATTGATGTGCTGTAAACAAAACACATGATCGCCACAGCCGGATTTCTGAGTTACATCCTCTGCCTGCTGCATCGACCCTCACCTGAACACTCCCGAGATTCTCTGTTGTGAATCTGTCTTGCTGCATTTTTCACGTGTGAAAGGCAAACTCCTGAGAAAGTCCAGACCCAACCCGACATCATTTTCTGACTTCTTCATGACATCACTTATCATATGACATCACATGACCTCTGTCCTTGCATTTGAGTTATTTTTCATACACAGACACACACACACACACACACACACACGCACACACACACACACAAACACACACAGGCCGAATATGAGCAGGGGCCTATGGTGTGGCTAACATCAGCTAATGTTAGCAAAGTTTAGACAGATGTTTTGGTGTAACTGTCATTTCTGCTGACTCACTTGACTTTACAACTGACACATTTGATCATTTACCATTATTCCACATAATTGCCACTAGTGGTCACAGTATCTGCTGTTCAGCTACAAGTGGGACAACATTACTGTGATGTTTAAGTCTCAATAGGCCTTTTCTTAAGAGAAGACATTTGGACATGTCACAGTGGGAAAAGTGCAGGTGCAAATCTGAACTGTCATTGCAGACAATTGAACAGATTGTTAGTGTTACTAGTAAAACCCACTGCTTTTCCTAATGTGACAGATGAAAATGTCTGCAGTGACAGTTTCATGTCAATCTGCAGCAGTATCTTGTGCTGTGCTGGCTCGGTCATTAGAACCCTTGTCAATGGTTTTACTCACTGATACACAAATGACATTGTTTGGGCATATATATTGAACTGTGAAATATAGAAAATATGTACGTATGAAGTAAAAACATATGTACACATGTGTACACATGTAAGAAATATATATAAAACCTATTGAAAATTGGAATAAATTCTTATATTGACATACTGTATATGTCTAGCCCATATAATTATAAATGTTTATATATGTATAATAAATTATTTGACATATAATTCACCTACGTAATAATCTATACATATACTTGTATTTATGTGCAATATACAAATTACAAAAACATGCATAGTAGGCTACATATTTATATGTATATGGCACGTATATATGTGTTATATGGTCTTGACAACAATGTTATTCACAAAGAAATTAAATATATATAAGGTGTGTTTTGGCTCAGTGTACGTTTTTCTTAAACACGTGTGTTAAATATTTACAACATATATAACATATTGCCTATATGGCAACTTCCCTCTTGATATCAGGGCATATGGGTAAATCAGCACATTTCCTGCTGTGACTTAAGATTTAAAGGAACAGTCAGTTTGAGAAATACGCTCTATTTTCTCGCCAGGAGTTGGATAAGATCGATAATATTCCCACAGCCGTTCATTAAATATGAAGCCACAGCCAAGAGACGGTTAGCTTAGCGGAGCAATGACTGCCTGTGTTAATTAGTCAGCTTAAGAGGCGCTGGATGGCAGATTTTGTTGCATTTGGACTCTCTCAAAAAAGCGTATTTCACTGAGTGTCAGCTTACCCCAGGGATAATGGAATCCACTTGGGTATTAAACATCCCTCCTCCATTCTGTTTCCCAGCTCTTTCTGATGGTGTGGGGCAGGAAGTTCAAGAGACAGACCCTGGAAGAAACAATATATTACAGTAAAAACTCCAACCAGCCCAGACTGGGAGCTTTTAAAACCAGGTCACCAATTTGGCACTACAATAATTCAAGGGAGGAGTTGATGCTGTATTTCTGGCAATTGCTTCTGTCTTTCCACACTCTGTGCCATTATAAACACAGATCCAACCATGTGAACAGGCATGTACAGTGAAGGAAATAAGTATTTGATCCCTTGCTGATTTTGTAAGTTTGCCCACTGACAAAGAAATGAACGGTCTATCATTTTAACGGTAGGTTTATTTTAACAGTGAGAGACAGAATTTCAAATAAAAAATGCAGAAAATCACAAAATATAAAAGTTATAAATTGATTTTCATTTGATTGAGGGAAATAAGTATAGTATCCCTTACCAACCAGACAGAATTCTGGCTCCTATAGACTGGTTCGATTAGTCCTCTCGCTTTAAGAAAGTACTCAGAATCTCAACTCATTATCTGTATAAAAGACACCTGTCTATAGAATCAATTAATCAGATTCCAACCTCTCCACCATGGGCAAGGCCAAAGAGCTGCCTAAGGACGTCAGGGACAAGATTGTAGACCTGCACAAGGCTGGAATGGGTTACAAGACCATCGGCAAGCAGCTTGGTGAGAAGTAGACAACTTTTGGTGCGATTATTCGGAAATGGAAGAAACAAAAAATTACCATCAATCGCCCTCGGTCTGGGGCTCCACGCAAGATCTCGCCTCGTGGGGTATCGATGATCATGAGAAAGGTGAGGGAATTAGCCCAGAACTACACGGGAGGAACTTGTTAATGATCTCAAGACAGCTGGGACCACAGTCACCAAGAAAACCATTGGTAACACACTACGCCGTAATGGATTAAAATCCTGTAGCGCCCGCAAGGTCCCCCTGCTCAAGAAGGCACATGTACAGGCCCGTCTGAAGGTTGCCAATGAACACCTGAATGATTCAGAGAAAGCTTGGGAGAAGGTGATGTGGTCAGATGAGACCAAAATTGAGCTCTTTGGCATCAACTGGACTCGCCGTGTTTGGAGAAAGAGAAATGATGACTATAACCCCAAGAACACCATCCCCACCATCAAGCATGGAGGTGGAAACATTAGGCTTTGGGGGGGTTTTCTCTGCTAAGGGGACAGGACGACCTCACCGCATCGAGAGGAGGATCCACGGGGCCATGGAACGTGAAATCTTCGGCGACAACCTTCTTCCCTCAGCCACGACATTGAAAATGGGTCGTGGATGGGTCTTCCAGCACGACAATGACCCAAAACATATGGCCAAGGGAATAAGGGAGTGGCTCAAGAAGAAGCACATGAAGGTCATGGAGTGGCCTAGCCAGTCTCCGGACCTTAATCCCATAGAAAATCTGTGGAGGGAGCTGAAGCTTCAAATTGCCAAGCGACAGCCTCGTAACCTTAAGGATTTGGAGAGTATCTGCAAAGAGGAGTGGACCAAAATCCCTCCTGAGATGTGCGCAAACCTGGTGACCAACTACAAGAAACGTCTGACCTCTGTGCTTGCCAATAACAGTTTCTCCACCAAGTACTAAGTCATGTTTTGCTAGGGGATCAAGTACTTATTTCACACAATCAGATGCAAATCAATTTATAACTTTTATATGATGTGATTTTCTGGATTTTTTGGGGGATATTCTGTCTCTCACTGTTAAAATTAACCTACCATTACAATTATAGACTGTTCATTTCTTTGTCAGTGGGCAAACTTACAAAATCGGCAAGGGATCAAATACTTATTTCCTTCACTGTATCTGTGTGAGAGTCGTATCTCTCCACCCTCTGCAGGTAGGTCTCTTTAGAGCTGTGACGTACGTACAAGCAGCTCGGTATGGCCACCGCCCTCACCGCGCCTTGTCCTCCTCTCCGTCATCTTGGCAGGTGAGACCCGTTCCTCTGTGTGTGTGTGTGGGTCAGAGTGTTGAGCGTATGCCCTTCCAGGTATAGTTCAATGACACCAGGCACATCCCGCATTTTGCAGGGAGCAATGACATGACAACAATTGTGTCTCAAGCCAAGAGAGGCTCGGTTCTCACTCATTTGTGTCGGTTTATTTGTTGGCAGTATTACACAGAAAGATGGAGATAGGGGGCCTGCATGGGAAGAATCTGTTCAATTTTGGTGCTTTTCATTGACTATGTTTTATAACTATTAAATCAGTTAGATTATCAGACCACCTCATTTCCTATCTATAAGAGCATAATAATCATGTGTAGAATTGCCAGGACTTGGCGGAGGTCGTTTTTAACGTAAATAGACTCAAATTAAATTGGAAAGACTTCTTCATGAGCAGTTGTGATAATGCTCCTGCAGCGTGTTTATCTCTGAGATGATTGTTATTTCACAGATTAGCTTTGATGTTAGGACCTGGATAGGGGAAAGTTATTAGGATACTCCACTGGTCAACAGCTTGTTGTAGTCACTTGATTACTGCACACTACATAGATGTTCCCTGCGCCTGTAAAACCAAACTGAATAACATTTATTCGTGGGCATACTTGGGATTATTTTCATTCTATGCAACTAAATTACTTTTATTCTTCTGCCATCTATCTGACAGCTTAGCTCATAGTTCACTTTGAAGATTCAAAATGTAAATCTGAGCCCCTAATCTGTTTACAAAATGATGTTGTGTTGTAATATCAGCTTCAGTCCAATTAATGTTCAATTAATCTTTAATTCTTATTTTTGCAATTTATGCACTATTTAACCAATTTAAGACTTGAATACTCATATGTTAAAGCCCTAAAAAGATTTTTTATGATATGAGGGGGGATTTTACAGTAGATTTTTTTTTCAATTTTCAATCAGTGTCAGGTAAAAGGTGTAAAAGGAAAAATTACATTCAAGTTACAAATGGATCTACTATATGCATTTCTATATTTTGTCTGATCACCGTTGCATTGAGTCCCTGAAGAAGATGAACCAGGTTAAAAGATTTGGCCTTCATCATCCCCAATGAGCCACTCAGTGCATCCAGTTGTTATGTCCCAGTGCTGCATCTCAGTAAGAAGTGTTCCACTGGTAACTTTAACATCTTGTACTCCATTAAACCACTATGAGTACTGCTACAACATGGGAGTTAATGTGATCACAGAAAGAAGGCTGTTGAGGTCATTTAGTCATTTTACAGCAAAATATTGGAAATGCTCACAGGGTTTAATGTCCTTTGCAAGCTGTCATGATTCAGTCACCCGACCTCTGCCACCACTTCCTGGTTCTCTTATGCTTGGACAGTACCAAGCCCGTGTCTATCCACTCCTAGATATTCCTCTTCTTTTATCGCCCCTTGAAAACTGCATCAAATTGTTCAGCCTCCCTGATATAAAATTACTCAGAAAGCATCTACAGGGAATAGAGTGACTTTGGTAACCATAACTTATAGCAAAGTTATTTATGGAGGGACTGCAATGGATCAGTACGATTTATTATGTTCCTGGAGAGACCACTTAATTAAAAACTACAGTTTTTTGTCTGCACCCATTTGTTCATGTGGAAGATTTCTTTGAAGAGTCCTCAACTTAAAAAGACTTACCTTTTTATTAGATCACAGCACAGTAAAAAATATTCAAAGCAAAAACTACAACTGTTGTCACGTTGTCATCCAAAAATTACAATTTTCACCTTGTTAAGAATTCTGTTAAATGGAGAGAGTTGTTCTCTGACCTGCCTACTCATAGCCTGGAGGTGTTTTTGTTCCAGGGTGGGGCATGCATGGAGCAGCTAGAAGGCCTCGTGGGCCCTCTTCACCTCTCCGACCTGCAGCAGGTGAGCAGCCGTCAGCTCACTGCACTGTGACTCTGTAAGAGTAGATGTAGGCCACCAAGGCCGGACCTCCATGTCCACTACCAGCAGTCTGGAGAAGAAAGTGTCAGTCCACCATTATGGGAATAAAAAAGAGCCCTTTTCTTGACTCCCAGGCCATGATGAATTTTAAATGGGATAAATATGAACTCCTTATGAGAGACAAATGGATGATAGCATCAAGTTCATGGAAGAAACCAGCAGCAAAGTTACTGCAGCATAAATTAAAACTAAAATAACACATGAATAAGGAGGTCTGAACATCAACTGAAAAACCCATGACTGTGTAAGGTTAGAATAAATGAACAAATAAACAAATGTGCTGCACAAAGAGTCAAGTAGAGGAATTCTGACAAATAACAGATCATGAACTTAACTAAGAGCTGGTGGAGCAGGAGGTCCAGGGAAAACCGATCTGAATGTTCTTCAGATGAGGGAGGCTGAAACGTGTGCAGGCGATTCAGAGCAAATGGAGAACAAAGGGTTAAGATACAGGCACAAAAAGCAAGGCCATCAAAACTCAGCAGAGCTCTGCCAAAGCAAAAGCACCACGAGGTAGCTGACGTTCTGTCAGAGGAGGAGTGTCTGAGCCGGGTGCTCTTATACTGGAGCAGGTGAGTGAGTTGACTGATGGATGAGGAGCGTCCAGCAACACACACTGTGAAGAGTGAGAGGCTAAACGGGGACAGAGAGTAACACGCTCACACAGGCCCAGGAACCAGAATTCATGACCCCAACAGTGACACGCAGCACCGTCATCTCCACGTGCACTAGCTCACCTGCAGGGTTTTTGTCCAAAGTAAATAATTACATGCAATACGAACATGAACTGTGATACACAGCTGAGAAACACAACATACATCAAATCTTTCCTCTGGACCGTGGTGGCAGCTGGCCGAGGATTTTAATTACAACTACTCACATACTGCTGTGACTGGTGTGATGGAAATTTGACCTGGTGAGGCTTCTGAAATAAAGAGATCTGAGAACAACAGTCTTTTGGTGAAGGTAGAAGGTCAGACAATCATACAGCATGCGAGGAGCATACTGTAGAGGGAATGACGAAGAAACTTTCGCAGGCGTGCTCTTTTTATGCAGATTTAGTGATCCTAGCATTGAAGGGGTGAAGTGTGTGTGTGAAGAGATTGAAAGGTGACATCCCAGGAGGTAGAAACAGGCTGAGGGCCTCTTCAAGGTCTTTGCAGAGGAGACGAGTACACAGAGTTCCATATCAGAGCTCTGACGTCTCCAGGCCTGGCTTTTAGGCCGTGGACCTTTCGGAGGCTGACACCAGCGTGAATCTGCTGTGAGGCAGGTTATTAAAGGTCACATTGGCAGTTACACAAGCAAAGATATTATAATAGTAGTATAATAGTATAGTGATAATTTTCCATTACAGTCCTCTCTTTTGATCATACAATGATCACAACTGTAGATACAAAACACCATAATGGACATCAGACTCAGAAATTCACAAAAATGCCATCCAGAACGTCATCAACACGTTGATAAGAAAGCAATTGCTGTTTTTGTAAAAAATTGTATTGATTGTACTCAAAGCATATTTACACTAAGTCATCGTCAGAATCAGTTTCAGTGCTGGGATCGGTGTGTGAGTGGCAGATGCATCACGATTATGGTAATTACAATGATAAAGGCAACCAAAACCTGTTGTTCCTCGTGGGCAATACCTCTATAGTACAATTCCCATTGCTGCTTCCTTCATCTCAAAAGACACCGTCTTTTCTCATCAATGTTGTAAATATTGTTATTATGTTGATGTACTCTGCTACACACGACAGACATCTGGTCTATATTATTTCCCCTGTTAAAATGTTTTTTGGTAGCTTCAGCTCGTCCTTGTCGAGGGAAAAGGACAGAGGATGTCACAACTTGTGAAGCCCTATGAGACTAATTGTGATTTGTGAATATGGGCTATACAAATAAAATTTGATTGATTGATTGGTTGAGTGTGTGTGTGTGTGTATCTTCGTCATTAAGCAGCAGTCAGCTACAATGAGAAAAAGACAATCCAGCACCCCTGTTAACCATCACAAAGAACATAGCCCTGGCTCCACCATGTTGGTTTTAGCGATGATTTATCCCTCCCTTGAAGACTCTTCTCTCTTTAATCCCCTCTCTGACAGGGAGGTGTGAGGTCAGGGAGAGCAGGAGAACATCACCCTGCAGCTGGATTCCACCGTCTCTCTACAGGCTGCTACAGCTCTGCAGATGTTTGCTAATATGGGAAACATGCGACATGAACCAAGGTTGTCTACTTGAATGACGGCCTTTTAAATCACTGGGCCATTCAATGTGCAACATGTCTGGTTAATGAATGTCTGTACAATTTGCTATTTTGTCATGAGATCATGTTCCCTATTCATACATTTAAGTACTTATTAGTCAGTCCTCCACACAAAGAGTTGTCCTCCTGATACACTGAGATGAGGCAGGAACTTGGCCGGTCAAGGCTGATTGACTGCACAGTACAGAAGTGCTTCAGTTTCTTTAATTTACATAATCCATGCATGATGACCCCCTCCTCCACCTTCGCCTCTCTCACATACCAAACCTGATGGGGCTCCTGCTCCTCTGCCACGTCAGCAGCGAATGGGAACCAGGATGGAAGAGCTGCTTGCACGGAGCGCCACCCTTAGGCAGAGCGGCACAGGAGCACTGCAGAGCAACGTCTGTTAAGAGGACTTCAGAGCAGAGGCCTCTCTCAGGGCAAACTCTCAGGGCTAACCCACATCATGGGGTCTTTGCAGTTATATTTATTTTTCCCTATCTTTATTCAAGAGCGTGGTCTTTCAGTTTGAGAACGTGACTTTTTGTCAAAACGTCACGTTCTCAAACTGATTTTTTGTAATGCTCTCACTCAAAACCCTGCCCTGTGCTCACACTCAAATATACCCTGCTTGTGCTCAGATTTCCTGGGCTCCCGCCTCAGCTCCTCTCGGGCTTACGCTGCTCCTGTGCACACATGAAACGTTTGCTCTCGGCATCCTAATGGTTGGGAATTTGACAGACTTGTTGCACATAAATATCCAAGAGCAGATAAAAAAATACAAGAGAGGACATTTCGGAAGCAGCATGAGCGCGAGGAGAAGAGCTCCAGCTTCTCCTCATAGTGGAGCAAGACTGAATAGAAAAATATGAACACAGTTTTACAACATGTTTCCTAGTGAGCTTTGTTTTTGTGTGCTGAGTGTATATGCATATTTCTATCTGTAATACATGTACAAATGTGTGTGTATATATAATCAATTATATTAAATTACAATTATCATATTAAATTAGATTATATTGTATTGTATTAGATTGTATTAGATTATATTAGATTAGATTAGATTCCTCATCTATACTGCTTATCCTACAAGGGTCACATGCGGGCTGGAGCTAATATACATTATATTGAATATAAATATTATTTATTTTGGATGGTTTGCAGAAGTCATGATCATCATAGTGGGGTCTCTCTAGTGGTTTGCTCTTCAATATAGTTTGATGTGTTCCACAACACTGATCTAACAATGACATCGACCAGGATCACACGCATGCAACCCACATTATGTCACTACAGTTGTCAACAGAGTGGAAATGAGACGATAGTGGCTGTAAGGAGAGGGGTGCAGTGGGGGAGGGTTAAAAGACCTTTAGGCTGCGGCAGATTGAAATCAATGGGCCTGTTAAGGCAACAGGAATGGTTCATAGATTAAGATAAAACTAGACATAGACCCTCACTATGAAAATGTTCATCAATCAGTTAATTGTTTTGTCTATAAAAATCTGAATATTGTGGAAAATGTCCGGGGTGACTTCCTCTGCTGCCTGATCATCAGTTCTCATCCTACAGATATTCAGATTACATTCATACGGGAAAAAAACAGCAAACATTCATACAGTGTCTAAAATGTGTTTTTTTAAAAGATTCAAAACTATGTATTGATTTACAAAAAAGTTTTTTTCTATCGATCGACTAATCAATAAGCTGCATGTAAGCTTGACTGCTCTTGGCACTGAAAGCTACAGTGACCTTTGGCACAACATTGGCATTCTCATAATTAATCTCAGTGGAAATCGACCGGGCAGTGATCTGCTGCACAGATGTGAAACAAATATCTTGACTTAGCAACATTTAAACAGTCAAACTTAACAACTGTGCTCAGAAAAGTAATGTTTATTTACGTGTTGTCTGACCAGGCTGCATTTACGCTGATAGATACTCGGTGTTGTCCTCCTTTCAAAAGCTGTGAGTCCATGTGAAGAGAGGTGTGATGTTTTTGCACTCAGTGTGTACTTTTTACACGTATGTGGAAAAAGTGCCTGCAGCTCCTTAATTAAAACGTAACATGCCTTGTCGCTGCAATGCATGCTGGTGTATTGAGTCTTTTGCTGCTCTGGCACTTTCTGAGTCTGCTCTCTGACCTGAACACCAATCTCTCTAAACTAGTCACACGACGATTGTCCCAGTTTGACGCCTCACTGTTGCATACAGTTGTTACTTATGCAACAAGGCTTATTCCTTTATTACAGCAAGCCTCGTCTCAAGCTTCCTCCCGATGAAGAGTAGAGTCAGACAGTAAAACAGAGCCTCCTGCTTGAATGATAAATACCAGCTCTGATATGACTTTTGACAAGAAATCTCTTGTGCCAGTCTTTTTTTCTCATGTCAGTCTTGGGAAGGACTATATTCACTTTTTCAACAGATGTATTCAGCTTATTGTGGAGGCCCCAAGCAAAAGGGGCCAGGCGGAACAACTCTGACCCCCACCCCAAAAAACATACAACCTACATCATTACATTCTTCAATCTTCATGCATACACATAGATAAAAGTAAAATAGTTATGAGTTATTGTGAAAATCCCCACCACCATCCCAGGCACATCAAATACATTTAGACTTAAATTATGACGCTTTTGGCAGGAAGATAGTGGCATGGGGCCTCGTTAGAGGGTTTTCAACAGTGGTGTCTTTTCAGTCTGCTGTACAAAGCCCATCAGAGACTTCAAGGGGGTTCTGACTAAATTAAAATTTCTGTGGACAAATCAGCCGTTCTCAGGGGCCCCCTTTCAGCTCAGGGCCATGGGAAATTACCTGCTTTCCAGACCCTGTTGCAAAGCTCCTGTCAATAATGATATCATAAAAGACAATGATGGCCCTATAACCTTTACTACACACACACATCTATGTCCCATGTCATTTGCATCATCACCATCAGGTAAAACTATTTAATTTGTCTTGTAAAATATTTCAGCATTTGTCTGACATTGTTAATGCTGACTGGCAAATGTTAGCATGCTAACATGCTAAACTATGATGGCGATCATGGTCAAAATTACAAGACAGAGATGTAATAATTGTCATTGTGAGCATCTCAGCATGTTGACATTAGCTTTCAGCTAAAACTGCAGCTTCCCAAAACCGCGAACAAACGTGTCATCTTGTTCATGGATAGTA
This sequence comes from Hippoglossus stenolepis, assembly GCF_022539355.2. Classification (NCBI taxonomy): domain Eukaryota; kingdom Metazoa; phylum Chordata; class Actinopteri; order Pleuronectiformes; family Pleuronectidae; genus Hippoglossus; species Hippoglossus stenolepis. The sequence goes on along the minus strand of NC_061483.1, from coordinate 26,137,635 downwards.
AAAGTGTTTGACTTCTGCGATTTATTCTTCATTTACACATTAGATCGACATATTGTACCTCTCTGTAATCCTTAAGATGTTTTCTAACCACACCAGAAGAAAGAATGGAGATAGCACACTGATATGATGAGACATGATACAGCTGTTAGTGTTCTGTGTGCCAAAAAAGAAAATACCGCTTTAATTTAATAAACTGGGACACTTGTATTAGGTTAAAAAAAGAGCCTTAATCACCTCACTTTATGCATGATGCCACATGTCAATATAACCAATTTCTAAAAAAGCATTATGGAAAAAATTTCTAAGAAAATTTGTATTATTCATAGAAATGTAAATAATTCATATTGACATATAAAAAACATCTTTCTTTCATAAAGAACCCTATCTTAAATAAACTATAAAATGTATTAAAAACATTCTATTAAAGGTGTATCACTTTTTAAAAAATCAATTAAAATTCAATGAACAGCAAACAACAATAACAATAACAGTTTGTTCATTCAGTAATTTGGCCTTCTATTGGGGCGACTCAGTTAACAGAAAGTCTTTGCAGGTGAGCGACCATCATCATCGATCAGCCCATTGTCTTCTCCACATTTGGTGAAACCCATGGCTGCAGACCACAGGACAGACGCTTCAGTGCTTTTTGGATCATCTCTGTCCTACAGAGCCAACTGATTATGTGCTAGTTAGTTAACCAGCCAATTAGTTTAAACAGACAGGGACAGACTGTATTTACCATTAACTGCTGTCTGACAACTGCAGATCATATGCTACTTCTCTTTAGTTGATCATTGTTTTACTTCAGTCCCTAAATGCATAATTCTCCCATTTAGAGAACTTCACTGACTGTCCCAGATTATCCAAATTCACCCCAATAGTTATAAACTCCTGACATAGAAATCCTCCACTATTCTCTATTTATATTTGAGTAAGAAAAACTGAAAATGTACGAATATAATGAAGTCCAACACCACATCGCTGCATTGTTATAGGAGCTTTTTATTGTCACTCAGTGGTTGACAAAAGGAATCCACAAGGGTTCTGGTCGTTATTACATCATTATAATGAACAAGATTAAGAATAATATATAATTTATATTAGCATGTTGCCGCAAGTGTCACACACAAATCTCAAAACACATGTTTTTCCTGAACATTTAAATTCCCTTTGAAGCATTGCTGGTGCATTAGCACAGCACTTTAACACTACAGTCCAGTGTTAACTGTATAATAAACCTGGATAAAGTCCCAGGACTGTAGCGATATTAGCACAGATTCTGGATAATATTACTGAACAAAGCCTGAAACCTGCTCAAACATGAGAAGCATCCAGTAGATGGACAAATGGAAAAACAATTTGGTCAGAAATGATATCCACATTACTCAAGTAAACCCTCTGGGACAATGTATAATAAGGACATCATTTGTTCATTTAGCTTAAACTTATTAGGTTTAGGTCATTTAAAAAAAAACAACACAGAGTTAACATGATCAGGTTAATCAAAACCTGATTTACGTGGATGACCTCAAACCACCGACCTGAGATGTAAAAATGTTAAAAATAGTGAATTCAGTTTCAAAACTAACATTAAACTGCTTTGACATTATGAGAAATTTACGTGAAAGGGCCGTCTGCAGTTTCTATAAACAAGTCTAAAGTTTCTCTAAAGATGAAAATACTGTTTGATTTCTTTAAATCTTATTAAAGGAAACTGATGTAAATCTATGTGGAGGCTGCAGCTCCATTGCTGCTGTAAACAAAGGTGTTTAAAAAGGAGTGTGTCAGTAAATCATAAATAAGAGTATTACTGATATTTTAATCATCTTCTAAACATAAGTTAGCTAAAGGTTGCACAAAGGCTGAACACATAACCAATAAGTGATCTCTTACATTCTTCCCTCTTACATTAAGTACTGATGGGTGAACAACATGTTGGAACACGGTAACCACAGCTGAGCGGAAACCTGAACATTGGTCTGGGGGTTGGGATATACCAACAAGAGTAGTTTTGGGGAAATATGCTTATTTGCTTTCTCTTGCTGGTAGCTAACCATGAAGCTAAACTCTAATGTCAGTCTGTTTAGTATGAAGACAGGAGGAGATTAGTTTAGCCTGGCAAAAATACAGGAAGCTAGTTGAAACACAAAACCTAGCTCTGTCCGAAGGAAACTAAATCCATCAACCAGCACCTGTAAAGCAAATATTATGACTTCTATATCTTCTATATCTATCGACACGTATTACTAATAAACCACAGTCAACACATTATATTTAATTTGTCTGGATTAAGACATAATGCTATTTAGCTCTACAACTGCTGGGATGCTCAGTGTTTCACCCTGCTTCCAGTCTTTACGCTGGGCTAAGCTAACTACTGCTGTAGCTTTATATTAACTGACCAGTCATGTGAGAGGTATCATTCCTCTCATCTGATTCTTAGCAAGAAAGCAACCATTTGTTTGTTCGAATCAACCTTGATTTTACCTTTACTTTTAAAATGATAAACACTGTCATTATTTAAAATAATCCTGCAGGGAACAGCAAGAGCACCCTACAGTGCTGACCCAACATTTGCAATATTTCCTTTACAACAGAGAAGTCAGTAAAATATTGTTCTATATGGGCGCTGCCTAAAACTGCATAGTAGCCTTCAGTTCCTGGAGGATGTCTGTGCCGCTGCTCCATGCAAGGACTCTGGCTCTCAAAGACGTGTCGTGTTCCTGCCCTTCACGTTTGGCCAGCAGTTTCTCCAGGGTGTACCCCTTCCTGGGCATCACAACATCATGCCTCCTCAGACAGGAAGTAGGGCAGAAATCGTTCCCGCCATCGCCCACGTAAAATATATGCTGATACTCCACATCTCCATCAGACCGCTCTGACAGGTAAAGCTCCAGGACTTTCCTCTTACAGAGGTTGACGGGGCATCGATTGCAATCGTGAGAGTGGTAGCACTGTACCTCCAAGTACCCGAGCTCGTTGAACTTAGCTGGGTTGGTGAAAACCTGGTCAACAGCCACCTGGAGCCCAGCTGCGTGGAGGATCCAGTCTATGAACATGGTGTTGGAGTCGGAGATGACGATGCAGTCGATGGTGCTTTTATTCTGTGATATGAATGTCAGCAAGTCTGTCATTCCAGCTGTGAAGGGGATGGTCTCCATCACACTTCGGACCCTATCAGGGCTGACCTCCTGGTCTCCTGGGCGAATGGACAAAGAAGAAGGGGGACTTATATTTTGTGCAGCTCTATGCGTGCATGAGTGAACACTAACTACAACTAATTCTCACCTATGTAGTTCATCACTCGGCCCATGAACTCAGTCCAGTGGCCTTTTCTGTAGGAATTCTTCACAGAGTCAGGGAGAGTCTGATCTGGAAGGCATCTGAAAACACAGAGAACAAGAATAGATCCACTGTGGAGAAGACTGTGGTATTGCTCTACATAAAAATATAAAGAAATCATGTTGTAGATCTACAGCAATAAGGACAACAACATTAAACTTGGTCACTGATTGGTGTATCTGGTGATGCAGTCAGTGTGGTACATTGATCTACTAGTGTAAAATGAAAGCAGCAATTCAATAGATTAAAACACACGTTTGCAGCTTGAATATGTACGTCTTACTTGTGTTTGTAGGGGATTATGTTGTGATTCATTCATTGATCAATCAATATGTAATTTACCTGACCACCCAGGTATCACTGTTGTCATCGACCACAGTGTGGTCAAAATCAAACACCATCAGAGTCTTCATTTCTCACCTAGAAAAAACAATAATATTGTCTTTAATATAAAGTTTATTTAAATAGCTGCGCAACCATTCTTGTTAGATAAAGCCATACTACGCATATTTACTCAGTCCTGTAAATAAGGACTGTTCGTATATATTATTAATGTATTAATATGTATACATTATCTTAGTAAATCATGCTATCTCAGACCATAACCGTCTCCCAAAACACTCTTTCATATCAATAAATCGTTTTCCTTCTAAAGCCGATTGAATCACAGCAACCGAATTCATCCTGCAATGTTTTGAGTTCATTTGTAATGACCACAAAGTTTAACTTTAAACTGACTACGTTTCAAATGACAGTTTTATTAAAGGAGTCTGGTTTAATCTGGTCTGTTTACATCAGATCGGCCTAGCACAGCAGCTAACCCTTCCATTATAATGCTGCTACGACGTCTCCCATAAAATAACATATATTACAGTGATTTAAGCATAAAATTAACCCAAAGTCCAACGATATAAACACATGAAACTATAAGAAGCAGTGAGACGAGACGTTACCGGTGAACTGACGTCAGTCTGACGGACATGAATCTACCGCTGGCTTCCTCTTCGTCTTCTTCTTCTTCTTCTTCTTATGATACAAGCAAGATATGCCACAATTCTCACTGCAACACCGCCACCTGCTGGTGAAGTGTCGGCTTTTGGACTGGTGTTACATCTACAATATTAATACAAAGTCTTCTACTATTATTACTGCTGCTACAAATAATAATCATAATCATAATCATATTATTATTATTATTAATAATAAGTCATGGATCTAGACACGTTTAGTGGATTGATATTTATGACTTTGTGCTGTTTGGTGTTTCAAATAAAAATCCAGATCTAGTGAATTTGAATGTGTTTTCATCAGAAGTCTGAGGCATTATTATTGTTTTAACTTTTTATGATTATTATGATTATTATTATTATTGCATATATAGCAGCTGTCGTATATATGTCAGATATAAACATATTCTCTTCATTTTTGTATATTCAATACAGTTTGTTGACTTGACAGTTTGTTGACTTGACAATTTTGATTTAGTTTATTTGTAACAATAATCGAATTACTTTATTTTGTTATTTTCTTCAACAAAAGGTAAATAGACAGAAAGTCACTGTATTGTCAAATGAAAGATCTTCAACCTGTTGAACCAGAACACATTGAGGGCACCATTCCACCCTTTGAACACTGGGTGGCAGTAACAAGGAAATGAACTACACCGCAAAACAACCAGAAAAGAAGAGAAGCTGTCGGTGTAGTTCCTGTTTGGAATAATTCGACAGTCACCCACTGTCCTCGCTGTGATTCTTACACTTAAGCTTAGTGTGGTTAGCAGCGCCATGTTTAAGGGTCTGGGGTCGTGGTTGGGTTTGGAGAACCCGACGATCGTGAAGACGTCAGATGACAGAGAGCAGGAGCAGGAGGAGCAGGAGGAGGTGAAGGTGGAGGAGAAGGTGGTGGAGGCTCAGAACGAGGTAAACAAACAGCAGGCAGCTGAGCAGCATGGAGGAGAGGCTGAGGCCAACCTGGAGAACACGGAGCAGGGGAAAGGACTGGGAGGTGAGGAGGAACTGTTTTACTCAAAGTGAGGTGGGTTACCAGCTCTTTGTCTCCTCGGTGCGTGAGGACATTGTTAACATGTTCAGGGTGACGTGGATCCACCTGTCTGTGTTCACTCCTCGTTAAACCATTATATCAGTAGAAAGCAGGTCTCGGTCAAAGGTTCCCTCACTTGGTTCTTCTACGGTAACTCAGTCTACAACCATCTGATGTCTGCTGATGGTGTAGTTACAGTGCTGGTTTACAGCTCCTGCTTAGTGTGTTCAGGTTCTGGTGTGCAGACTGTGCACTGTGACATTTAATACAACTGCAAGAATAGTGTTGACATGATTGTTAGAACCAAGGAGGACCACAAGCCAAATCTTCATGGCAGACCAAGTCATTAGTGTAGTGACCAAAGGGAAATATCTGGGTCACATCATTGACAATCATTTATGCAATGATGAAGATGTGAAGCCAATTTGTTGCCGCACAAATGTTTCTATGTGTACTGATGATTTTAAAATAACCTCCACTCCTATTCCTCCTCCAAATGAAGACTACATCTTCAGTTTTGCCTCCAGTGCCACCAAGAAGATCTCTGAGTCCATGGCAGAGACGGCTCAGACCATCAAGAAGACGGTGGAAGAAGGAAAGATCGACGGCATCATAGACAAGGCATGTTGCTCTGTTGGCTCGCTGGACGAGTTCAGCCGCTTTGAGAAGCACTGAAGCCGCAGCTCAGGGTTCACATGTGCAAATGTTGTTGTTGTCACTTTGCTCAGCATGACCATACAATATCATGACTATTGACTTTTCTGTGCGTGTGTGTGATTAGACATTTCTGGGTGACTTCCAAAAGGAGCAGGAGAAGTTTGTTCAAGAGAACAAAGCAAAAAAATCAGGTAAGATCAGAAAAAAATGTATCTTATTTGCAATAAATGTCCTAATGTTTCAAAGTCATCTGTAATTTATCTTCTGTTAAAGAATGTTGCTTCACAAGGTAAACTACCTTCCAGTAAAGTCACATGCTTTGTACATCACAACTATATTGTGACAAACGCTGCCGAGTATTTCACTGAAATCTTAATGATTATAAGTTGATAATGTCACCTTTCCACATACACAACTATAGAAGTAAAATCCAAAAGAAATACATTGTATTCTATTCAGAGTATTAATTCAGCTTCATTGGATTGATAATATTGACATTGGGGTTTTCATAATTAGTCAAAATGAGACCGGCTTCTATTGTTATGCAGTGTTAATCCAAACACCAGCTTCTGCTCACAGTGCAAACTTATACACCCACATTTGTCAACATGAGACAATCAGACAATAGACTTTGATTAAGAATATTAATTATCGTAAATAAATACAGCATCAGTTACGTCATAATGAAGTGTTTCACATGTCAGGTTTCCTGAGGAAACCTGCATCCTAACCATTGTCAGACTATTTGGTAAAGACATACCTGAGAACTAGTAGGACTATAGTCACATATCACATATAGTATGTAGTGATCATTCCTACATACATTAGTTAACACACTGGAATAACCTGTTACTGATGCAGAGGTATATGAAGAAGAAAAAAATCATGCCCCGAAAAAGTTCTCATCAAGCGCCTTATGAGTGCTTGGGTCCAGAATGAAACAAAAATTAAGAAATAGAAATGTCAAGAGTGACATAATAAAACTAACAAGATATAATCAAATAGTTTTATATAAATAATGTTGACTACACTGAAAATAGAAATATAAGACACATTACCAGCAATAGATGAAAGTAAAATGGGAACTGTTTCTACATTTGTTTGCAATGAGAAGAAGTGAAATCACAGATAGTATCACCTCATATGACTTCTATTACCACAGATCCAGGTGTGTGCATGTGTGTGACTGAGAGATAAGACCAGTGGCTGAGTGATGGGACACCTCTCTGAAACTAGTTCTGTCTGATGCTCCTGTGTATGTTATGTCAATGTCGATGAAGTCACTGCACATCACTGAAGGTTTGTGTGTGTGTGTGTGTGTGTGTGTGTGTGTGTGTGTGTGTGTGTGTGTGTGTGTGTGTGTGTGTGTGTGTGTGTGTGTGTGTGTGTGTGTGTGTGTGTGTGTGTGTGTGTGTGTGTGTGTGTGTGTGTGTGTATGCGTGTATGTAGAAGCAGCAGTGCCTCCATGGGTGGGCTACAATGAGGAGGAGACAATCCAGCAGCAGGTCCTTGCTCTGTCGGCTGTAAGCAAAGAGACATATACCATATTAATGTGTGCTCTGTCATTATCACTGCATGTGTTCGATTCTAACTCTGGCTATTGATTCTAGGACAAGAGGAATTTCTTACGGGACCCTCCCGCTGGTGTTCAGTTCCACTTCGACATGGAGCAGATGTATCCTCTGGCTGCTGTGATGCTGGAGGAAGACGAGCTTCTAAACCGCATGCGCTTCGACCTGGTTCCCAAACAGTCTGTAGTCTTTCAGCATTGTCACACTGTGTGTGTGTGTCTGTCTGTGTGCGTGTGCGTGTGCGTGTGCGCTTGGGTCTGTGTGTGTGTGTGCCTGTGCGTGTGTGTTCGTGTGGTAACAGGAAACAAGTACTTTTAGCATCATTAAAATGATATCACAGAATCGATGTTGATGTGTTTGTGTTGTGACAGTGTGAAGGAGGAGGCGTTCTGGAGGAATTATTTCTACCGGGTGTCTCTGATCAAGCAGTCGGCTCAGCTCACAGAGCTGGCAGCCCAGCAGCAGCAGAAGGACGGTGAGGACAGAGGAGCCAGTGTTTCACCTGACGACGTCGTCTTAGCAGGTCAGACGCCTCCTCTATACTCTAACTAGGGTTCCAATCGCAGGATATCATGGTATATTATATTTCACTATTATTATCATCATTACAGTGACCCTTCAATGAATGAAACGTTAAGGTTATTTTGGTTGAACAAACATTTTATAGAGCATACAAGGGATATTCTCCATCTTGTCCTATGTTCTAAATTGAGACCGTGTTTAGTTTAAAAATGCATCAAGGTGATGAGGTAACAAGCCAGTAGCCAGTCAGATTTACCTTTAGCCTCAGCATACCCTCAAGTTCGGCCTGTATCATTGATTACAAGGCCAAAACACTTGATGACGCTAAGGTGCACAACTTAAGTTATGTCCCTAACACCTGCTGGCGGCCACTAACATCTGCTAACACCTACTGATAGAAATTTGAACGTACAAGAGATATTCAACATCTTGTCCTGTATTCTAAAATATTATAGTTAAAGGTTGAAACTATTTTTGAATGGAGGTAAGGGTAAAAACTAGACTAAATAATGAAACAAAATAAAATAAATAAGAAATAATTGTAATTCAGAATTACACTACCGGTAAACAGCGTTAAAAAAACAAAACAACTAATTATGTTTTTACAAATTTCAACTTTGTATCAGAAATCCATTTTAACACACTTAAAACTGCATATCACATGGCCATTCACATCCACTGAGCTTGAGCGTGCCAGTGTAAACAGGAAGCAGATTTGAAATGGAAGTTTAGTTGCAGACAAATATTATGAAAGAGAAACAGCATTGTTGAAAAATAAGAGCAGGGTTTTCTTTTCATGAGCCGACGGCGAGGTGAAAGTGTGACTGACATGTTACTGTAGTCACTGCTGGTAGTCAAGTCGTGACTGATGAGACCACATCAGGGAGAGAACATGGAGAGAGATAACAACACTGCATCATTGTTTCCAGAGGACCCCGTTTGTGCTTGCCCAGAGAACAACAGCTCCTATTTTAGTTTTCAATCTGAAATAGGGTCAGCAGGATTTTCAAAGGTTTGATAAACTCCAGGTGTAACCAAAAGTGATGTTTTTAATACCTAATGTAGATAGGTTCTATCTGTGTTGGTCGCTGGGGGGCAAAGAGTGCGACAGATCTGCCACAGACAGAGCTCTTGGTGTAGAAACAGAGGTCATTTGTAATGAAAGAAACGTTAGGAAGTTTAATATTATGAGAATCAAGTTCTTATTGTTTTTCAGATTGTCATCGTTCATGAAGTTGATACAAACTAAACTCAGGGCTGTGGTTTTATGGAAAGTCTATGGAACATTGTGATTTGCATAAAACTAACGTCACTGTTTTATTTCTTTATAGACAATGTCAGACCAAAAACTCCACCAGTTTCCATCAGTGACAAACAGAAGGTATGTCTGTTTGCGTATCTGTGTATTTTCCAACATTATTGTAAAAGTTGAGGAAGAGTAGCACAGTGAATTGCTTTGTCAGTCCTGTCTGCATCATTGTCAGCCACCTCAGGAGGAAGAGGAGGAGATGTCCACGAGTCCCGGAGTGTCCGAGTTTGTGAGCGATGCTTTTGACTCCACGGGGATCAACCAGGAGGACCTGAGGAAAGAGATGGAGCAGCTGGTGCTGGATAAGAAGGAGAGCCCGCCCTCTCCTGACGGTTAGTTTCAGAAGAGATTCTATTTGCTGCGCTTACTCACCCCAGTTAGGATTTTGTAAGAAAATAGTTTGTGATTGTTTTGCTCACAACCTTTCTTCTCCCTCACATCCAGACGAGTCCGCAGACTGGGAGAAGGAGCTGCAGCAGGAGCTCCAAGAGTACGAGATGGTCGCTGAGTGCGACAACAAAGATGAGCAGTGGGATCAAGAGATCGAGAAGATGCTCCAGTCCGACGACAGCTAGACGACCACTGTGTGTCTGTCTCCTGTACAGGCGGTGATCTGGCACCAGAGCGGATGAATAGTGATGAATAGTGACCAGTGATGCACATGGGGACGAACTTCCACATCTTCCGCCCCTCCCAACTGTGACTACAATCTTGTTATTGTGTAGATCCAGTTAGTGTGTCAGTGTGTCCTTTGTGCTGGAAGCAGTGGTCATGGTCAGGCATATTAGTGAAGTACTGCTTCATTTCTCCTTCTTAAATTTGTTTGCTCTTCTCGGTTTCCCTTCTCTTTCTCTTTCTGATGGGAAAAGCAGCTAGGGGGCGCTGCAGGACAGGTTCCAGGGATTTTCTAATGCAGAGGGCTTGTTGGAAATCACAGATCTGCATCAAATTCTGTCTTTGTTTCCACTGCTGCTTTGTGGAGGCTCGTAAAGACTTAGTCTAGTTATAAAAAGGTTAAATCGAATGTAAAGTTACATTTATGTAAATAAATGATTTAAAACTCTATACTTCACTTCAAGTTGCATTCCCCTGTCATTATATCCGCTTTTTGTAACACGACAAACTGTCCTGTCCTCATGTCTTCTTTACATTGTTTTACATTGCAACTGTATGTTTTCTGTGTCATCAGTCATCCTTTAATAAATATTGATCTGTTATTATGGAAAATATACATCATGTTTGGACATGTGGACATAAATCACAGTGGATCAACTTTACTGCTAAGAGGTGTGTCAGTTGTTCAGCTGATCCTCTGATTTCATTGGGGTTAACAAGATAATAAGAACACCTTTTAAAATACTGCAATACAGAAATTGTCATGAAGCAAGATTTTGTTAAAGAACTGGACTGTCATATTAGACTACATTGGTTTCAGCTAACTGGACCTACTAAACTGCCAAGTGAGTGTGAGTGTATATACAAAATATTTGGACATCAGCATATGCATTTGTATTTAGTCTTATTGATTAATCCTCATATGAAGCACTTTGTAACTGTGCTAAGAAAGGTGCTCTACAAATAAAGCTTATTATTAGGGCCCGAGCACCTCCGGTGGGAGGCCCTATTGTATTTCGAAGGATTTGTATTTCCCTTTTGGGGCTTTTTCAGGGCCTAGACGCTCAAATTGTTACCAAAGTTTGCAGGGAATTCAAAACCCCAAAAAGTAATTGTATTCTGGAGTAATTTGAAATGGGCGTAGAAAAATGGCTCAACAGCGCCATCTAAGGAAAAGCCCCTCAGTTAGCTTTCACCGATCTTCACAAAAATCGTAGCCCAGGTGTATCATGACAAGACAAACAAAAAAGGTCAGAGGTGCAATGGGAAAAAAGCAACAGGAAGCCCGCCATTTGGACTTTAGTGGCCATATTGGCCATTTTCCACATTTTTACTTTGATGTACTAGACATGTAAGACAAGAGTCCCGGCCTGATGACATCTACACAGAAATCATGACTTAAAAACACAGCGCCCCCTGGTGGCAACAGGAAATGTCTTGTTTTTTGCATGTCTTACACTTGGAAGTATTCCTCCTCCTCTACTGACCGCAGCCATGTCAATCCTATGTCAAAAGGGTCTCAAGACATTGATAATGTAGGCATAAGATTACTGTGACTTTTCGTCAAACGCCATATTAATGGCGTGGCGTTAAAGTTCATCGACTCGTTGTGACACACGAAATTGCTGTAACTTCCGTGTTCATGGGTCTATCTCCCTCAAACTACATTTGTGTAGCAACAGCCCCCCCCGGCAGACATTCATATGGTTTTAAGGAATGGGCGTGGCAAAATAACTGACTAGCGCCCCCTAAAGGGCAGCCCCGGCACCACGAGTTGCGGACATGTACAAAAAACCATTAGGGACATGTGTCTTCTCATAACAAACAAATAAGTCTCTTGGATAGATATGCTAGACCAAACAGGAAGCCCGCCATTTTGACTTTAGTGGCCATTTTAGCCATTTTTCACATTTTTACTTTGACGAACTTGTCATAGGGCTTTCATCAGATCAACTTCATATTGAGATGAGTGTCATTTAAAAAAGATGGAGATAAAAACTAACTCAAAGATCGATTTTTCGTCACACGGTGTGACCGTGGCGTGGCATCAAAGTTTGATTACACGCCATCAAAACATGAGGTTCTGTATCTCGGACACATTTGGTCCAATCGAGTCCAAACTAGACATGTAAGACAAGAGTCCCGGCCTGGTGACATCTACACAGAAATCTTGACTTAAAATCACACCGCCACCTGCTGGCTACAGGAAGTGACATGTTTTTACTTTGATGAACTGCTCCTGGCTGCTTTACAATATACAGCTCAAAAGAGCTCAGTCAAGTCATTGGACCATGGTCAGAATTGTGACATTTCCTCAAACCGTGTAAACATTGAGGTGCGGCGAAGGTTCATCCTTCGCCAAAGGAGACGATGTTGTCATAAGTCCAGTGTGCATTGTCCTATCACCGCCAAACTGATGTCTCATGATCAGAGACCAAGTCTGAACAGCTCTATGTGTCAATATTTCCTCAGTGTCATAGCGCCACCTACTGATTCGCCATGAAACAGGAAGTACTTTGTAAATCCACTCTGCATTATCCAACCAGCTCCGAACTACTGATCTATGATCAAAATCCTTACTTGAACACATCCATATATTAATATTAGTTCAGGGTCATAGCGCCACCTATGTTACATTATTTTACGTTACTTTACGTTACTTTACGTAACTTTTCGTGACTTTAGTTACTTTTTGTTACTTTTCGTTACTTTTCGTTACTTTGCAACTTTTAGTTACTTTTCGTTACTTTTCGTTACTTTAGTTACTTTTCGTTACTTTTCGTTACTTTGTAACTTTTCGTTACTTTGTTACTTTTCGTAACTTTGTTACTTTTCGTTACTTTTCGTTACTTTGTTACTTTTCGTTACTTTCGTACTTTTAGTTACTTTAGTTACTTTTCGTTACTTTAGTTACTTTTCGTTACTTTTCGTTACTTTGTAACTTTTCGTTACTTTGTTACTTTTCGTTACTTTTCGTAACTTTGTTACTTTTCGTTACTTTGTTACTTTTCGTAACTTTTCATTACTTTCGTACTTTTCGTTACTTTGTTACTTTTCGTTACTTTCGTACTTTTCGTTACTTTAGTTACTTTTCGTTACTTTCGTTACTTTTCGTTACTTTCGTACTTTTAGTTACTTTTTAGTTACTTTCGTACTTTTAGTTACTTTTTAGTTACTTTTGTAGTTTTAGTTACTTTTGTACTTTTAGTTACTTTTTAGTTACTTTTGTACTTTTAGTTACTTTTAGTTACTTTCGTACTTTTAGTTACTTTTTAGTTACTTTTGTACTTTTAGTTACTTTTGTACTTTTAGTTACTTTTTAGTTACTTTCGTACTTTTAGTTACTTTTTAGTTACTTTTGTACTTTTAGTTACTTTTTAGTTACTTTTGTACTTTTAGTTACTTTTGTACTTTTAGTTACTTTTTAGTTACTTTTGTACTTTTAGTTACTTTTTAGTTACTTTCGTACTTTTAGTTACTTTCGTCCGTCTGTCTGTCCGTATTTTATTATTTTTTTTGGACGGACAGACTATGATTATTATATTTTTTTTTTCGTCCATCTGTCTGACCGTATTTTTTTTTTTTTGGGACAGATAGACGGACGGATTTTATTAAATTTTTTTAATTTCAATTTTATTTTATTTAATTTTTTTTTTTCGTCCGTCTGTCTGTCCGTATTTTTTTTTTTTCCGACGGACAGATGGACACTCCATATATTAATATTAGTGCAGGGTCATAGCGCCACCTACTGATCAGTGTGATAATTATGTTGTTGTAACATTGTCCAATTGACACAAAATTGCTCACGCTACATCAGACCCCTACTTGAACAGATCTATTAGTCTGGCAACAGGAAGTAAGCTTTGTTTTACAACTATCATTCGATTTACATAACATTTTCACAGTGTGATGTGCAATTGATAGCGTGGACCGTAATGAGCAATTAGCAGGCAAGGATCGACATCGCGTGACGGACGCAGGAAGTGAAGCGTTTGTCCTTGCCGCAGAATGCAGTATTTTCAAACAATATTTATACATTCATTATTCTCTTTGTATATAGTGTAAATAGAAAAAAACACGTTTGAAACTTGCTTAGTGGTTGGTAAATTACGGCAAAATTCAGTATCTATCAAATTGTATTAAATATGTATGAACAACAAAAAGTACTTTAGTTTAAATAAAGAAGTGCAGTAATACAACAATAAATAAATGTAAAAATATAGAAAATGCCTTTTTAATTGGAACATTTATTTATTTTCCTTCTATTTAGGGCCCGAGCACCTCCGGTGGGAGGCCCTATTGTATTTCGAAGGATTTGTATTTCCCTTTTGGGGCTTTTTCAGGGCCTAGACGCTCAAATTGTTACCAAATTTTGAAGGGAATTCCTCCTCATCTACTGAACACAACCATGTCAAACTGTATCAAACGGGTCTCAAGACATTGATAATGTAGGCATAAGATTACTGTGACTTTTCGTCAAACGCCATAATAGTGGCGTGGCATCAAAGTTCATCAACTCGCCGTGACACACGAAATTGCTGTAACTTCGGTGTTCGAGGTTCAACTTCCCTCAAACTACATTTGTTTAGCACCAGCCCCTCCCTTAAGATATTCAGATGGTTTTAAGGAATGGGCGTGGCAAAATAACTGACTAGCGCCCCCTAAAGGGCAGCCCCGGCGCTACGATTGGCCAACATCTACAAAAATCGATAGGGGCATGTGTCTTTTCATGACAAACAAAAATGTCTCTTGGATAGATATGCTAGACCAAACAGGAAGCCCGCCATTTTGACTTTAGTGGCCATTTTTACTTTGACGAACTTGTCGTAGGGCTTTCATCAGATCACCTTCAACTTCTGGGAATGTCATCTAAACAAGATGGAGATATAAACTGACTCAGTATATATGATTTCATGACACGGTGTGACCGTGGCGTGGCGTAGCATTTTGATGACACGCCATCAAAACATGAGGTTCTGTATCTCGGACATATTTGGTCCAATCGAGTCCAAACTAGACATGTAAGACAAGAATCCCGGCCTGATGACATCTACACAGAAATCATCTTTTGTACTTTTAGTTACTTTTTAGTTACTTTTGTACTTTTAGTTACTTTTTAGTTACTTTCGTACTTTTAGTTACTTTTTAGTTACTTTTGTACTTTTAGTTACTTTTGTAGTTTTAGTTACTTTTTAGTTACTTTGTACTTTTAGTTACTTTTTAGTTACTTTCGTACTTTTAGTTACTTTTAGTTACTTTGTACTTTTAGTTACTTTTGTACTTTTAGTTACTTTTGTACTTTTAGTTACTTTTAGTTACTTTCGTACTTTTAGTTACTTTTTAGTTACTTTTGTACTTTCAATTACTTTTAGTTACTTTTGTACTTTTAGTTACTTTTAGTTACTTTCGTACTTTTAGTTACTTTTTAGTTACTTTTGTTCCTTACAGAGTCGATAGCTTTGAATTACTTTGTCCCTGAGCTCATGGTTTGTTCTTTTCCCTCCCTGTCCACAGGCTTTGCTAATTATCCATAATACAAACTAAGCCTTAAATTATGATTAAGTCACATTGCAAATTTCGATTTAAAATGCCTGAGATGTTGAAGCTGGACACTGGTGGCTCAGGTGAAGACGTCATTATCTCGTACACTTAAAAACAGGAACGCATCTCCAAGCATGGAGTATGTGTAGCCATGTGGCAGTGTGCACCATGTGACTTCCTGAAAAGCTGCGAATGCTTTTTTTTGTTTAATTTAGGTTTATTTCTAAATTGGTCATACTGCTTATATGAGTGCTTTGTCACTACAACTAAGAAATGTATAATACTTGCACATTTTATATAAGCTCTTTTAGAGATTGTTCACAGCTGTACTCTTTAGCTCATAAGGTGTGCAAACTTGATGGGAAACAACTCTTATTTTACTGTAAATGTCTGAATTTATAGCCAACTCTTCAGTCTTTTCTTTGTGAAGAGGTGCATACGATTTTCTCTTTTTCATTTCCATCATGTAAATAAAGGTTATAGTTATGTCAAGAAAAGCAGAGTGGTCATTTGATTAAGGTTTCACACTTAGATAAAATAGATATTTATTGTACTTTATCTTACCAGTTGACACCTGGTGACTGGTTGGGCAGGTGTGGCTTTTTTCACTTTATTTACCAATGTACAAACATACAAAATATGTGGACTATAGAACCCTATTATATTTTCAATGCAAGATCAATCAAATTTAGTATCAATCAAAGTTATTGGATTTTTAAAAATACACAAACAGGCAAAACAACATTTATATAAAGACAAACAAATGATATTATCATAATAGATACAAAAAATAGTTTTGGCTGCTTTTTTGTTTTCTAAAGAAGAAATTGTTGAAATATATTTTTTCCATCTCCTTCACGAACACAAGGAATTACATTTTTTTTTCATTTGTGAATATATTTTTATTTTTGAATTTACCTGTATATAAATTTACATTCATCATTTGTAGATGAGGAGAAACTCATCATCTTCCTCGTTACTGTGATCAGGGCAAATAAATATATGTATAAAGTTAAACTCAAGACAGTGAAGCTCAGGGGCGAGCTGCTAACTGAGACGGATTCGACGAATAATAAGGTATCGGAACGTTGCATTGTGGGAGTTGTTGTCAATGTGCTTTCGAGTGCCGCTATGATCAGGGAGAGTCTCCTGGCGTGAGAACGAAGTCCCAGGTGCGCGCGTGAAGCGTCATTTGACGGTGCGCGCGTGAAGCGTCATTTGACACGTAGGGGCGCTATACAGGCTATACATGTACTATGTCATCAAAGGAGTCTTCCTCATTTAGGAGAGCTAGATTACAGTACACACCCACAACTCCAGCTTGACCCTGTGGAACAAGGTCTAGGTCCTAAACGTCAGAGATTACCGACTCAGAATCAAGACCAATAATTGCCTCCTCATCTTCCTCATCTTTATGACGAATTCAACTGTAAGTCTGAAATGATTGTGACCTGCCAAACTAACACTCTGGATAAAGAAAATCAAAAGCATATTTTCAAATGCATATCAATCAGTCTATTTAGTATATACTGTTATATTTCGAGTTTTATTTTGTTGATCCAGCTATGGTTAGCTAGCCAGAAAAGAAACTAGCTAACTAACAGCTAGTTAGTATTGTACATATTTCTCTTTCTCACTAGTACTTACATACCATTGTACTCTATGTAATACAACATGCATCAGATGTGCAAAAGCAGCCTTATGAAATTTATGGTATATAGCAGGGGTGTCAAACATCCGGATCCGGCCCGCCAGGGGGTCCAGCTCGGCCCGCCGGATGACTTTGCTAAGTGTGGAAATTACAGAAAGACATAAATTGCATTTCTATAAAAGTAGCTGCTATTCCTAATCAGTCCACTGGGGGTCGCACTGTATCAGTAAGAGCATGCCATAGACTGTAAAACAAGTAAAGAGTAAGAGTAGCGATTTACACTTGTGAATCAGAATGTCTCTTAAGAATATGGAGGTTTATGAGTACAAACGTTTTGTAATTTTTTTAATCGATCCAGTAATTGCTTCAAAAACAGCGTAAATGCGATGTCTGCTCCGGAGGCAGCAGCGCTCGCTGCTCGCTTTGTGACGCGTTTGACGTCAAACGCGTCACAAAGCGAGGGAATCTGCAGAGGAGAGCCCAGGCAGATAAACAGTGGGCTGATGTCTGAGTTTTTGGTCTTTATGTTTCTAGTTTATTGTAGAAAGACCTTAAAATAGGGTTTATCATCCAAAAACCTTCACCAATGATTTAAACATAGAGAAATATTGTCGTTATGTATGCGTTATTATGCTATGATTTTACTGGTCTGGCCCACTTGAGATCAAAGTGGGCAGTATGTGGCCCCTTAACTAAAATGAGTTTGACACCCTGGTATAGAGGAAACTGTGTTTTCACAGGCTCCTTTAATCTTCTATGACATGTACTATGTCATCAAAGGAGTCTTCCTCATTTAGGAGAGCTAGATTACAGGACACACCCACAACTCCAGCTTGACCCTGTTGAACAAGGTCTAGGTCCTAAGCGTCAGAATTACCGACTCAAATCAAGACCAATAATTGCCTCTCTCTTCTCATCTTATGCAGCATCGTTATGACGTTACTGTAAGTCTGAATGATGTGACCTGCCAAACTAACACTCTGGATAAAGAAATCAAGCATATTTCAAATGCATATCAATCAGTCTATTTAGTATATACTGTTATATTTCGAGTTTATTTGTTGATCCAGCTTGGTTAGCTAGCCAAAAGAAACTAGCTAACTAACAGCTAGTTAGTATTGTACATATTTCTCTTTCTCACTAATACTTACATACCATTGTACTCTATGTAATACAACATGCATCAGATGTGCAAAAGCAGCCTTGTGAAATTTATGGTAGATGTTCGGTAGTGAATACATACTGTATGGGTCGTTTTTCACCTAATTTTTTTTGCAAGTCTGTAATCATTTGCGTGTCCAATACTGCCTGAAATAATTATTGTGTAACTTTAAATGCTTTTTTTCCAACAGATGAAGCACATGGTAATAAAGTGAAACATTGCATCCGGGCGAAGTGTGCTGAATTCTTGGACAGAGCCGAGAAGTTGAAGGAGTATCTAAACAAGAAAGAGAAAGCTCCTCCTGCTAAGCCTGTCAAAGAGTCACAGTCCGATGACAAACGGTGTGTTTATGGGTGGGGCAGTGGGGTATGTCTGCTCATGTAATGCCTCTCAGATATGGGTTATAAAAATCAGTTGTCCCACAATGTAGTGGCTAATATAACTTTTTTTCTTGACATTTTGCCAATTTGATTAATTTTTTAATCTGTTCTGTTTGAATGAAAGTGATGAAGGTGATGATCCTGAGAAAAGAAGTTCCAAAATCAGCTCGGGTTTGTAATATTCTTTTCGAGGACTATTCTGCGCTCTGCAGGCTTTATATGTGTATTTATTGTAAGTTTGTTCCTTGCAATTGTGTCATGATAAAAGCAATGTTTAGACACACTAGTAATGTTTTTAATTGTTTTACAGGTGCAATTGTTATGGAGAAACCAAACATCCAATGGAGTGACGTCGCTGGTTTAGAAGGAGCCAAGGAGGCACTGAAAGAAGCCGTTATTCTTCCAATCAAATTCCCATACCCAAAGAGAACTCCATGGAGAGGGATCTTGCTCTTTGGACCTCCAGGCACAGGCAAGTCCTATCTGGCTAAAGCTGTTGCCACGGAGGCAAACAACTCAACGTTCTTCTCCATCTCCTCGTCTGACCTCGTCTCTAAATGGCTCGGAGAGAGTGAAAAGTGAGTCATTTTTAGCAGCAATCCACAGAAGTATGGGTCAAGCTTAAGAATATGCTGCATCTTAAACCGTATGCTCCTATTTCTTGTCCTGAAAGCTTCCATTCTACTTCACAGATTGGTGAAGAATCTTTTTACCCTTGCGAGGGAACACAAGCCTTCCATCATCTTCATCGATGAGATTGACTCGCTGTGTGGATCAAGAAGCGAGAACGAGAGTGAGGCCACTCGGCGTATTAAGACAGAATTCCTGGTTCAGATGCAGGGTAAGTCTGCTGAGATAAAAAACAACTATTTGTAACTTCTGATATTCTCTTCGTGTTGCATGCTGAATGGTCCTGTTTAAAAGAAACCTGAGATGATATATTTGTTTATTTATATATTTATTTATCTTTATTTTAGAGGCTGTGTTATCTAAAGCTGTGTTGAGAATGACTGTAAATGCATTGAAATATTACATTTTTGCTGTGATCCAAATCCACTCTCAAGTATGTCCTACCCTGGATTTGTTATTTTACAGGTGTGGGGAATAACAATGACGAGTGCTGGTACTCGGGGCAACAAACATCCCGTGGACCCTAGACTCAGCCATCAGAAGAAGGTTATTGTTATTAGTCTGTAAAAAGTATTTTCTAAACATGTTGTCATTCGCCTGTGCTGACTTTGCACTAATACGCCTCTCTCAGATTTGAGAAAAGGATCTACATCCCGCTGCCTGAAGAGCACGCCCGCTCTTTCATGTTCAAGCTCCACCTGGGATCGACTCCCAGCAGCCTCAGTGATTCTGACTTTGTCACTCTGGGCAAGAAGACAGAAGGATACTCTGGAGCAGACATAAGTGTCATCGTCAGAGATGCTCTAATGCAGCCAGTTCGAAAGGTCCAGTCAGCAACCCACTTCAAGCGGTATGTGTTTTATTTCACACACTTCTGTGCTTCACTGTGATGTATTAGAGTTATAGTTGTTAAAGTTTCCTTTATGTTTATGATGTAAATTAGGTACGAGGCCCATCCAGGACAGACCCCAACACTATTGTGGACGACCTCTTGACTCCTTGTTCATCTGGTGATCGCAACGCAATTGAAATGTCGCAGATGGATGTCCCCGGGGAGAAGCTATTGGAACCTATAGTATGCATGGTAAGGAAATAAAAGTCTGAGATACAAATGCATATTAGAGCCACTACTTTATTACCATATCATTTCTTCCTCTTTTCAGTCTGACATGCAGAGGTCTCTGACCAGCACAAAGCCAACAGTCAACAATCAAGATCTGGACAAACTGAAAAAATTCACAGACGACTTTGGACCGGAAGAGTGGGAGTGATGAATGGGCCAAGTCAAACCAAAGCAATGGAATTGTGATTGTCTCTCTTTACTGTCCCTGTCCCTTTTTTTGTCTCTCTCTGTTTCATCATGAATATTCACCAGACCGGGTGGTTTCTCATAAATGGGCAAGATTACTGTTCTGTTCTGCCAATCTGATAACCCTAGTGTCCAAAAAGACCAGTTACATCTCCAGCTAATCTGATAAAAGAATCAATACCTCACTGGGGAATTTAGAGGGTTGTTTGACTTACGCACTAAAGGCTAAAGGTATTGATGAGCAGAATACCCAAGCAGCTTATGGAAACCAACAGAAGATGTACGCAACCATCTATTTTCAGTTAGTACCATATCCTGCACCTTCATTTTCTAGTCAATGCATCACACCAGATAAATAAATACCCTTATATATATCCTCTTTTGTATTGAAATAACAAGCATTTTATAATGTATACTGTACTTTTTGGAATATATACATTTTGGACTGGGAATATATTACCACCAAACTAGAATAACCCACATGATAGTCTGACCAGGAAATATTCAATAGTCTTTCAAATGTAAACTTCAAATACTACATCTACTGAGTTATTTTAAATACAGCAGGTATATGGAGCCAACATATCCAGGTCAGCTTGGGTCTAACAGATCTTTCTCTTGTGGGTCTGTGTTGTGTTTGTGTGTTTGTGTTGAGGTGTTGCAGGATAAACAGCTGTGGACAGGACAGGCAACCCACCGCAGTTTCCTGCTGACCCTCTTGGTGTTCGTGCCGCCTCTGTATGGGATCAGTTTGGTGCTTTGCAGCATCTGTCCTCGGCAGTATGTCATGACGGCTCTCTTCTACTGCCCCGGTGTCTACAGCCAGTCCAGGTACAGCACTCTATACATCATAAATACATGTTTATGTATCATATCTTCTGTCTCATCCCAACTTTTTTTACTTTTCGTTACTTTTAATATAAACACAAAAATGTACTTTACTTTACATTGATGTATTAGAGTCATCAGTATTTGATTGTGGCAAACAGTTAAAAGAAGATTCTTCTTCTTTTAACTGTTTGCACATTTTTGACTACTTATTTAAATTGAAGTAACTAAAAGTAACGTAAAGTAACGTAAAGTAACTAAAAGTAACTTAAAGTAACGTAAAGTAACTAAAAGTAACGTAACTAAAAGTACAAAAGTAACTAAAAGTAAAGTAAAGTAACGTAAAGTAATGAAAAGTAACGAAAAGTAACTAAAAGTAACGTAACGTAAAGTAACTAAAAGTAACTAAAAGTAACATAAAGTAACGAAAAGTAACGAAAAGTAACTAAAACATTAAGTAACGAAAAGTAAAAAAAGTTGGGATGAGACAGAAGATATGATACATAAACATGTATTTATGATGTATAGAGTGCTGTACCTGGACTGGCTGTAGACAACGAGAACGGCAGACATGTATTGCTGCAGGACAGATGCTGCAAAGCACCAAACTGATCCCATACAGAGAGGTCAGCATGAACACCGAGAGAAGAGTCAGCAGTGGAAACTGTGGGGGTTTGCCTGTCCGACACAGCTGGTCCGGCAACACCTCAACACAAACACACAAACACAACAAGACAAGACAAAGATCTGTGAGACCCAAGCTGACCTGGATATGTTGGCTCCATATACCTGCTGTATTTAAAATAACTCAGTAGATGTAGTATTTGAAGTTTACATTTGAAAGACTATTTAATATTTCCTGGTCAGACTATCATGTGGGTTATTCTAGTTTGGTGGTAATAGATTCCCAGTCCAAAATGTATATATTCCAAAAAGTACAGTATACATTATAAAATGCTTGTTATTTCAATACAAAAGAGGATATATATAAGGGTATTTATTTATCTGGTGTGATGCATTGACTAGAAAATGAAGGTGCAGGATATGGTACTAACTGAAAATAGATGGTTGCGTACATCTTCTGTTGGTTTCCATAAGCTGCTTGGGTATTCTGCTCATCAATACCTTTAGCCTTTAGTGCGTAAGTCAAACAACCCATATAAAGTTTACATTCTATTGAATATTTCCTGGTCAGACTATCATGTGGGTTATTCTAGTTTGGTGGTAATAGATTCAGTATACTCACAGTATATTGGGGTTGGTTCTTGAGTTTCATGTGAATAATAAACAGGAAGAGTGACATCCTATATACATTTAATTCTTTTGTCTTTGAGGTTGTAAGTCTATTGCAGACAATGAAACAATTCAGAAACTGTGCATGAGGTATAAAGAGATTTATAAAACTGACATCATCATCTTTAATGTTCTTGGCAGTGTGCAGTTCAGGAAAGTGTCTGATAAAGCTCACAGACAAATAGACACCCTGTCTTCCTGGTTGGCCTGAGACAGATCCCAGTTTACCAGTTTTCTAGTTTAAGTTTACATTTCAAGACATTTTTGCTGGGAGCAGTTTCCATTTAAAAATCAATCTTTGGATGCAAAGAGTTTTTCACTTGAGCCCCCGCTCCAAAAAATGTCTGTGCACGGCCCTGAGGAAACCAGTGGGTACAGTAGGAGTCTTTGCTTAAGACATGAACGTTGTTGTGTAATTACAGGGCAGTTATCTAATCTGTCATAATTCAATATTCACTTTCATGATGTGGTGTGAATGTACAATTCAAAGAAGTATAAAGATGTTATAATATCAAATCCAACCCACCAGACACAGTGGTGGTCCAGACGCTTGACGCAGGATCCACAGGTTCGACAGTGTCCGGCCCGCGGGGGTCGCATTGTTTTGCACACAGAGCATCTGCTCCACTTTTCTGTCAGGGCAGGAGGAGAGGAGGAGGAGGCCGCTGATTGGATGGATCCATTAAGATGTGTAGAGTCCTTGTTAACCTCCTCACTCTGGCTGTGATAGGAGGTGGTGTGAAACCCTGGGATCATCCCAGCAGTCACAGTGCACAGCTGCAGATGGCTGACGTCCCCACGCGGTAGAATCTCTGTGATGAAGAGGTAATACATGTAGGCCAGAGAGAACAGCGCCAGAGTAAGGAAGAAGAGGGTGCGTCTCCTCTTGCGGTGCGTGGCGTAGTAGTACCAGAGGACCAGGCTGGGCAGAGCTGTCAGGATGATGATGCCCAGCAGGTGGTGCAGCGCTGCGGCCCGGAGCAGCACCAGGGCCGGGATCATGGAGATCTCCAGGTTGTCAATCAGGGCCCCGAGAACAGGAGAGTGACATCCGCTGTGAGGGGGTTTGTGTCTCAGCCACCTGCAGCGCACACATTCAGGCAGAGTTACAAACACTTGAAAATAAAAAAACTTAATTAGGAATGATGCTAATACACTTTCATTGATCAAACTAATAAGATGATATGAGGAAAAATCACATGTTGTTTTCTTGTTAGAAGGGTCAGACCCTGTAATTTATATTGTGCTTTGGTGTGATGTCACACGTGTTTGGTTTTAAATAAACTGTAAATAAATGGATAAAATAAAATGAATTTATGATTAAATACATTGCAACATGAAGTCATGAAGTCTCAGAAGGATCTGGGGCCCTGGGACATTTCTTCACTCGGCCTGAAGTTTATTGTACTAAAGCAGGGATTCCAAAACCTTTGAGTCCTTGATGCCCAAAATAACCGAGTCAGAGATATGTGACCCCCATTATCCCAAAGGATATTTTAGCTGAGCTTGTTCACAAAAAATCTCCCATGTGCAATGTTTCCTGTGATGCTGTAAACTGACCTGCGGCAACTGATGCCGTCACTCATCTGTCATAATCACCATGCATGGTTATTTACATGGTTTTATTCTAACAAGTACTTTTTTTAGCTTTTGGAACAATTATGGCTAAAATATGATATTGAGAATTACATCTAAATTGGATATGATGTCTGTAAATCACCTTGTGACCCTTTTGTGTCTCATTAAAGGTCATACTTCTTCTAACCTGTTAAAGGCCTCGTCCATCAGAAAATGCTAAAAATTTAAGTCCTACAAAATAAAAGCTCACATTTCTCAATAAAAAACTTGTTTATGTATTGTTTATGTATCCTTTATTTAACCAGGAAGGTCCAATTGAGATGCAATATATTTATCTGCCAGAGACACCTGGTCAAAATGGGCCGCAATGGTGTAAAAAGTTTCAAATAAAAGCAGGGACAAATAACACATAGAATCATACTAAAACACAGCAAGTCTGTTAAAAACAAAGAACACACACAGAAGCATGAAAGGAATCAGTAGCTAAAATGAATTACAGAAAATTAAAGGCACAGATTATTAGAGAAGATAGATAGACATACTGTATGTTGCATATGAATTGTAAAGAACTGATTTCAGTTGAGCAAACCTGATGTATAATTGCACAAGTTATAGTTATACTAACATGGGAATATTACAAGGTCATATTTAATACAACTACAAACTTTATGTTCAATCAAAGTTTTTTTAGAGAAACATTTCAGATTATAGATTATAAATACATTGCAGTAAATCTCAATTTATTTTGTAAAACTACAGACGCAGAAAATGCTAAAAATGTAAGTCCTACAAAATAAAAGCTCACATTTCTCAATAAAAACTTTGATTGGACCTCTCCTGAACCAACGATAACTGCTGCCCCTGGTGGAGGAGACATCTCAAAACCCCGCACAACTTGAGGATATAGACTCCTTTATACAATTGTGCTGTGACTGTTTTTAGAAACATGACAAGTCATTATCGATTAAAAGTTGCACTGGATCACAAACAGTCCTCTATGTGATCATAAGCAAGTTACTATATTGGTCAAAACTAGGATTGTTAAATGTATTCAAGTACGGGTAACAAGGGTTTTTAGTTTAGTTTTAACAATGAGTAAAGATTCAGCTCATGGAGACAGTCCTGAAACCAAAACGTAAAACTTCCAATCAGGCAGGCTTCTGTGAAGGCTTCACTAAATTCAACAGCTTCATGAGAGTAAATATATGTCCACTAAATGTAATCAAGTCTAATTTGACATCAAAATCACAAGACAAATGGAACAACGAGAGTCAGTTCAAAAGTTATATTTGTCTGAACTGCATGAACAACCTGAGAGGGGCAACAATACACATAAGACTGACATGAACAACCAAAGCAAAATATCAACTTAGTTAAAAAGTCAATTTGTACATATTCACAAACAGTGGAGACAAATCATGATGCAAAAAAGTTGAACCATCATAGTAGGAAAATCACTCTGTTACATTAAAGAATTGAAATGAATGTTTGGGTTTTACACAGTTTAACACGAGTAAAGCACATTACACTTTATACACACCCATGCAGTAATGTAGATTATTACACTGGGCTGTATGATTGGTACAGTCTTTGCAACTATCATCATGGTCCATTTATAGAATGACAAAAAAAAATCAAAAGGCTGATCTGAAGACTGATATGTCCTCTGGTCGTCTTCATTTAAAGAATGCGAGGGTGACTTAAGCAAATGTTCACGAGAAAATCTTGGGAAGAAAATGGAAGAAAATGGAAGAAAATGGCTGCATTATGGTAGAAAAGACATGATGAATCGGTGTGAATTCTTGTTGTGTTTAGGCTTCTGCCTCATGATCAGCACTTTTGTGTTTGTACACAATTGTGTGATTATATTTATTAACAGCTTTATGATTTATGACTATTAGCAGCCTGGTTTTCAAAGCTGAGGCCATCCAGGGATTAAAAATTACTCATGTCTTCTTATTTATGAGCTGTATACCTAAATTCTACATATTGTGAAAGTGTGATTTATATACTGGGACGTCATGTCCGCTGCAGCCCTGGAAGATCTCACTTATTTTCGCTTGCGGAATAGAAGTGGGTGCAGTTTACAGGTCCAGCGCGTCTTCTCCTCGGCTCTTCTTCTCCTGGGACTCTGACCAGGCTTTGTTGATGGTTCTCTTCATCTCGTCATCTCCGTCGGAGTATATCTTCTTCAGCATGCTCATCAGGCCGTCGCTGGGGTCTGCAGTCTCCTCCGTAGTGGGTTTTCTGTTGAGAAGCAATGAGGAAATGCAGAAGGGATGTATCCAAGTTTAGCTAAATTGTTTGGATTCTCAGTTTGCATGTGTGCACCCAAGTTACATGTATTCCCTGCCTAATACATAGTGGCACATATAGTGCTGTTGAGTGATTGGATTTGAAAATTATCATTGTTTTAAGTGGATAGAAAGTTATGGTTCAGTTTATTCTTCATGTAACTACACCTACCAATGTGTCTTTGGCTGCAGCTGATGCATCTGCACACATTCATTTGATGAAATCAGTCACTTGAGCATGCAGTGGTCCTAACCTCAATTCAAATTCCAGACTAATTTCTTCTTCTTAATTAAAAGCTTAAATACATTCTAAGTTAGCTTACTCTTTCTCTTTAGTCTGCAGTTCCGCCTTCGTTAGGCACCCCCACTTCTTTGTTGTCTGCTTCTTGCACATGACCAGGACCATGTCTGTTTTTATCTATGGCAGGGAGGAAAAGTGGTTAAAGGCCTTCAGAGAGACAAAGACACTAGAATATTCTCTTCAGGAATTGTCTGAACCAAACCAATGGCAATATTCAGAATTAAAACTGAAACTAAATGCAGTTGACAAGAAAAGAGACAACAAGATGGCCATGTTGATTCAATCTGGCCAATAGTTGAGCTGTTAGATATTGTCTACTTTCTGCCCTCTAGTGGCTGAACAAATTTAAAACGAGTGCAAATTAATTCAAAATAGCCTCAGATGTTTTGTTGTGAAAGGCTGAAATCTCTGGGAAAATATTATGATTTTAAATGCCTTAATTAGTTAAAATCATTTAATGCTGCTTATTTATGTCTTATAAGTTAATTGATCAACAACTGCAAGTCTCACTGCCTCAGTTTATACCAAAATCCAATAACTTGTCACTTTCTATCAAAATAACCATATAATCCCTTTAAACACATTTATCGGTAGATATCACACTCGCAGCAGCACATGGGATCATCTGGCTCCGGAGGCTTTAACTTCTCCCATTTCATTATGGCTTCCTGAAGTTCACAGGGCAACTTCGTTCTCTGGAGCGATGCACAAATGAACTACACCATTAAAACAAACTATTAGTGCAGGGAACATATCTATGGAAATGTACTGACAGAATCTATAACACAAAAACACACACACGATCTATAACTTTGAAAAAAGCACATATATACATACATATCAACATATATATAGGAGCAATTATCGTAATTATAGAGGGTTTACTTTACATCTGAATTGGCAGCAATATTTCATCTATCTTACTGTCTATAATGATATAAAACCACTTATCAATTAAAAGCAACTAATTAGGGCCGAGCACCGAACGTATGAAATGAAATATGTATGAAAATGGACTCTACTTATACATTGTAACATATGTAGAAAATGGTCTGTTAGAAAGATCATCAGGATACAAACCAAAGTTTGAATCTGGTCTTGTTGATCTGCTTGGAGGCAGCAGAGAAGCATTTAGATGATATGACATATAGTTTTGTAAAAATATTCCAGTATATATTTGATTAGGTCGAGCTTATTTTATTTATGGCACACTGGATAATAGACAATCAGACAAATGAGCGCAGTGACAAAGAGAAACCTTTGAAATCTCCTTGTACTTGTTTATTCATGTAGTTGTAACAAGATGATATATTTACATTGAAAAATAAAGCTACTGTAATGTCATTATGAAGGAAGAGTTGAAAATAAGATTTTGTTCTGCTTTATTGGTGAGAGATAGCTGAGATCTTTGATACCACTCATCTGTCTGTGAAATAGAAGGTCACAGTCAGCAGCAATTGGAGACTCTAAAATTGACGGTAGGTGTGAATGTGAGTGTGAATGTTTGTTCTCTGTATGTCAGCCCTGTGATGGACTGGTGAGCTCTCCAGGGTTGTACCCCACCTCTCGCCCAATGTCAGCTGGGTTTGGCTCTAACTCGGCATCCGACTATTGGATGGTATCTAAGAGGTCCAAGACATGAACTGTGCCTTTAGACTGAGATGTATCACTGTGTTCCGCTCTTTAGAATCGCATGATCATTCCAGGAAAAAGCCCACATCCATCCACACAACATACTCTTTGAGCATGAAATTTAATATGTGGTTTACATGCACCAACACACTGCTAGACGAATGTAAGGTGGAGTGAGGGCTGATTGCAGAGGTGGGCGAGAAGAAAGTCGTTGAGGAGAGTGAGTCAGTGAGTGAGGAATGAGGGAAAGAAGGCCTGGATGTTTGGGGAGCAGAAAGTATGTAATCATGTTAAATGACACAAGCTTTGCTGGTGCCAGCCAGACAGCCAGACGTGCCTCTGCATGTTCCTTACATTTCCATACCAAGCAGATGCTACAGCTGGAGTTTCAACACTTCTCCCACCACCATAAAATGAAGCGGAGGATAAATACTCATTTGCAAGTGTCAATCAATACTAGGATCAATGAGCCAATGTGTGTTGTGCTTTCTTTTTCCTTCTTCTTCTCAGCAAGGTGTGTGCCCTGGCATAATGTGGAAAAACAGGCAGCTTAGGGAACAGACTAAGTGCTGCACAGTGTGTTCTCTCTTTTGTTATTTTGTCTGACACACACACACACACACACAAACCCGTCACTCTCATCTCAACATCACAGCCAGGGTCCACCAGCTGGTCGCTTGCAGGTCACACAGTTGTCACCATGGTGACAAAGCTTGGCAGATGAGGTCCCATGTGTGTGGTTTATTGCTTGTGTGTGATGTTGGTTTAACATTCGTTTAATAATGCATAAAGGCGTCCCTGTGTGTGTGTGTGTGTGTGTGTGTGTGTGTGTGTGTGTGTGTGTGTGTGTGTGTGTGTGTGTGTGTGTGTGTGTGTGTGTAGCCCTCATAGCCTGCAGATCTCTTTGTGTGTATTCCAGACAAAGAGACAGAATAACCGGATGTATGGTAACCACGTGGAGAGATTGTCTGAAATAATTCAACACATCACAGATAGTGATCTTCATTTCACACAATATGAATCCACTTTAACCACAACACAGTATTTTCAAATTTCTATTTTAAAGCAGGGCTCAATAAAGCATGCTACATATACAGAAGGGACGGAGCCTTACTACAAAGGATCTTTTAGTATATTTAGCATATTTTGTATTTTTTTAGTACAACTGTGTTTTAAAATTATTATTAAAATTGAAGGTGCAATACCTCCCAGGTCTAACTGCTGTTAGCTGTTCACTGTAATGCTTGCATTTCTGCTAGATGGTGAAAAGAAAGATCAAACCTTGGCCAAACAATGGCTCTGGGAGCCAAGAGAGGCCAATATTAAATACAATTTTATAAGCATACTACAGATGATATATTTAAATATACAGCATTGACACGTTTTAATTTGAAAACCATCTGAAACTGTAAGGTTTAAAAGCTCAAATTCACACCGAAAGGCTCCAGGATTTTGATTCAGGTCATCTAAACTTACCCTTACCCTAACCCTGAACTGACCTGATGAAGGAGAGGTCAGATCGACTCCTTTCAGGTTTGACTGCATAAGAGACTGGAACTTCAGGTTTCCGTTTTAGCAGCTGGATCTTAAAGGAAATGTCTGGTTCTATAGGAGATCAATACTTTATTATAACATAGCTGTTCGGCGCTGAGCAGGTGAGTTAGTTCAGCTTTCACTGAAAACAGCAGCCTGCTGTGACCCAAAACAGCAGGTGGTAGCGACCCTGAGAGACCACAGGGGGTCACAAAATGATAGATACAATTAGAAACAGCATAGTTTAAAATTCATCTTTATAATGGTGTTTCAAATAAAATCATGCAAATAAAATAAGATTTCTGTGTCTCCCTCAACCTTTGGGGTATTTGTATTATTTTTACATAGTAAGTAAGCTTTGGCCTTCTTGGTTTCACGCGTGTGTGACACGTACACAAAACACAGCAACCTATATACAGACATTTGAAATGAAAGTAGGAGTCACCCAATCATCCAATGAGATCAAAATAACTATTGATATGTGGCAGAAACTGAATGGATTCAGCTTCATTCACTTCAGACTGATGTTGGTGGTTGCAAACAGGTTGGTGGTTGAAATGTGCTTGAACACAAACCTCTATAGTATACATGGCTGAACAGGTGACAGGTGTAGAGCTGATTTAAACCACTGTAAAACTGTTGTGTTCATGGTGAATGGTGCCTTTTCCTTGTTTTTATGATAGTGTTGTAAAGTCATTGAATGAACAGTGGATGTGACCCTGAGGCCCCAAAACCTCTGAGGCCATTGTTGGTGAATTTAACAGGAACAGTGTGTGTATGAGTGGTCTTGAAAACAGGTCTGTGTTTTTTAAACGTCCTCAGTGAGACTGACTCTGGGATACTTGAAGGATTTTGAGTTTGAGGATGTGAGAGCATTGCATGGAGGTGAGAACATAGGTTATGGTCAAAGTTCAGTTGCAGAGAGAATGCACATCAAGTCAGAGCTTGCATTGGGAGAAATGCATCATGATTATTAGCATGTTGGTCCTTGTGCAGTAATACTGTACCTGCATATGTTTTCAGCATGTACAGTGTATTATTGTTAAAAGCTCAGGTATTGTGTTGTGTCTTACTCTGAGGAGGTTATTTATACACGGAGACTGGAATCAGACATTCACAGACACACCCCTTCATTTTCAACGTGTGATTCGATTTTTGGATGTAATCCCTCTGTGGTTGCTGGTGGGAAACCACAACAGCAGGATGTTAAAAAGTGACTGCAACACCAAGTGCTGTTTTTGTTCCATATCAGGCCGACGCTCATGTAACTTGTGCCGCATGACAGACAACAAAAAGTATTTTCTTCAGGTTCAGGCTCACACGGTTTCTTTTGACCATACTTGGAGCTTTTGACTGGAAATAGCGTTACACACTAGTATATGACATTGTTTTTATGCTCACAAGTGTGCACAGACAAACTTCTACACCTTGCCCTGTTGAGATAATGACTCATGTTGGCTTGAGTCTGTCCTCCCTCTTTTTCACTTTCTCTCTGTTCTTTGTCTCTCACCTTTTTACAACCTTTTATTCACTCTCAGTCTCTCTGTCCCTCGCCCTCATAGCACATCCTAAGTTTATGGTCTGTGACTGTCTGTGTGTGTGTGTGTGTGTGTGTGTGTGTGTGTGTGTGTGTGTGTGTGTGTGTGTGTGTGTGTGTGTGTGTGGGTGGGTGTGTGTGTGTGTGTGTGTGTGTGAATGCGTGTGATATTCCAAGCGCACCTGTCATCACCAAGACAGTGAGCCCTTTATTGCTCAAGCCACAGTTCAACTGACAAATCCTGCTCCAGTAACTCACACACACACACACACATACACACACACACACACACACACACACACACACACACACACACACACACACACACACACACACACACACACACTATCAGGCTCTATCAGCCAGGTGTTGAATCGAGCCATTTCCTACTTTGCCTCTCCCCCACATTTTTTTCTCTTCTTTATCTTTCAAAAAAAGACATTTGTCTAAACTCAGGAGTTTAGAGTTGAGTTTAATTGTGCTTTTAATTATCAGGAGAGCAGGAACAATGTCATCAGATAATGAGTGGGTTTAAACATTAACTATCCCCTGCAGCTTCAGGTGTGTCACGGATGTGGTTTACTTACATATCTACTGAACAAAATGTTTTGGCAAGGAAACACAGGATGATTTACATAAAACTGAAGAAACTGTAACTATTATCCTTATATATATATATATATATATATATATATATATATATATATATATATATATATATATATATATATATATATATATATCTTTATTGTCCACCAAGGTGGAAATTTGTCTTCGGCTCACCAACCACAAAAGAACAACATAAAACCAACAATCAGTTAGGTAAACAAACACATGGACAAGGTCACATGATACATTAAACAAAAAAAAACTGTTCATGTCAATGTATGTTTGTGGGTATACATTTTTAGTTGCTATAGGGACTCTATAGCGCCTCCTGGAGCTCAAAAACTGGCTGAAGAGAGGATGGGAGCTATCTGCCAGGATACTAACTATTTTGATTGCCATCGAAACAATCCTAGAGAGTTTATTCTTAGATCTACAGTTTAGGTGAGAGCTTTACACACGTGCACAGACATGCAATAGGATTCTTGCCAACCGGAATAAAAAACAAGCAACGCAGTTATCAATGGTATTTACGTTCATTCAAAGTCTACCCACGATGAAGCTGCGGTTACAACCAAAACCTGTGGCACTGAAGTAGCACAGGCCAAACAGTGTCAGGCACACTGATATCAAAGTCACAGAGTGGCCTGAAGGAAGATAAAATACTTCTGGTGTCACTGTTAAGATAAACTGCTGGAGCTGGGTGATGTAATTTTATGTATTGAATTGTGGGACTGAACAGCACAACCATTATCACAATGAATAAGATAAATCCAATAGGGGGAGGATGTAACAGCAAAGCCTAATACAATGAGGTGTCATGGGCCAATAACAATGACATTAAAGGGTTATTACACTGGTACACTGTGATGCAGAGGTGTGCAAAGTGAACGACTGAGTGTTCTCTCACAGCCCTGCAGCCCCTCCTCTCTGCCCACAGACACAGCCACCATGTCTGTTCTCCCCTCAACACCTTGCTGCGCTGACAACAGTCAAGCTACACAGACAGCACACGAAAACCCGGAAACAACTCAAAATGAATGCCCGAGCATCCTTTCAGGTGCAAACGGTGAAAGGATATCTGATAATGGTAATCATCCATCCATTATCTTTATCGTTTATCCTCTAGAGGGTCACAGGGGGAGCTGGAGGCAAAACAATTATAATAATTATAATGATAATAGTTAATAATAACAACAATAATAGTAATAATAACTATAATAATCCATTAACTATTCTTTAAAAAAAATCAAGAAAAATATTTTTTAAAACGCCCTATCTCACATTGTGAAAAAGAAAGAACAGAAGGTGAAAAAAAAATAAAAACATAATTAACCAATTGGTCGAAATGATAATAATAATCATACAAATAATAATAATAATAACAATAATAACAATAATAACAATAATAATAATAATAATAATAGAGGGGGTTTCTACATCTATTATTCAGCTTCTTATAAGACTTGACTGTTTAATTGTGAAGGTCCTGAGCGGAAGTAGCTTTACGGTCGCTCCAGCTCACACCTCGGACTCGCTGACAGTCGCAGCCCGGCCAGAGTCTCCGTGTGGCGGCCACAGTTCACACGTCAGCCCGGCCTCTGGTTCTCTGCGCTGCGTTCTTTTCTCCACTGTAAAAATATCTGTCACCGTGTGAGGAGCGTCTCAGAAATGAGCTGAACAATTAAAAGAGTGAGAGAAGTGAAGTCTCATCTCTGCGCAGACTCTGCCCGGGTCTGGTGCGGACTTGTAACTGCCTGAGGAGGATCACAGCATCAGAAACACGCCGACAGGGAAACTAGTGCCGGTAAGTCCCCTCTGCACCTTCATTTCAAATAGGAAGCTCCGACTCAAACTGTCACATCCATTTCACCTCATCACGAATCCACCAGTCTACCTCTGTGAGTGAGCTCTTTCAAAAATCTAACACTATTTCAATTGTAAATACAAAAAACAATAGAATCTATATATCTATCTATCTATTTTCATTCATCTGTATAGACATATAAATGATGTGTCTGTGCATATGTTGAATATATAAATATACGTGCTATATATATATATATATATATATATATATATACTTACATTTATTTATATACAGGACACTGAAATAAAATTCTTAACACGATTTGTTTCATTAGGGAGGAACTATATATATTTTTTACATTTTATTTCATTTAATTTGATTTAATTTGTGCTGTAGAGTGTAAAAATAAGGTGACACTCTGCTGTTGTATTACAAATGTAGTGTCGGCTACATATGTTTTCCCATTATTTGTGTTTCATTCTGATTCCCCTCCCTGTAGTAGTGGAAGATGTTTGTCTTGTTACTGGTTTTGATGGGCAGACATCATAGGCAGCAACACCTCTACTGTGCTCTTTCTACAGCTGTGATATGCGGTTTCCAGACTGTGACGAAACACAATCAAAACACAGCACTCAGTTAAAAAAAAAACCCCGCTGTGAAAAGATCTTTAAGATTAGCCTTTCTTCGAGTGCAAACATTACTGATATATAGCAGATAAAGTCATTAGAGAAGCGCGTGGTGATTAAAACTGAAAGTAGACACGGTTGAATTGGTGTTCCTGAAGACAGCATCGCTTGAAATGCAAATTGCTGAGGATGTGTGACTCATTGCAAAAAGCCCATTCTCCTTTGTGCTGACTTCATTTTTTATAATGAGGAAAAGAAAGCCCCTGATGGCAAACGGAACCCCGTGACCAACACTTTTAAGGCCACACTGGGGGTGATTTAGGCCTAACAATATTCTGGCTTTTGTCTGTCTGTGTGTGTGTGTGTGTGTGTGTGTGTGTGTGTGTGTGTGTGTGTGTGTGTGTGTGTGTGTGTGTGTGTGTGTGTGTGTGTGTGTGTGTGTGTGTGTGTGTGTGTGTGTGTGTGTGTGTGTGTGTGTGTGTGTGTGTGTTGTTGTTGTTGTTTTATTGATTTATTCATAGCCCCCAAGGAAATATCTGCTACATTCCACCTGCTCCTGCAATTTCCTCACGGAGGACATGCGGATACAGATAAAGGAACTCGTACGCACTCACGCAGACGTTCACACGGCATCACTATGGTGCTATCACAAAGAATGCAAGAAAGAAGAATTGTAGCCTAGGGAGCATTCCACATGAGCCATATCACATCTAGTCTTCCACTTCAACTTGAGACGCATCTGTGCAGAGGTCTTCGATGCTCATTCCTGCTTTTAGTGTTTGTTGCATCTGGTGAGATGAAAAGAAAAGTCTAGTCATCATGAATACTTTCAATTCGATGTTGTGAGTCTCACTTTCAGAAGTGTCCCCTGTAGCTGTGTGGTATCTGAGTGCAACCTGCCGTTCTCACAGACAAGTCCTGAGCTGCTCGTGCTACGTGCTGTAAATCAACATGTCAGACAGCAACCAGTTTTCTTCTTGTGCTACGACTTGTAGGAAAACAAATACAAATCTTATCTGTAAGCAGTTGGCAGTGCACGACATTGTAGCGCAGTGAAATCTACCCACAGCGACACATTGTGCAAAAACAAAATTAAGACACACACACAAGGTCAGTGTGTAGTTTCAGAACAACAAGTGCGAAGAGTCGACTCCCTGAACAGCTTTTGAGCACCGCAAATTTTATTTCGGCCTTAGTCTCTCTGTGGAAACTCGAAAGATCTACCACGAAGCTAAATGTACTCATGGTACAATGTGAAGGCAGCTTTTCAAAGATGTCTTTACCCTCAATACCTTGCCCTTTCATTTTGTGTTGTGTTGTGCAGGGAGAGTGAACTGTTTGTGTGGGTGTGCACGTCTTTGAGCCATCGGCTTGAACAGCCACAAACCAGCCGCTGATCTTTGACCCTTATTCACGCTCACTGTCACTTCAGCTCTGAGGCCCGACAACAAAGAGCAGCTTTTGTTCCCGGGATTACTCTTCCATGCACATGCATTCTTTGCTCCTTCAGTCTGCTGCGTGCAGAGGAGCCGACTGAAACTGTCCCAGGACAAATTCCCAAACTCCGTATTCAGTCAACTGTAAATGTAGGTGCAAGATAATGGTGTAGCTTTTGGTAGCTGTATCTAAAATGGGCTGTGCAACAAAAGTGCATTAAATAAATAAATTCTCCATGCAGATAGAAATTGTCTGTTCTATCTGCATGGAGAATTTATTTGATGCACTTTTGTTGCAAAGCACATTTTAGATTGCGGTGCGCGAACAGGTACAGAAAATACGTGCTCAAATTTAAAGCACTCATCTGCCGTAAAACATGTGAAAGTGCAGGAAGTGGTTTGTTTAAGGTGCTTTATGCTACTGAAACCAGGTCCAGTATATCACAGGGTTTGAAATTGAGATCTGATCTGCAGCTTCAACTTTAAAGCCAGATCAGTTGCTTCTCTGTATGACACTGCAGTTTGGACGGCTGAGCCTTGGGGCGTTGTATTGGCAGGCATGTTCCATGCTTGGAGCGCTGGGTCGCTGTGCTTATACATATGTGGTCTTTGAGGAACTAATAACCAGAATGTTAAAGGCTCATTGATGCTTCCTTTACAAACCAAGAGTGAAACGTCTATTTCTTTTTTTATTACTTTATTGCTATGATTCCATTCTCGTCTTCCATTCGTCCGTACACTTATCTACTTGTAACACCATTGCATTTTTTTTAACATGTTATACATTTAAAATTGAAAACTATTTTTTTTTTACAGAGAGACAAAATAGATCGACCCAGACAACAACGGAAAAAGCAAAAAGGGTTACCTATTAACCTATTTGTTGCACGTTCTAGACTAAATGAGAGTAGCTGCTATTTTAATAAGTCTATCTTTGGGGTTTTATTCCATTGTGGAATTATTCCATCTCTAATTGCAAAAGTAAATTTCTCCATATCCAAAATTTGTTCTATTGTTGATAGACTGTGATGTAAGTTTTGAAATGTCTACTTCAAACAATGTAACCATCACAGGTTGTCCATTCCTGTTGTTCTCCAACTCGAGTTAATTTCAAATATTAAATCCTTTTTAACATTTGAGGAGTTACAGTGTTGTCCATGCCTTTATATTTTAGATCAGAAATGCTGCATCTGTTACTGCTTTTACATTTCTACTTAAAACATTCCCCTTTAAAACTTTCATCTCAGGGTAAATTATTATTGATTTTACTTATTTATATTGCATTTTGTTTACCTTATTTAAATTGTCCTCTTGTGAAGCACTGTGCCTTAATACTGGCTTTGTCCAGAAACGTGCTATACAAATAAAGCTTATTATAAAGCTTATATTTTTAAATAACTCAGACATTTCTAGGAGTTGATTCCCTTCCGTCTATGTGTCTGTCACCTTTTTCTGCGACACACTTGGTTTTGGTGCCAGAGTGCATCAGGTCGGATTTGAAGATTTGAAAAGATGATTAGTATGAGTCAGAACCCTGAGATGAGAAATTTTACTGGAAAACACAAAGCGAGAGGATGCGAGATGGGGGGGAGGGGGGGTACTTGGCCCCCGTCTCGTTCATACATGCATGGGTTGCTGGAGGAATGTGTTGATGCATGCGCGCAAACGAAAACAATATCAGGCCCATGTCGGTCTATATGTGTGTAGGAGTGACGCGAGCAGTGGAGCAACAAGTTTCCGAGTCTGGGCTCGGTGCTGAAAAGTGAGAAATGCTAAGTCTGCTGTGTGTCAGCAGCGTTCTTGTCTGCGTCTATCTCAACCACACACGCACACACACACGTGACAGACACACACACACACACACACACACACACACACACACACACACACACACACACACACACACACACACACACACGCGCACACACACATCCATTTAATGCCAGCTTTTGTCTGTGCCTGTCGCTCACACGCATACACATGAGAGCTGTGAAGTAATAGAAAAAGGGGAAATTCTTGTGCCTGGGTGCCGTGCAGGGACAATCGAGTGGGTGTGGGTGCAGAGAGAGAGAGAGTTAGTTTACAAGTCATGGCATTTCAGCCAGTTGAAGTGTAAAAGTGTCAGACAGGGAGAATTTAGACTTGTGAGAAAGAGTAACGTCATAGGAAATGCCACTTTATTGGGTTGTACCCACTCATGCATTCACACTCTGAGTATTTTTTCGTAGCGTTAACTCACACATCCTCAAACACTAGTGTAGAGGTGATGCCTTCTCTCGGACGTGTTCGCAGAATTGAACCTTCCACTGTGTGATCGTGCCAGTTGTTGTGGGTGGGGTGACAGTGGTGCTTTCTTCATCAGTATATTGTCGATAGTCAGAGAGCTCCAAAAGGTTGGGTCAGGCTGACGTGAGTCACACATGAACGCTGTGTGAAAATTCACCACCAGTGTGATGCTGACGAGGCTTGTTGTAAAGTTATGTGTCATCGTCTCATTCAGAACTCGACTGTTTGCTCCTTGTTTGGTCTAAATTTAGAGAAATTTACACATTGAGACATTCAAGAGAAAGTAGGAAATTGATCCGCAGGAAACGTTTATTGTAGCACGGGCGCCATGCGGAGGTGGGCTGGTGGGTGCCCCAGAACAGTAGAAAGGGATGTAGTGAGATGTTGTTCAAAACCACGTAGAAAAGTTGGAAAAGTTATTCTTGTTTTTAATTATATCCCAGACCTTACACTGCAATTGTAATGCTTCAGTAACTTTACCAAATGAGTAGGTTAGTGCTGTGAGTCATACCTATGTTGTCATCATTTAGATATATGAAAGTAACAGTTCACAGCTACTTCTTGGAAAAAACACTGCTCCACCTTGTCCCTCTCTGCAAGATGTGGTGTGTGTGTGTATAACACCTGTATTTATTTGTTCAGTATCACAAACCGTTGCAGAGTCACATCTTAGCACCTTTTCCCACAAATGCTTAATGCTGATCTTGAATGATCAAAAAAAGGGAAGTGCCCAAACCACAAAGTCATGCCGTGTGAAGCGTGTGACAGTTTCACTATGTGCACTTATACTGAAGTGACTGGATCTCTCTCAGTTGTACAGAATTCATATTTTAATCATTTAATTAGGAATAAAATAGGTTATTGTCCATAATCAAATGGTTGTATTATAATTATGTTATCTTCATAAATGTGTGTAAACTCTTGATGATGTAAAGAAGCTAGATTTCTTTTAACCATCCATTTGCGCTGATATATTTATATTTTAAGAAAGAGACTGACTAGAGGTTGAAAGGACACTGCTGTCAAAGCCTGACTTGAGTGATCTTAACAAATCAGATTAATCCTGAACTAATTCTGAGCCAGGATCGATCAGATTCACAAAGTAAACTCTGAGCTAAAAGAACTCAGTCTTTGATGCCTGTTTAAATATTGAAATATCACATGTCATTATGTGAGTACAAAAATATGACTCACATAATAGGTATGTATTTTATTTGAAAAGAAATGGTTTTGAACACCCCTCTGTTGATCACATTTATTGCAAATGTGTGCATCTGTGGGATTTTTTGTCTTTAATGATTTAACATGTTGAAAATGCTACTTTTTCTATGATGCATAGGTCAAACTTGAGTAAGCTAAAGCCAGAGGAATGAATTTTACAGGCATTTGTTTGTTTGATTAACAGACGTCGGCGCTCTAACATTTAAATGTTGCAGCGACCACTGAGCCCGTGCATGAATTCCACAGGAACACTTTGCTGCAAGGAGTTTCCTGACAGCTTGTTAAAACAGAGGTCTTCAACAGGGGGTCCGCGACCCCTAGGGGGTCCGCGGAGGTACTGCGGGGGGGGGGGTCGCAACATTTTTGGTTGATTAGACAATTTCTTATATTTTTTTAATTTTTAATTTTTTTCCCACAAATTTAAATGTCTTTAAATACACATTAACATGAATCCAACATATTGTAGCAAACTGATAAATGGAGGCAGAAGACGTTATCTTTCAGTCAGCAATGCACACACTGCCGCTCCTATACCTTGCACATGAAATAAAAACATGAAACAACTGGTTCCTGTCTGTCTTGTGATGATAATGGCAACCGCGACCGCTGTGTTTTCCCCTTGTGAAACAGCATCTTCATCATTCTTCCACACTGTCTCGCACAGACCGTACAGTAACACCACACAGTCACAGATGCAGTGTTGCACTGAAGGGTGCAGTGATTCAGTGCTATGACAAAGATGTGTGATTAAAACCATCTGGGATGAGTAGGCATCCGTGGTAGAAATTGAAAATATGAAAGTACAATACACGTGGTTTAGTGACACGTCTGTATGGTAACGCCCACATGATTCTCACGTGCTGTAACTCATGATGTAAATTGGTGTGTTTTTTGCTGGGGACTTTTGTGTTGTAATCTCTGCAATTACTCATTTCCCTGGCACAAGAAAAATCGGTATGCTATTGGGGAACAAGTGAACTTGTCGTTGTTCATGCGTTTGTGTGGTAGAGCTCACGGTGCCATGGGAGGAGGGTTGTGAAGAAGCCCTTGAGAGAGAGGCCATTAAGCACAAGTCTCTGGCTGAAGAGTGCAGGGCCAAGGGTTGGAAGATCTGGCTGTTCCCTGTATAGATCGTCTGCAGAGGTTTCCCACTGAAATGTAGGTGGTGGCTGTCATCAGTTCTTGGCCTGGATGAAAAGACTCAGAATCAAGCAGCTGGTATGATGGGGGAGGAGGCAGGGAGGAGGGAAGCTGGAAGCTGGAAGCTGTGAGCTGATGGGCAGTGTTTGGCCACTATTGCAGGCCCACCAACTGGAGAGTGTAGTGGTGAAGTAGTGGAAACACTCGGTGAAGGTTGGGGAACCACGGCTGCACGATATATCTAAAATCTACAGTCATCACGGTATCAAAGACTGCTTGCACTGCGATAAATGCGACTCCATGTAACATGCGTTCATGCTCTGGATGTCATCGCGACACTCAACAACGTTATCGCACATCGCATATTTTCCTAATATCGTGCAGCCCTATTGGGTACCACCTGATGACATCAGCTCATGACTAGGCTGTCAACAATGAATGAAAGTCAATGCAAAGCCCTAATAAGGATAGTTGTGCAAAGCTGTGTGTGTGTGTGTGTGTGCCACTCAAAAGGGAAAGAGTGTTTCCATTGATAACAGCATAGAAAGGTCCCTGTGTGTATTTTGAGCCCGAACTCATTTGTATTCATTGATAAGAGAGCGTAGGAGCAGGGGTCTGGAAAAGAACACTATCATTTAAAAAAAGAAAAACCTTTTTCACTATGTCAGACCTGTTCTGGAGTTTGTTGTGGAATTTGTGTCTGCACATAGAAAGAATATAAGAGATACTGTTTGCTTGTGTTGAAATGTGCTTTGTACACTGGACACAAACACACACTGTGTTTTTTCATCGGGTTCCTGTCGTGGGGTTTCGTTTTTAGCGCACTGACAACACTGTGTCTGTGCAGAAAGACATTATAGCTTTGTTCCCTTTGTGCAACTGCATTTGACTCTTTGTTCTCCTGCTGCAGTTTCAATGGAGTCCCGGCTGACAGATAGTCTGAGGGTTGTGTTCATCTTGACCATCCTCCTCGCCACGGGTAAGCCAACCACTAAAACCTTTTTTATCTTAACTTCTATTCTTTTAGCCTCATGTTCATTCATACAATTGTGTTTCAATGTACTCCTCTCCAAACGCACCCGTGTCTGTATATATTCTGTTGTGATATTCAAGTAGAGACAAAAACATCATATGATTGAAACCTCACACATGTGCCATATGTTTCCTCTGTGTGGCTGTGAGGTCTGGCATGTTAAATAAAGGGGGAAGGAGACATACCTGCCTCCAGTGCAGTGTACAAAGAGCTGTGTGAGGGTCAGTACCCTGATGTGAGGTGGGGTATATGGATTCCATTGAGGCTCAATCAGATATTGAGCTTGTGAAATGGTTTTTAGATATAATTCAAAACCATAGTGGTTGTAAAATGCTCTTTGTAAACCTGTGTAAAAGCTCTACAGACAGAAAAGCACAAAGCTGAAATGTATGTGTGACCGACAGAGGGAGGTTGTTCTACAGTGAATGAACCTCCCCCTGTCTCTGGTCTTGCACTGTTTACTGACAGTTGGCGCAACGAAGATCACGAGCAGGAAAAACAAACATCAAGCCTCCTTTTGTGTCCTTTCAGGCTCAAGTGAAAACGACCAGGGCTTGACATTTTGCGGCACCTGGCGTCATGGCAAACACTTGCTGCACCTGAGCTACAACCTCTCTCCAGGATGCAAGGGGATCTCCATCTCAGCCAATAAGAGCTCTCTGTCTGTCGAAGGGCAGATCACAGCCCAGTGTCGGCGGTCTGATGTGATTGACCTCAAGCAGTTTGGACTCGATTCGGAAGAGCAAAGTGACTTCTGTCTGTACTGGGAACCATTGCTGGACCAGTTGAAGCTGCAGGTAAATCAGGGGAATATATTTGCACACAGTGGTTCCAAATATTAATAATTTTACATATTATAGGAAAAAGTTAATATAACACAGGTCATGTTTCCCTCATCATCTGGCTCAATAACATGGATGTTATAGACAAAACAAGTCCATTGTTCTGCATTTTAAGGCAGAAATAAATAAAAAGAAAATAACATCAAGAGTATTTTTTCTTGCCAACCTGCAGATGCTGTAATTGAATTCTTTGTTTATAATAAGGGTTTTTGTGTTTGTTTTTCTTATTTGTGCTGCACAGATCGGAGGAAAAAACCTCACTCTGTGCAGGCCCACCAGCCTGCAGGGCACCTGCTGCACAGATCTGTCTCTGGGCCCCAAACAGCCCGAGGCCGACTACGGCATCGTCAATGGAAGAATCCAAACAGACATCATCACCGAGAAAACGCGCATCGCCTTCAAGTTCAATGGGAGGCCCATCAGCTGCAGTAAGGAAGATATTCTGTATTGTTCTCTGATCTAAAAAGCCAGTTTTCCACACTTTTAAGATAATCTTTTGTTCAGTCAAATGTTTATACGGCTACTCAGATTATATTTGTATAAATAGTCCAAAGATGATGCAAATGAACTGCAGAATGTGATTTTTGTTTAGGTTTCACAGTTTCGAGTTAAACTTGACAAACTAAAAATTGCTATTTTGTGTATCTTTCTTTTTTGCAGAAGAGTTATGTAATCAAGCGAGAGGCGGATCCACCCAAGTCAACATGTAATTTCCTGTTTTTTAATCAAATGAATGAATGACAGTTGGACAGGTTGTGTTTGTCATCATCCTTCCTTCTATGGCTTTGTGTTAATTGCTAAGGCCACTGTTTAAGAACAGTAATCTACCACGTAAACTTTGGCCATTTAAAGGAAAAAAAAACTTTGAAGTACACTCGGGTGGGGGGGTACAAAGATAAACTTTCTTTCTTCAAATGACCACCTGAAACCAGTTCCTCATGATGGTGTGTGTGTGTGTGTGTGTGTGTGTGTGTGTGTGTGTGTGTGTGTGTGTGTGTGTGTGTGTGTGTGTGTGTGTGTGTGTGTGTGTGTGTGTGTGTGTGTGTGTGTGTGTGTGTGTGTGTGTGTGTGCATGTCCAGGATTGA
Source organism: Hippoglossus stenolepis (assembly GCF_022539355.2). Classification (NCBI taxonomy): domain Eukaryota; kingdom Metazoa; phylum Chordata; class Actinopteri; order Pleuronectiformes; family Pleuronectidae; genus Hippoglossus; species Hippoglossus stenolepis. The sequence continues at coordinate 26,093,824 of NC_061483.1, read as the reverse complement.
AGACAATGCTGAAGATCCTTGTGCTTCCAGCTTTGAGGTGGAGATGAACGATGATTTCAGAGGCTACAACGTCACATCTCCCGTAAGACAAACACACCAACACAGTGAAAGCATGACTCACTGTTACAGTCTAGACTCTAGAGGGAAGTCGAACTTAAAGCAATAAACCTAAACCACCGTTCAGGACTAACAGCTTTTAACTTTCTCAGCCTGTATTTTGTGTTCAGTCTAGAGTTCATTGGTGTCTAATAAAGACAAAAGTCTTTACACCAAGGTCACTAATACAAACCTTTTGGTTTCATATCCTAATATAGCTCAGCTCTGTAGTTTTTAATCAGATATTACAAAATTACTTACTTACTTACTCAATATGTGATAAGTGACTAATTATGACAGAAGAACTATGTGCAGGGAACTGTTCAGTGCTACAGTGTGGCTCACTTTCAACTATTAGCCTTTGTAGCATAAAGGATTGAGAAGATGACTCAGGCTGTGGATACACAGACAGTAATGGTTAGTAGGATCACTTTGTTGCTGGTTTAGCTGCTTTCCGACATGCACTAATCTTTCCCTATCTTAACCAGAGAGGCTGTATGTTAGAATGCAAATGTCAGGATGACAAGGAGGTGTTACACATGTAAAAGACACTGACAAAGATGTCTTAGGAAGGGAGCTGTTATTATACTGACGAAGATGTCAAGAGAGCTTTTGGTGGTACCGGGCCGACACTGGTGTCAATGTGCTGTAAGCAAAAACATGATTTCCACAGCAGAATTGATACATTTCTTCCTGCCTCCTGCATGCTTTAACCCCACGCCACCTCTCACCTGAACACTGTCTCCTTCTGCATTCTTTATATCATGTCCCATCTCAACTTCAATGACATCAAGAAAAACCTACCTCTGACCTTACAATCTCCTTCCCCTATATTTTTCTTTATGCAGTATTTATTTGTGTTCAGGGAATTATGGGACTAGCTGTCTTAATACCTCTTTATTCTCCAACTCCAACATATCCCTGACATATTCTTGATGACTCTGCCGCCACGAAGGGTGATAGAAGATGAGTGACGAGTGGTAGGCAGGGAACTGGAGTGTTCAAAGTAAACAATGGTAGAAGGGAAGCATCAGCTACTGCTTCCAAAGTGTCAAAACTCACTTTGATGAGCGAGTGACTGCAGGCGTATATGGGGACGGGCCAGTTTACACTCGTCTCAGCCCTGTGCTGGCTACACTGCAGTCGTGCACCGGGAGCATTTGGTCTTTATATGCTAATTTGAGAAGGCTGTCTTAGTCCAGCTCTTTTGTGTGTCACCAACAGTATAGTCCACACGGGCCACATTAGCAGCTACTGTGACCACACTGGTTTTGTCTTGATTTCATTTTGGCCTCATATTTAAAACATAACAAAGTACATTTCCTCTGAGGCACAAAGAGAAGATAAAATACATCTGTGTGAGAAAATAACTGAACACTTATCAGGTTTCAACTGTAGGTCTCAGCATTAAACACAACCGTGCTCTCACAAAGAGTTGCATAGGCAGTGGTTCATAAACGTGATGATGTCTTGATGTCAAACTTGCGGGAGTAGGCTTCTTTACCTCTGAGGCAGTTTTCTTCTGTTTGGATCAGTGGCTTAGCAGCGTTTGAAACAAGACAGTAGGTTTTCATTCAAATGGAGGCTGGTGATGATTTAGTTCACAAAAATAGGTGAGAGTTTGACCACATGAAAGTGCCTGGTAGCTCCGTTTTACTGACAAGTAGTATGTTAGTAGTAGTATGTTTACAGCTGATGTTTATTTTCCTCCAAACTACCTTAAAATAGAGCTATGTGCGTAAGTGCCCAGCAATCTACACACCGTCTACTAATTAGGGCTGTGAGCACCACGGGGCTGTGATGCTCACTGAGGAGCAGAGCAGCACGGTGGTACAAAGTCCTGTCAACGCTTTAACTCAATTATTTTGTTGCTATTGTTCCTGCATCCTGTGTTTGACTGGATAATTGCAGGGTTTTTTTCAATTGCTCAAAAGCATCGATCAATACTGAAGCCACTTTTTCAAAACTACTCGTACAGTCTGCATCATCAACGCGAGTCAAATAAGAAACAGTCAAATTTGCAAAATTGCAAAAGTGATAACAACAGTTAAAGCCTCAGGAATAAATATAGTACATCAATATTAATTTAAAGGTTAAGTGTGTAAGATATAGGTGAAAGGGATCTATTGGTAGAAATTTTATATAAAATAATACTAGTGATATTTTCACATCATTACAAGTGTGTAATCGTATAAATTGTTGTTTTCTTTACCCTAGAATGAGCCCTTTATATTTAAATACTTTATATTTACATCTGGAGCGGGTCCTCTCTATGGAGGCCGCCATGTTTTTATACAGTCGTCCAGACTGGACAACCTAAACACCTTTTGAGTTTTTATGAAAACTGAAGCTATCACAGGTTCTCTTTCATGTTTGGAAGGAGAGGGTGAGGTGAGAGGTATTCAGCTGGGACATGCAACTTGTCACTAAATTCTACACACTGAACCTTTAAAACCAAGGAATCAACTAAAACAATAGCTGAGGGCAAAATAAGATTAAATAAAAAACTTAAGTTGCCGTAAGGATAAAAATGAGTTGAGCATTAGATTGTTCTGTCTGTTGTTAGATAGGAGATATCAGGGGTAAAAGACCAATAAGGGCCTCATAGATAAATAAAATCCAGTGTGTTTCTCCCCTAACAGAGAGAGAGGCACATTCACCCTTTTACTATAACTCTTATGGACGATGAGTATTAAACCAGCATTACATGTGCATACATGTCTCAAAATTAGATCATTCAACCGAACACTAGAACACACAATTCTCTCTCAGAAAGCAAAAGCTGTAACTCATAACACACTTTAAAAACACCAGCAACAGGGAGCATCACATAAATCAAGAACTTCAATCTTCGAAGTTTGATGTTTTTTCCACATAAATCTGTATTTTATGATAGAATAAGAGCACCCGTTTACTTTGTTAAATGTACTTCAGTATTTTGTAACACAAAATAATCTGAAATTGGTTCAACTTTTTTATGTTCTTTTCATATCCTTGGAAAAAAACTAATTTCTCAAATTCCAGGGCTTCAATAATGGTGTCAGGATTTAATATCTGCAGGAACCAAATGCAGGTGACGGACTTGGCAGCAAAGAACAAAATGTAATTAAATATACAGACTTAGAGTCACAGGAAGTCAGGTAGACAAACTGAAAATCCCCCAAAAAATAAGGCAGAAGAACCAAAGAAGGCTGGTGATGGTGAAAAACTGAAACAGTAGGAGCGCAGAACAGAACTGGAAACACAAACGACCTGAGGGGAACACAGAGACATTCAACACAACTGAACTCTGGTGAAACACATGAGTGCAGACGATCACTAGGGCAGCAAACGGGACAAAGACAGGAAGTAGAGCAAGAGACACACAAGTAAAGAAGTTTGCACTCAGTGTGCAAACAAATAACCAAACACAGAACACACATTTAGAAAACATCCATAAAGTAATTATGTCTTCTCTAGATGCATCATGGAAAGTATCTTGTGAAATGTGTAATCCACCCCTGCCACTCTTCTGTCTCCACCAGCCTTGTTTCTAAACGAAATCATTCTGAAGCCATCCCCACTTGTCTGTTTGGTAATGAGACTAAAAACACCAGGGTGTAATAATAATTCCAAACACAGCAGGTACAACCTGCTGTGTTTGGAATTATAATTTTTTTGTTTTATTGTAAATAGTCTGCTAACATTTTCTAAACATCTCAATGTGGTTTCTGCAGAGATGCATGAAAGTTGCCATCATTCTGTTTTGACTATGTTCTCACCAGTTTTGAAAACCCTATTAGAATGTGAAACATGTGCTTGTGAATGTGTAGTGTTTTGCAGTTGGCGGGTTGTGAATGAAAACAGCTCATGGCTTTTGGAGAATGTGGTTGTTAAATGTATTCTGTGTGAAAGTTTGTCCCACGTAGAATTCTGTGTCAGTGATGTGTGACGACTTCACATTTGATCTATTCATGTTTTCAATCCCCAAAAAAAGAAAGAATTGATGCTCAATGATTTGTCAGTTAGTGGCTGATAGTTTCCATGTTTACCATTCATGCATTGTCTTGAAGATGAATCTACCCAAACCTTGTTGAGCCGTCTTTAACTGTCCAGTGTCCACTCTACATACATTCTGTTCTTCAGGTCACTAAAGGTGTATTTCAAGAGTCCACCGCCACTGTCCATCTCCCCTCTGCTCTCAAACAAGCTGTGAAGACGACAACCAAAGTAGTCTGCACATTCTTCAGAAACAACACCCAATTCCAGGTGAGGCTCTGTTTGTCCTCAGTCAACATGAGCAGCTGAGCCTCAAACACCTGCCTGTCTGCCTAGTCTCAAGTTCACAAGCTCCGACTTTGAAACAAATGTTCCTGCTTTTATTCCTGTGTGTTTATATGTAGGATGAATTATATGAGGAGTATGTGAAGGTGTGTTAAGTGTGTGTGTGTGTGTGTGTGTGTGTGTTCCAGGTGGGTCACAAGGAGGTCAGGATTCTCAGTGAGGTGGTGGAAATTACCGTGGAGAACGAAATCATCATTGATCTGCCTGAGCCAATCAGGATTGACTTTTACCATGATGCCATACCTGTAAGTCTTTGTGCTTTAGTCCGTGTCAGTGGGATCAATATCCACATTTTCTATTGTGTGGATGGTGGAGTATTCGATGCCAAGCACTGTGAATTGGAAAATGTTGGGTTTACTTCAGGAAAAGTATTTCTTAGTCCGTGTCTGGCTCAGGTAGGAACAACACCACTGGATATTCTTGAGCTTAGAGCGTCCCCGTGAAACTGAGACACAGCTGGGGCAAATGTATTGTCACTTTGATGTTTGTGCTGTAACAAACATAACTTCTCAAATGTGGTTTAGCTGCAGATGGTGTTTCTGTTCCGTGACGTCTGCCTTAAGCTGTCTGTCGCGTTTGTGTTCTCGTGAGAACACACAGAAACCACAAAGTTTCTTCTCTTAACTCACATGCACACACGTACACATTTCAGATAATTACAGTACCAGATGTTTCAGTCACTACTAAATCAAAAACTGTAGTAATAACTTTGTTAATGTGATTAAAAATAATATTACAATAATATGAATACAATAATATTAAATATAAATACACAATAGTGCTTTACAAGACAAAAATAGAGAATAGAGGGAAAATAAAAGAAAATGTTTTAAAGTTTTGAAGATCATGCACCATTAGGGCGCAAATATAAAAAAAGTGCTATTGATGATAAAATAACATTCTAAAATTATTAGAATAGTCAGTAAGATGGGAGCTGGGAGAGAGACTTTGTGTAAATAAAAGGTTTTTACAATGTGACATCAGACTTTGTGAAGAAAAAAAAAGAGCAATGTATTTTAAAAGGAAATGATTACAGCTCGTCTCTTTGTCTTTATTTCAGAAAATGCATTCAAGGAAATGTGTTTCATGGGACACCAGGAAAAGTAGGAAGCCTTTAGAACATTTATAATTTCATTCATGAAACATGTTTCCTAGTGTATTTACTGCCAAACCCATTGATGAGAATGAGATATGTTTAACCCGTCATTGTCTGTGTGCAGATCCACTGCAGGTCAGCTGGTTGGTGGATGGGTGTATAACACAGCAGAGAGGAGCAGAGAACACAGAGTGTCTGTGTAATCACCTGACCTACTTCTCCGTACTGGTGGTGAGACACGTCACACATATGCCGCCATTTTTCTTTTTCAAGAATCAAACAAACTAAATAATAAGATGCAGAAACAACAAATCTATATTTCGAACAATATTAACATAACTCAGAACTCACATGAACATCTCTAGATGATTTTACACGCAGACGCTATCATCAGTGTAATGTGAAGAAACACACACATGATACATAGAAATGTATACATTCCATATTTTTGTGTATGAAGAGCTTGTTGCTCTTTGCTGTGTGTGCTCATGACAGCAACTGGAGCCTCGACCAGTGCGCCATCTCCTGGCCCTGACCACAATTACATCTCTGGGCTGTGCCGTGTCTTTGATCAGCTGTGTTGCTCTCATCACTTTTCTCTGCAGGAAGAGGTAACACTATAATGACGAAGGTATCAAAAATAAAAGTAAAGTAATATAATTTTCGAACAATTGATTAACTTCTCTTTCTCTCTCCATCCTCCCTATAGCAGACGACCGAAGGAGCAGTCCAAACCCATCCACCTGGGCTTAGCCGTGTCCCTCGCCGCCCTCAACCTGCTCTTCTTCTTTACTGGGGTCCTGGCCAATGTGGGCGGGGAGGGTCTGTGCACCTGGGTGGGGGCGGCCCTCCACTATAGCCTGCTCAGCACCTTCACCTGGATGGGTATAGAAGTGTTCTACACATTCTGGTTGGTGTGCATGGTTTTAACCAAGTACACCTTACCAAAGCCCTACATATGGAACCTGGTCGGCTTCGGTGAGTGTCTGAAGTAAAATCTTTAAGGTATACTTTACTTTAAAACGTTGGCCGTTGACATTAACGTGTGCCCCTTTCAAATTTGGCCTTTCAAATTTCCTTTCCAGTTCTCCCTGCTGTTCCTATTGTCATCCTGGCTGCAGTAGGTGACATTTATGGAATGAGAGAGTTGGTGCCAAGCGATGACGTCTCCAACCCTTATCAGATGTAAGCAAGATTAAACGTTGTAATGCCGGGATAGTGAGAAGATCCTAAATAAGGCTGCAGGGGATGATGAGATGTCTGTATTGGAAAAAGAACTGAAGCCATTTTCTTCCACTTTCTGGGATTATTTGTTTTCTCCAGGTGCTGGATGAAATCTAACGACAAGGCGTTGCTGGCTCACTATTTCACCACCATGACGATCCTGGTCATCCTGGTGGTGTTGGGCATCATGATGCTCTTCCTCATCTACTGGAAGATCCGTCACAGGGTTGAGTGGAGGCAGAACCGTGTGGCTTTTCTCAGTATCTGGGGCCTCAGCTGCCTCTTCGGAACATCTTGGGGTCTGACCTTCCTGGACTTTGGTCCCCTCTCTGACTTGGTTCTTTTCCTCTTCTGCATCCTCAACTCCTTTCAAGGTCAGTACAAACAGGCTTCAGTCAGTCCAGATTGCACTTTGGCTTTATATTATGTTGTCAACCTCTTTTTTAGGAAACAGTGGCTACAGAGTGTGGCTGTAAACTTATATCAACTTGTTTAGACTATTTTGTATTTTTACCATCAGAGCAGAGCAGAGACTCCGGGTGTTTGGATTGTTGGCTCAGAGATTGGTGTCTGTGTATCAGTGAGTCAGTTGTCCATTGTATCAGTGTGGGAATGAGACAATGACCATGTGGTTAAACATGACCTTCAGTCACTGTTGCCTATCAGAAGAAAAGCAGTTTCCTCTCACGTGCAGAACACTTGTTTTTGATTCAGGTCCATGTGGGAACAGGGACCTGAACAACCCTGTTGTTGCTGCACAAGTTAGGAAAGAAAATGTAAATGCTAAGTAGTTAACATGTGACACAAATATTTAATCTTTTGAAATACATTAACTAATAAACGTTTTGGAGCAGAACTGAGTAAGGGAAGCTTCATGAATGTAACCTCACTGAAACTGTTTTTTTATGATAATCGTCTCCGACAGAAACCCGCATTAGCTAATGAAAGCAGGCTGAGAAACGCACACAGACAGGGAAGAAGATCCGTCACTTTTTCAAACATCCAGCCAAAAAACACAGCTTACACTACAGGTGGTTGTTTGTTTATCAGTTAGTAAGATTAACAACATGCCTGTGGGAAGTTTGACGAGCTCAATCAGGCTTCATTTGTAAGACGTTGTTATCTAGACTAGCTCTGATTCGTATGCTAACAATTACATTTTAAACTTAATTTCCAATGATGCTGGCTGGACATTAACCTGGCCATTTTCACAATGAATGCACTCTGTGTATGTTGTTATGTGTAATTTGTTACATAATGCATTCATGTAAAAGCATGAATTTACTGTTGTCTCTTAATATGTTTTGTATGGAAGCATCTTAATTTGTAAAGTAACTACCAACTATAATGAGATAGAAAATAATAGTGGAGTAAAAAGTAGAATATTTACCTCTGAGATCTAATGGAGTAGATGTATAAAGAAACATGAAATTGCAACACTCGAGTTATGTAGTCCCTCAAATTTGTATACAGTAATTGAGTAAATGTACTGAGTTACATTCCATCCTTGTTTACCCCACACCAGTACAAATAAACAATAACAATAATAATAATAAAATGTTAATTAATTTGTCTACATGATTTAGATTTCAGTTGTTCTAGTCTCCTAGTCTATATATAATCTCTGATATGAGTGACAGAAGTTCATGCACCTGTTTAATAACGGCGTGAGAGAACCGAAAGTTATAGTTTCCCCACCTTTTTTTTACCACACAGCCCTGGACCCAACCCATTACCTGTACAGTTATATCCAGAACCGGACGGACCCATGAACCTTAACCTGACCCGTCACCCGGGATTAAATACACATGCTACATACACAGTCACTCACATCAAATGGGTTGTTGTCCTCGTCCTCTGGTTTTGATGCCTGAGTTATTTTCTTGGAAAAGTGTCTCTGAATTTTCGCAGTATTTGAGCTCCTGTCGCTTTCGATGTGTTTCCTCACCTTTGAGTTCCCTTGCTTGCTGCTATGTGAGGCTAATAGTTTATGGCACTTGTACAAGCAGCAAAGCCACTGAGAATGTATTCACCACTGGCTATTCTATTTTGAGGAACAGGCTAGTTCGCTGTCAGTAGTGACAGTTATTTGAGCAGAAGTAAAGTGGTTAAAGGTTATTTCACTTAAAACAAAATACCTCATATAAGCTGATTTAGATGTTAAAAATACTGCACAATGATTTTAACTTAATTTATCCAGAAAGAAAACAAGATCTCACCGGCTGCCCGCCTGCGTTTGTTTCATGAATTTGTGAGCAAATGAATAAGTCTTGGTTGTGGTCTGATCTCCCAGGCTTCTTTCTGATGCTGCGGTTCTACATGCTGGAGTGGATGAGTAAACAGGCTGGAGACTCTGCTCAGAGCAGCAACAGCAACGGATCGACCAGGCAACACATGCTGAAGGCCCCGGAGAAGAGTGAAATGGACTGAAAAGGGTGTAAGATGGTCCAGCAGTCAAGCTTTTTGTGTAGAATTAAAGTGTTCCAATTAATGTAAATGATAAAATGGAGGATGTGACACCACAGGCTGAGACACTGTAAATTCAAAGTTTGTTCAGTTGTGGTAACTGCTGGGAAATCCGCTGAAGAGTGAATTACAACGTGGCCCCAATAAGAACTCTTTGGAATCAAACATCACAGGATGGTAAACATAAGCACAATGAGTTAAATTCACAGATCGCACCTCGTTGGATTTTAAAACTTGCCTTAACTCGGATTTCAGAGGTGATGATGCTGGGTCAGCAGTTCTGTCAAAAGACCCCAGTACCTTTAGCCCCAAGTTTTTGAGGGAGTAAGATTCATTAGTTGTCTGATAGAATGAACATTCAGCAAAATTTGTTCAGATGCATTTGGCAAATAATCATTTTGGTTTAAAGCTACTCTGGAAATCAAGCTTTTATTAGCCTGTGAGCCGGTCATAGCGACGTCTTCCAGCAGCTCACACTGTAGCATACTGTAGACCAGAAGCATGGTCATTGGTCACATATTGACTGAAATGGATGGATATTAGCTAAATATCATTATAACATTGCTGGAAGCATTTTGCTCAGTCCGGTGTGGTAAACTCCACATCTGACTGTCAAATCAGGTTAAAAAAATACTTGATTCTTCTTCTCTGGAGAAGAAATGACACCCTCACTCAGGAACTCATTATTCAGGCCTGGAGCCTGTGTTTGTACATTACCTAGACTGGCTCTAGGCATAAAAGAGAAATAGTTTATTTGAGATTTTCAGTTTCCAGTTCATAGAAAAGACTATGGATAATTTTTTAAGCTCTTCTTGTACCTTAGATAAGCTTTGATTTAGAATTTTGTACTGTGTACGCTTTTGTGAGTCTTTTAAAGTAGCACTTTAGATTTTGTATTGTTCTAATATAATTGAAGACATTTCTTATACAATATGTGTGTGTGCATTGTAAAATAATAGCTGAATGTTTTATATTAAATAGACTCCATATTTTCTCTTTACTGTATGCAAACATTGAGTCAAAATTATTTACTTAAAATATTATTATTTTCAGGTCTAAACCTGAAGAATGGACCAAACGCATTTCAATTGAGTCATAGTTAAAGTATGTATATTTGGCTGGCACAATGTATTTTTGTTTCTTTATTTTTTTTACATTCATGAATTCAAATAGAAATAAAAAAATTCCTGCATGTATAATTTTAGTTAACGTGACATGTGCCCATAATGGAGTTTATAGATACTGTGATGTTTGCACTGTTTTGTTCTCTAAAGTGAATTTATACGCCACATGGATCATTGTGTATATTTGTGTTTTTGTGGATCTACGTTGTATAATAGATTATTAATTAAACAAATCTTTTGGTTAAAGAGTTACAGTGTACAATGCCTGTGTTTGTGTGGGTGTGTGGGGGGGGGGGGTGCAGCATTGCACAGCAAGCACATTCAAGGCCTGCTTTCTTCCTGCTCTGTCGTCTCTCCTTATCTGTGCCTGCGTGTTTCCTCCCTGGAGGTTTTACGTTTGTTTTTCTCTCCTCACAAAGTTGTTGCCTGTTCAACCATTGAAACTCTCAACGTCTCTGCAACGTGTGCCAACTTTTTTCCTTCTTTTTTCTCTCTCCTCAAGAATCAGTTCCGCCTCGGAACAGGTTGGCTCAGGGGTCCTTCAGAAAAATGGTCTATATTTAGTCTCCTACTTAATTTGTATCTGTTGCGCCATCCAGTGCAGAAATGTGAGGTCAAAGTGAGATAAAGACGACCTGGAACCAGGGCCGGAGATGTGGAGCTTAATGTCACTACAGTCTACATCATTGCTGCTGATGTATTTCTGTATCTGCAGGTGGCTGTCACTGATCTGGTTGTATTAGCTTGTTGGTGATGAATCAAGTCTTTATTGTCTCCTCCTCAATGTGTAGTTGCCTGTGGCTTTATTTTCTCCTCATTATGACAAAAAATCTAAATGAAAAATCAAATTGACATTTCATGTTAAACACATCTTTAACTGCAATGTACATGTTGACCTAAGGTGGAGAACTTGCTCTTTGTCTGCTATGCAATCAAATGTATGACTGTGAATGTCTCCTGTACTTCATGACCTTGGGGCAGCACATTGCTGTGTCGCCCTCTCTGCAGAACTTCAGTTTGTCACGTCTTTGTGTAACCAGAGGAGACAAGCATTGTGTGCATTGTGATTTATTGGGAAATTGCTGGACCATGAATATCTTTGGAGGCCATCTCGGTTTATTCTGACAGAAAGAGCCAGATAACAAAATCCTCCAGTCAATTGTTTACAAATTGAGCCTCTACACAAATTAAACAATAGAAATATGTTTGCATACTACACAATAACTGTAAGATAGCAAGTAAACCTACAAACATAATACAAGAGAGGTTAAAATATGGAACATTGTACAAACGAAAAGTCACGTACGTCTCACCCATAGAGTACAACAAAAACTCATACTGAAAAGAGGTGAAGCACAGTATGTAGGAGTTCTTTCTCAAACAGTCCACATATCGACTATGGAGGCCTAAACATGTTAGGTAATAACTATTAACACAGATTTTGTGTAATTATATATTACAAATGTGTATTGGACTCTGTTACACATATCACGTATGACTGGCAATGACACCTGTGGGTGGGTGTGTGCGTGTGTGTGAGCGCACTTGAACAGGTATCTTTGTGAGCACCATTTTGAGCCTAGACCTGATGGAGTGAGGAGTAAGGGGGTAGAGAATGCATTATGCCAATGAGTGTCCTCATTAAAATAGAAGTACAAGGTTGTGTATGTGTGTGCGTGTGTGTGTGTGTGTGTGTGTGTTATACCATCTTTGACACTTCTGTACCAACAATGTCACATACTGTCCAGGGGCCTGTCCTCTCTGCACCATCGGCTCCTAACAGGACTGCTCTAATTACATGTCTGTCTTTTTCTTCTCTAGTCATTCTTAAACATTTCTTCCTATAAGTAATGATGGAGATCTATCACACACATGCGCACACACACACACACACACACACACACACGCACACACACTTATAGGCCTCCTCAGACAGCGATGCCTTCATTGACCCTGGTGGCTGTATGTGCTGGGGTCTGTATGTCTGACCAAATGTATTTTCAATGAGTGAGAAACTGTCCTGTTCTAAAAATAATCCTCAAACACACACACACACACACACACACACACACACACACACACACACACACACACACACACACACACACGTTTGCATGTCACACCCGTAGACTGTATACAGTAAGGTCTCGCCACGCTCCTATAGGCGCAGCAGCGTCACATGACGTGTGCTCCGAACATTATCAGCAGCAGCAGCAGATGATGGAGCATCTGTCTGCGGACTGTGTGTGGATGTGAACCGCGCTCTGCAGGGAGGAGGACGGACACGGACACCAGCAGCTCCGGTAAGACAAACCACAGAGACAGTATGAAACCCACAGGGCAGAGGACAGAGTCCCCCTGAGGAGGAGCTGCTCTCTGCCGCAGCGGGACCACGTCTCCGTGTGTCCCGAGAAGGTAGACAAAGACCGGGAAGTCCCGTCTGTCCGCACCGGCTGAGGCGAGCCGAACCCCGCGGAGAGCGGAGGCAGAGCCGGCGGTAAGGAGGCGGTGATAGTCATGTATTGTGTGTGTTTTTACTGAGGTGGACATGTTATTTGTCCGGAGCCCTGATGCTGCTCAGACTGGATCAGGACAAAGACGAAGCTGGGACCTGTCCTCACACAGTCAGCTGTAACATCTCCTAACATGTAGTATCACCGCTGTAACAACATTGATCTGTATTTGGTCTGATAACAACACATCTGGATTTGTGCTCTTTGTTATTGCTGTGGATCGAGCCGCTCCCTTGAATCCCCTCCTGTTTATTCTCCACTTGTGTGTTTTTGTCATCCATCAGAAAGTAGACTTGACATTTTCACTACAAGATTTGGAGGCAAAGAAAGACAAATAAAACTTATTTCCACTACGGCATAATTGAGACTTTATTTTGAAAGTAATAAGCGGAAATGACACAACGCCGGCTACTGGACGCAATACAGTGCCTTTCTTTGTCGTCACAGTCTATATTATTATTGTTATTGTTGTTGTTGTTGTTGTTGTTCTTAATCCAACATCATATCAGCTGACCCAGCATTAAAAGTGAACCATACATCCTTAGCACGGTCAGAGCTATGGAGGTAGATGAATCCAAAGCTATATTATGACACCTCTCACTGGAGTGGACAGGACCCAGGGAGGAAGGTTCCTCTTGTGTCAGAATCACATGTCAACAGTTTTCACTTGACATGTTTACCTGATCACAGTCTGAAGCTCCTCCCACAAAGTGGTGGTGAGCAGTAAGAACAGTGGGTGTTCGATGACAAGCACCCACACGTGGAAATGCTCTTATCAGTCTCACACACACAAACACACACACACACAATCAGGACAAACTCTACATGTTCACACACAAGCTGAGAAGGAAAAAGCTACAGGGCCAACAATTGACAATATAATCACCTAATTATCGATGAATCTGCTGATTAGTTTCTACATTAATCGATTTGTTGTTTGGTCTGTACATTTTAAGAAAATAGTAAAAGAAAGCAACAGCTCCAAAGGTATTCCATGAAAAAAACAGATAAACAGCGTACTTGCTTGAAAAAGTAAATGTTGATTGAGTTCCTGGCGTTCGATTAATTGAGTAAAAGTTAAGATAAATGATTGGCTTCGAGCCGATCTCAGACCATCACAGCACAGCAGTCGACCTCTTCTCAACATTAGTCAATGATTTACTCTGCATTACACTCTGCTTCCCTTTTGTCTCTTGTGGTTATTTTTGGCCACTTGTAGGTCTGCATTAGAGAAACCTCAGAGAGAGAGAGAGAGTTGGGGGTCGAAAGTCGTGGCCAAATTAAAATCAGGGACATCAGCGCAATGGTATTAAACACTTCTTCGACGTCCACGCATGGCCGCTCCTGTGTTCCAGCACTGGAAGTGAGACATGGTTTACTGAGATGTGTAGGGTTTCACGGCTTACACAGCCTGAAGCACACAAGTTCACACAAGTGCACATGCACACAAACACCCACACACACTCCAGGCAAACAGCCGCAGTACAGGGAGTTGCCTCTGTCTTTATACACGTTTCAGTTGACTAATGAGATTCAAATTCAAACAGCAGTGAGATTGTCTGAGTTATTGATTGGTCTGATGTCATCAGATAAGTGGCCTGCTGGCGGGTTTTGCACATAAGGAAGAGATGCTGATTGGTCGAACTGAGGCGCGCACGTAGACCCAGCACACGATGTTAAGTGGCCCCTCAGTCCAGTTTGTACTCATGTTGTTAACTTATAAATTAGACATTCCACACCTACATTCCACACACAGCACTACCTCTGCTCGTACGTCACCTCTCCGGCCTGCAGATAGTTGGCACTGTTCTCTGACATGATGCCACCTTTACTTATATTTCTCTTTTTCACCATAAGTCATGGCAGGAGAGGTACCTGATCAGACTGACACAACACTGGTGAGACCTCTCTCAACAATCCCAGGTTATCACAGGATATAGTTTGTTGTGTGAGTTTGAGACACGACCACCTTGAAATGGGATTGACTCAATTGAAGAGACATTAAATTTTTATCTGTGCTATGTTTTATGTTTCAGTTGAAAGGTTTTGTTGACGCTTTGCTTTAGGGCATGGACAGGACCGGGTGACTGGTGACTCAGCATTACATTACATTACATTACATTACATTACATTTAGCTGACGATTTTATCCAAAGCGACTTACAATAAGTGCATTCAACCATGAGGGTAAAAACCCAGAACAACAAGAATCAAGAAAGTACAATTTCTTCAAGAAAGCCAAACTACAAAGTGCTATAAGTAAGTGCCATTTAAGTGCTACTAAATTGTTAGTTTAAACTTTTATTCAAGGTATTGTCGGAAGAGGTGTGTTTTTAGTCTGCGGTGGAAGATGTGTAGACTTTCTGCTGTCCTGATGTCAATGGGGAGCTCATTCCACCGTTTAGGAGCCAGGACAGCAAACAGTCGTGATTTCAACCTGCTGAGTCAGCCTCAACTTTATAGTATATTCTTAAACTAGAATTAAGCCCACACCACTGCCAAGGCCCAAAGGCCCTAAGTATGCCTGATTTCTTTTCATCAAGATCTTTGCATATTCCCTGTGGGAAAATATTGAAAGACGCCCTATCTCGCAATGTCAAAGAAAGTGATCAATGAACTCCTGCAGATCCTGATGCAGATCAGGATCAACATTTAATGGGTTCTTCCTGACCCTTACCACATCCTTTCACAAAGTTTTGTGGTCTCTGCATAATCTTACCCTAAAGAAAACCTCACATTGTGTTTCTCCTCTCACTACCTGTTCACCTCTGTTACCTGCTCATCCTTTTACCAGTGTTTGATACATTAGAGATAAAAGATACTTTTCGGACTCACCATCTTTACCGCACCAACACTGACTTTCAAATGTCTTGAACAGGTTGTTCCAGAGTTTTTTTTAGAAAGAGACCAGGGCCTGTACTGGCCACAGCAGGTCTGTCCTCTCTCCCGCTGAGACGACGGCGCCATGGCCGACCATGAGGAATCCACGAAGATGAATGGCCAATCCTCCAATCTTGTGGAACCCCCCAAAGAGAGCATGCAGCTGAAGAAGGAGATCTCGCTGCTCAACGGTGTCAGCCTAATCGTGGGAAACATGATCGGCTCCGGAATCTTCGTCTCCCCAAAGGGCGTGCTGATCTACAGCGCTTCATACGGGCTGTCCCTGGTCATCTGGGTGATCGGAGGGCTGTTTTCTGTCGTGGGGGCCCTCTGCTACGCCGAGCTGGGCACCACCATCACCAAATCAGGAGCATCCTATGCATACATCCTGGAGTCGTTTGGCGGCTTCCTTGCGTTTATTCGCTTGTGGACATCTTTGTTGATCATTGAGCCCACCAGTCAGGCGGTCATCGCCATTACGTTTGCAAACTACCTGGTGCAGCCGCTCTTCCCGACATGTGAGCCACCGTACGTAGGGTCCAGGCTCATCGCTGCAGCGTGCGTGTGTGAGTACATTCGATCTACCCTGATCCACTGCTGCTTGCTGATCTACCTGATCCCATCAAACTCTTACTGTCTCCACAGGCCTACTGACATTCATCAACTCTGCCTATGTGAAGTGGGGCACCCGCGTTCAGGACATCTTCACCTACGCCAAGGTGGCGGCCCTCATCGTCATCATCGTCACGGGCCTCGTCAAGCTGTGCCAGGGTGTGTGTGTGTGTGTGTGTGTGTGTGTGTGTGTGTGTGTGTGTGTGTGTGTGTGTGTGTGTGTGTGTGTGTGTGTGTGTGTGGTGTCACCCTCCTGCACAACATTCTGTTATGTGGAGAATAAAAAAGAATTTGCAGCCCAGGTAGAAAATTAAAGGAATGGCTCTGATAACTTATTGGCTGTCGTTAAATATCTACTGGCATGAACTGTATTCAGTCCTGGTCATCATAGTACTAGTCTTAACATGTTTTCATGGGCTGTCATGGTAGAAAAGTAGGGACTGGATCAGACCGTTTAAAACCTCAGCAGCCACTGACAGAGGAGTGATGAGGACTCAACTACAGCAGCAGTGAACTGTCATATATTAATGTTTCATCATCTCTTTCTTTACATGGATGCAATAACAACATCACCTACTGTTCTTTTAATTGTTGTGTCTGTGTCTTAGGTTACACAACCAACTTTGAGTCCTCCTTTCAGGGATCCTCTACAGATCCCGGTAACATTGCACTGGCGCTCTACTCCGCCCTCTTCTCATACTCGGGCTGGGACACCCTCAACTTTGTTACAGAGGAGATCAAAAATCCAGAAAGGTGATTTATCCTTGTTTTTCTCTTTTTACTTTCCTCGTATCAGTTTGATACTGATCCGGTGTCCTGTCACTGCAGGAACCTGCCGTTGGCGATCGCCATCTCGATGCCCATTGTCACCATCATCTACATCCTCACCAATGTGGCCTACTATGCTGTTCTGGATGTTAGTGCTATACTGGCGAGTGACGCAGTGGCAGTGGTAAGCACACTTAACTTTGACCACTTTGTATGTGTCTGTGTGAGCTGAAACTAGTTAAACTAGTTTATGTGTCTGGTTCAGACATTTGCAGATAACACACTTGGTGTGATGAGCTGGATCATCCCCATCGCTGTGGCTCTGTCCTGCTATGGAGGCCTCAACGCCTCCGTTATCGCCGCATCCAGGTAGAACACACAAACAGAAACGCACACTGTCACTCAACAGACTATTGTTTTGTCTGGTGCATATTTTCTGTTTATTGTGTCCAGGTTGTTCTTTGTGGGCTCCCGCGAGGGCCACCTTCCAAATACTCTGTCCATGATCCACATCCAGAGATTCACTCCGATCCCTGCTCTCATCTTCAATGTATGAACATGGATCAGTTACGTATATAGTTATGTCCTATATATACGATATATATATATATATATATATATATTTATAGTATCATTAACAAGTGCATCACTGTTTTTCTCCCTCTGTCCAGTGTGTCATGTCACTGATCTACCTGACAGTGGAGGACGTCTTCCAACTCATCAACTACTACAGCTTCAGCTACTGGTTCTTCATGGGTCTGTCCATCGCCGGCCAGATCTACCTCCGCTGGAAGGAGCCCGACAGACCCAGACCTCTCAAGGTGAGAGCAGCATCCAGCCATTCATATAATTATCTGGGTTCTAATAGGAGAGCATGTGCAGGATTTGAATTGAAATGATAATCAATAATCATACTCTCATCATAAATAAAAAAGGAGATCATAGTGGAGAAGTTCAATACTGTTTTGCAGCGTAAACATCTTAACCTCATATTGATCATAAAACGATTCATCATATAAGTGTCTTTGCATCCGATAGGACAGTAGACACAAACTAAAGCTTATACCGATCCCCAGCAGGGTTTGCATTATCCCTTTTATAATTGTCATCACATCTTTAGTTCTTTGTCATTAACAAATACATTTCCCTCTGCAAGCTTTGATATGATAATGCAAGTTTGTCCGTACAAATTAAATACACATATACCTATACATAATTACATATAATTAAGGAGGAAAATCTGCACAGATTTTGAAATTATACAGTAAATTAAGTGCTCACGTTCTCCGTCTTCATTCTTCTCTCCACAGCTGTCTTTATTGTTCCCGGTGTTGTTCTGTCTGTGCGCCATCTTCCTGGTGGCTGTGCCTCTTTACAGCGACACCATCAACTCTCTGATCGGCATCGCCATTGCCCTGTCAGGAGTTCCTGTCTACTTCCTGGGCGTCTACTTACCGGAGTCCAAGCGACCACCTGTCATCACCAAGCTGCTGCGTGAGTTTCACTACACAACCCAGCACCCGAGGGTGACCGGCGCATTGTCGTCTCAGTTCATCAATGAGTATGTTATACATGAATGATAATGTACTATATGTGCTCTCTCTCTCTCTCTCTCTCATTCTGTGTGTGCAGGTTCTGTGACTCACTTCACCCAGCACACCTGCTACTGCGTGCTCACAGAGAGCAACAAAAGTGAATAGCATCCAGTGGGTTTCAAAACTTTACCCAGCAGCCTCGGCTGCCTCAGAGCTGACAGTCACCAGAGGGACCTGACAAGGGATTCTGCTGTGGAAAAAGGATTTATGACTGCCATTTATTATTGCTTCAGACTGTACACCACACTGAGGCTCTCCGATTTCACTGACTAGTTTACCACACTGAAAATGCTGCCACAGATGCACATGTTCACTCACAGCTTTATTTCCTGGAATTCAAGGACCTGCAAGGATTTCAACGTTCAGTCCACACAGTTCTCTGTGTCGTATTTCATGTTGTGAGTACTGTAACACACAGTTTGATTTCTTCATCACACTATTTGATGACGAATAGTGACTTTCGTTATGATTATCTGTCTTCTTGGTTTACAGGTAATAATTATATAAATGCCATGTGCCTGTGAGATTTTACGGGTCTGTGCACACGACCACAGCAACCTCATAAGTAGATTCTATTTAATGGATTTAGATCGTTGTAATTGAAATATATTGTGAGAGGTATATGTGAATGTTCTCACCTGAGGATTTAAGTATTGTAAATCGTCTGTTCACTTTCTGAATGAACTAAGGGAAGAACATGTTTTGTAAGCTGCCAACTGAAGATGTTGGACCATCGTACTAATGTAATTGCCTTCATGTCAGTTTGGTGCCATTTTACCTCCACCCAAAGGTTATGCTTTTATCTGCATTTGTATGTTAGCAAGATTACGCAAAACCTACTGGACCGATTTCCATCAAATTTTCCGGAGGGGTGGGGGAGGACCTAAGGAAGAAGCCATTCAATTTTGAAGCAGATCCAAAAATTGTCAACGTGGCAAGATAGCTATTCCTTCTCTGTAGTTGATATATGTGGAAACTATGCTTTTCTACCATTTGACCTGTGTCAGCGTTTAAAGTTTGTCTAAAGGCTGAGGCGGGTTTAGTCTGCAGAATCCACTCTGTTGATAAACCAGTTTTAATTCTTTACCTTGTGCTAACAGTTGTACGAATATATTTCACTGTATAAACATTGGGCAAATTGAAGCTCGTGCAGTAATGTAGGAAATTAAAAGCAGTTTCCTGCAGTGCAGTTTTATAGATGGTGTCAATGAAATTTAATTTTCAATCAAACACCATCTGCTCCTCAGTGCGTCCTGTCTGCTGCTGACAGGTCGGCAGAGCTTCTCCCAAGATAAGAGTTATGTTTCCAAGATGAGACAGGCTGATTCTAAGATTGTATTCCTGAGAGTTATGACAATTCAAAACAAGTATGAACATTTCAGACCAGATTTGGTTCACATTCACCTCAATGGCCTACCTCAAAAATAAAGACAAAGAAAATGGCATTGCCTCAGGACAGTAACTCAATAGTACACCTACACCAGCAATGAGAATGAAGTCTCAATTTTAACATTTCACTTTGTTCCGCCACATGCTGGACATTTAATTTTAATAAAATACATACTTCTCTTCAGTTTTGATTCGATTTGTCTGACTTATATATGCATATAAGAAATATCAATAAATTCTGTAAGTGAACCAGTTTGTGTTTACATCATGCAGGAAAAAGAGTTGACACTGACATGTTTTATGTTTATTTTGAAAGCTTTCCTTTTATACACATCTACATATTTACAAAAGTGAAAGTCAACAAGTATCCAAGAGAAACAATCTGAATTTCAGCGGGAAATTATGAACTAAACAATCTCACACACCCACAACAAATATGGTGCACCACGCTTTCCACATTATGCAAAAAATCTAACACGCACAGTTATACGTACACACACTACCATGCGAAAAAAAATGCAAACACCCTAAATTGCAACCACACATTGCCCGAGACACGTCGCTCACAGAATTGTTAACGGCACAAAGCATACGAGGCATATCACACTAATGTGCAACATTTCTAACACACATCCACTTTGAACAAACACACACGCAAACTTCACTCCACCACAGTAAAAAAAAAAATAAGACGCTGGACCTTTTGGAAATAACAGCAACCCCTTCAGAATCTGTGTAGTAAAGAGAGGTGTCAGATATACTGTATGTGATGCGTGAAATTTGTATTTTAGTTTAGAAGCTTTGAGGCTCAGTTACATTATAATACTTTGGCACATAAAAACTGAACTCTTTGAAAATATAACATGTATTAAAAGGATGTTTGGGTCAATTTTACCAGAAATTAGGAACGTAATAATAAAATCTGATGAGTGCCCCATATGATAGGAGATAGGATTTTTTCCTGGCATGTTTCCATCATATTCTGTGCCACTTAAGCATCTGTGTTTCCCCCCACTCTCATCTACACAGACATCTGTAAAGTATGGCATTATGTGTGGACAGGGCTTTGGGAAGATCCACTGACAGGTGCGGGTTAGTGGTTAGATCAATCAGAATTAAGTTGGTCTCCATCGTCATCCTCATCATCCTCACGGCCAGCTTCACCATTGCGGCCAAGCTCATGCAGCACTTCCCTCTGGTAGTGCTCCCAGCTCCTCCGGCTGTATGAGTGGTCCTCCTCCAAGTAGCCTGCATACATGAGACACACATCAGCCAATCAGTGACAGAAAGGACAGAGTTTAGTTCGTAAGTATATAATGTACAAGCAAATAACGGAGCTGCAGCATTACTCAAGCTAATGGAGCTTCTGACTACACAGGCTTTGGTATTGAAGGGTTTAAAAAAAACTACAGACTTAAATAAATACACTATATGGACAAACCCATTGGGACAAACCCATTGCCTTTGTTTGGACTAGGCCCCTTAGTTCCACTGAAGGGAAATCTCAATGCTTCCTCCTAGTAAAACCTCTGGATTATGTTCCATGTGAGAATACTGCAGGAGATTGTCTCGAGTATTCACCACTAGCAAGTTGGCGTTTTGATATTTCCAACATTTGACGGATGCTAAACTAAAATGAAACAAATGTCTCAGGATGAAAAAGAAAGGCCATACATGCAGGAGAAAGAAACCACGGTGTCAATTTAGAGAAGCGATGGGATTGAGAGCTTTTGGTCATACGGGCCTACGCCGATGTGATGTAAACAAAAACATGTGATCTCCAGAGTGGAAATAATGTTACGTCCTGTGTCTGAGCAGAGAATATCCTGCTACATTGTTCATACGTGAAAAGAAAACTCTGGAGAAAGTCTGGACCCCATTGTGCAGACAATGACGTCTGGAAATCAGTGAATAAACACATACCACCATAGCGCTCCTCTCTGTCACTGTCTGCATCACTTCCCTCATCAGGGTAGTCGTTCCTCCAGTTGCCTTCCTCGTTTTCATCATCCTCATCTTCATACACCTCCTCTTCATGAACCACAAGGTCAGGCACCTGGGACAGATGACAACTCCTTTGAAAGCCTGGTTTTTGTTTACTTATTGATTATTGTTTGAGAAGTTGTTAATGATAAAGATAAAGCCTGTTTCATTTTAAGCTTAAGCCTTAAGTCTGAATTCTGAGTCACCTTCTGAACACTTAAAATGTTATCTTAAATATTTCGAAGTTTGTGTTGGGAATTTTTAGGCCAAAAACATTAAGACTGCAAGAAATGCAACATATGGACAAACAAGTTTACAATGGGACTGATTGTCCTGAAGTCGTAATTCAGAGCCACTACTCAGAGTTAATAAAATAAAGAAATATAAGTCAGACGGTATCCACAGAAATTACAGGTTGGCCTGTAATGCCATTTGACATTTGCTGATTCATTCAAATACAAATTTCCCAGTTATTACAGCTGTGAACTCAGACTCCTCGTACCCCCCATGTCTACTCTCCATTTCACCCATTCACTCACTCCGATTTCAGCATTCATTCATCTGTCTGTCCATCCATCCACACACACCAGTTCTCCCTCATCGGCGTAGGCCCTGACAGACAGGATGTCCTGAATCCACCCTGGTGTGGTTGTTTCCTGGTAGTAAAGGTCGTAGACGTAGTCATCGTCCTGCCCACGCTGATCACCATCCAGCCTCTCTCCAGATATGCACAGACGCTCACGCAGCATCTTTGTGCTGTTACACAGGATCACTTCTGGGTCAGAGCACATCTTTAGTAAGATGGAGGGAAAAAAAGATAGTAAATTACTGTTGAGACACAATCTTCCACATTCATATTAGAAATGTTTCCCAATGCCTTAAATAATATTGATCAGATAAATCAAGGCAGTTGAAGCTAGAGATGGGTAGTGAAGTCTGGTATTAAAGATAAAATGTGTGAATTCTCTTTCTCTGGGTCTGTGTGCAAGACACAGGAGCAGCTCAGCATGCTGCATCATAACCACACACAGACACACACAACAGTGTTTCCCACAGTATTCATTTCTATCTATTATGTTAACGGGGTGCATGTGTAAGACGGTCAGCCATACACAACAGTCAGAGTGACTGGTACAGACTGAAGAGTGAAAGTTAAGTTTTTGTGCATGAAAGAGAACTGCAGTGCATGCCACAACTGCAGCTGAAACTATAAGCGGATGGTTAAAACGTTTCGGACCATAGTGCGAGCACGAGGTAGCATGCAAGCACACGAACAAGCAGTAGCGTGATGGTGCGAGTGAAAACGCAGCAAGCAGCGCAGCACACGCCAAAGTTAGAGATCTCTTATGTTATGAGAAGTGTAGAAAATGTTTTTGGTTCATTATGAAACAGTGGTGGGACAAATTAGAATATGGCGGGCAGTCAGTCTAGATTATTAATGGGAAACATTGCACATTGGCTGTGACCATCGTGTTCTTCTTCTGAGGGAATGGAAGAACAGGCACATGTGTAACGGTTTGTCAGGACCATCCTAAGTGAAATAGTGGCTTTTATTTTTTTGGACCATGGTTATTTTTTTCACGGTTTAGCTTCCAACATTTACACATCTAACCAATAAGAATGTGTTCTCCTGACAATGTCACATGAAGCAGTTGTATAAGAACACCTTCCTCTTCAATCCAGTGTGATTGAAAGTATATTTGTAGATTTTGTTAATGTATGTTAGCCATTGATCACTTTTGTCTTTAAAAAGTACATGTTGACTACTTTGAGCTACACTCAATTAATGTACCAAATGAGCACAGCTGGGACTGTTTACAGACAAATAGTTGGGACTTTTAACAAACAGGACCGTCCACAACTTAAATACTGAAGACAAAATACTAATACCTTAGTGCCAGCTGTTGCAGCAGTTCATCAAAGTCCTCCACTCTATCTGTAATACTACTGCAACTACTACTTGTACCAAGGTTTTTTATCTCTTTATATTTTTATTAAGTAGAAGGAGCATTGGATCATCAATATAGCACATTACACCAGTTTCGGTGTAACCAAAGGAAATTATATAATTGGATTTAATTCGATAAAAATAACCAAGATGATACAATTTAAGAAGATCAAAAGTAAATTACTATTTGATTTTTTTATGTTAGATGTAAAAGAAATGTGGAAACCACTGGGTTTCTTTAACAATGTGTTGCGTTTTAAAAGATTATACCACCCAGTATTTGTGTAAATCAAACGATAATAAGTAACCAAAATAGTTAAATAAATGTAGTGAAGTAGTGAGCAGAAAGAACATTTCCTAAAACGGAAATACTCAAATAAGGTGTATGGGTCAATGACAAATGAAGTTTAAATAAAAAGGTATTTTTATTCACTGATAAACCAAAATAATCGCACCAGTGTAACCAATGAAAAATTTGTGTCTGGAGCTCTGACTATGCAGTATGGTTATTGATAGTCAAAACACACAAAATACCCATCTCACGTCCACTACAACAACTAAACTCACCTTGCCAGAAGATTTGCCCTGCTCCTCTACATCTTCATGTTCGAGATCGACCACCTGAATTTCACAGGGACCCAAACATTTGTCCTGCTCTTTCCCAGACTCCTCTGCACTCTCGGAAGCATCTGTCTGGAGACTTTGCTGATCAGCTGGACTTGGAAGGCCTGTGCGGTGGCTGGAAAGTATTCTGTAGCGTTCCTCCCTCCGGGTGCTCCACTTAGTGCTTCGTAGGTCCCCAGTTATCCGTTGAGAACTGGTGGCAGAGGGGCGCAGTGCGTGGGCCACTCGAGGCCTAGCCAGAGCCTGTCGGACCCGTGTCTGAACGGGAGCATCCTGGTGACGAGAAGACAATGAATGTCTACCATATAGAAAATAAAAATAACCATAAATTAATATCAAAATTCTTTTTAAAGAATTGGGGTTGAGGTTTTACCGAGATTGAGGGAATCAGCTGAAAATCGTATATCAAAAGAGCTAAATGTGATTGCTTTTAGTTCCCTTCTTGCCTGAAGATGGAAATTAATCCTTTGGTAGTCCATTGCACCCCCTTCACCAGCATCCCTATTAGAAGACATGATGACGATCCTCAAACTAAAAAGAATCCATCAAATTTCCCATCTGTGGATCAGCCCAAAAATATCATGGTTCACCTGGTGGCTCCTCTTTCTTATTTTGACCGATTAACAGCGCTTCCCTATGATTATGACCACTTGATTGACTTACAGATTGTGTGAACTCCAACACCTACAACTCACAAGATGTAGCTTCAAGTTCATTTGTACGTGGTGATATACTCAGGTTTCACTAAATGTATTTGACTTATTTTTATTAGTTGTATATTAATTATTTCTCGAATTATATTGCAGTTGTCATTCTTATTGAGAACTGGGTGGGACGGGGCCAGGATCAAAATCTAAATATGGGAGGTACAGCGCGTATATATAGTTTTTGCTTCTGGCCTCTACTTTATTGCTTCTTTTAATTCTGTAAAGAACATTATCATAACGTCTGTTGGTTTTCCGTTGATTTGGATTCCGGGTGAAGTCGAATCATTTTCGAGGCCTGTAAACACGTCACAGCTACGTTTAACACAAAATGAGCTAACTACAGCACAGGCTAACGCGAATTAGGGCCGATGTGTGGCTAATGTTTGCCAACAGGGTGAATGGTATGCTAACAACAACTAGCATAGGGGGCGCGTTGTTTTCTCCGACGACAACACGAAGCTACATACAGCTTGACATGGACCAGTGGATTTTATTTTAAAACCGTGCGGTTATATCGAAGTGCTACCTAAAGTGTATTTACCTGCAGCTAACTAGTAACTAATGTCTCCACCAGCAGCAGCGTTGACGTTAGCATGTAGCGTTGCTAGCTAACACAGCAACGGGCCTCTCACCTGTGTCGCTACGGTCGCCACGAGTTTGAAGACTGAGTTTTCCACCTCGGCCTCATTGGGCTCGGGGACCGGTTCACCGGAGCTCGGCGACGTTTCCGGACGGATCCGTTTGCACGCCAGCAACAAGGCGTCCGCGGGGTCGGTCCCTCGTTTTCTCTTGACTCGCAGGATGGTCGTGTTTGGGTCCATGTTGTTCCTCTGTCTGCTCCGTCTGCAGTTCAGAGAGGTGGGGGGGAGGCGAGAGCGCTCACTCCGCCTTTATTTGCCGATACCACAAATGTCACAGCACAGCGGAGCCGTTGGAAATAATAATAAACGTAACTAAACTACCCTGAGATAACTTGTCCTATCTTTGATTAACTGATAACAACAATAATAATAATTTTATTGTTAATATTATTTTATCATTAATTATCTATCTATTTGGATTATTATCATCAAATCACTTGTCTTCTTATTTAAATGCGTGTGCCAATGATAACCTAATATTTGTATTTTATCTTTTAAAGTAATTAATGATACTGCTATCAGACAAAATATTTGAATTTACAATTAAATGTTTGTATATCAACAGTTTATCGTGCAAACTGATAATTATTGTTGTGTCTTAAAGGAAGTCCCGCCCCCAGAGCAGTTACAGTACAGCGACCAGCTGCCAACTGAGAAAGTGCTGGCTGGCCAATCAGAGATCGTTTTAGATCTTAAAGGGATAGTTCACCGAAAAATGTAAATGTTGAGTCCACAACACACTTTAGGTGTTTCATTGGTAAACAGCTTTGCAGCCCCGACATTCAAATTCGACTAGAAACCCCTCCATCGGCATAGTGGTGAGTGTAGAACACATGGTTTTTCTCTTGACTGAAAAAGGAAAGTGTGACTATTATTGATTGAAACAAACATTTATGAGTGTGAAATAAAGTTAAAAAAATATGACATTAGACAGTAACAGA
Organism: Hippoglossus stenolepis; assembly: GCF_022539355.2. NCBI lineage: Eukaryota > Metazoa > Chordata > Actinopteri > Pleuronectiformes > Pleuronectidae > Hippoglossus > Hippoglossus stenolepis. The sequence goes on along the minus strand of NC_061483.1, from coordinate 26,066,895 downwards.
CAGTGTTTTAGGAATCTATTTTAAATGTATGATATAAATGAGTAGATTCAGTTATAATTTTAAGACAATATAAGCAAACACAACTGCTATTTTGCACATTCAACAATCAAGGCTTATTTTAAGGAGCCACATTTAAATTTAATGGAGGCATTTTACTGTATCAAATAACGAATACTTATAACGATGAAAGTATTTACTTATTTGTAGTCATTAGATGGCACACTCTTGATCAACTTTTACAGCGATCCATATGACAGCCACAACAACCTATAACCTAATTTCTTTAATGTCAGTTTTAAGAAAAATTCATAATACAATGGCATGACAAAATGAATTATAGATCACATTGAAAGAATAAGAGGGCTCAAATAACCGAGGAGAATGATTAAGTACTTTGATGATGTGATTTACCAAATCCTAAACCTATACACATATTGCACTATTGTATCAAAGCTGCAGCAGCGTGAAGAGTGGCTCTATCAGAGAACTGGTAAATTTGTTTTTATAGTGGAATGGAAATAATGGGATCAACAGTTCAGCAAAAATTCATTTTGTGATCTTCTATGTCTTATGTTGTGTCTTCTGAGACTCACCCTCTGTCCAACAGGCTCATCTAGTCAGTCTTGCTGAACAGCTTCAGCGGCATTCTGTTGTAAACACACACACACATACAAACACACACACACATACAAACACACACACATACAAACACACACACACACACACACAAAGACACTTTGAAGGAAGAGGTGGGGCCACACTGAATGGTTGAAGTCACATCCCCCCCAGTTGGAGCGACAGCTGCAGTCAATACAAGACTCTGCTTCTACGAAGAACAATTGAAATTGTGTTCCTGCTGGTGAGTTCACATTTTAACTCTGTATACATCAATAGTTTTAGCATGTGCACATGGGACTACTCATTCGACAAATCAACAGTCTAATAATTCAACATTTTAAGAATTCAACACTTCTGTACTGACTTTATGTCAAATCCATACTTTAGGCCCCAGTGTGTTCAGCATGGCAGCTGTCACCTGTGTGCTATGGGAGGACAACTTTCTGTGCTCTATCTGCCTGGACGTGTTCACAGCTCCCGTCACCATACAGTGTGGACACAACTTCTGCAAAGCCTGCATCATTGAAAACTGGAGAATCAATAGAAAACGCCAGTGTCCCGTCTGCAAAAAGTCTTTCGACACCAGAACTGAGGTGCACGTCAATACCTTCATATCTGAGATGGTTGCTCAGCTGAGGCAGTCGGCCATGAAAAAATCCTTGGAAGTTGCCCTAGCAGGTGAGGTTCCCTGTGATATCTGCGCTGGGACCAAGCTGAAGGCTCTCAAGTCCTGCCTGGTGTGTCTGTCCTCGTATTGTGAGACTCACCTGGAGCGACATCGGACAGTGTCAGGGCTGAAGAGACATAAGCTCATCGAGCCTCTGGTCAACCTTGGTGGCAGAATGTGTACAAAGCACGATGAACTCATGAAGCTGTTCTGCAAGACAGACCAGATGTGTGTGTGTCACCTTTGCTATGAGCTTGACCACAACTCACACCATGTTGTAACCCTGAGTGAGGAATGTGAAGAAGAGAAGGCTAAGCTGGCGAGTACGGAGGCTGAATTTCAGTACATGATCGAGGAGAGGCAGCTGAAGGTGCTGGAGCTCAGAGGGTCAGTGCAGCTCAGCAAAGAAGCTGCAGACAAAGCAGCAGCAGATGGTGTACCTGTCTTCACTGTCCTGAAGCAGCTTTTGGAGACGGATCTGTCCAAGCTCACAGAAGAGATCAAGAGGAAACAGGAAATTACAGCAAATCACGCCAAGGGCCTTATGGAAGAGCTGGATCGGGAGATCTCCGAGCTGACAAGGAGAAACGATGAGGTTAAGCAGCTGTCACGCTCTGACGATCCCCTCCACCTCCTCCAGAACTCCTCATCCCTGAGGACCTTCCCACCCACTAAAGACTGGGAGAAAGTCAGCCTCCATCAGCCATCGTTTGAGGGGACCGTGGCAAGAGCCGTGGCCCGCCTCAAAGAGACACTCAGCAGAGACACAATGGCCCTGCTCGAGGCTGAACTAAAGAGGGTGCAGCAGTACGCAGTGGACGTGACCCTCGACCCTAACACGACACACCCCACACTCACCCTGTCTGTTGATGGGAAACAAGTGAATCACAGTGATGTGGACATGACTCTTCCAGACAACCCGGACAGATTCTCTACTTGCATCCTTGTCTTGGGGAGGCAGAGTTTCTCCTCCAGCAGGTTTTACTATGAAGTCGAGGTTAAAGGGAAGACTAAGTGGGATCTGGGAGTGGCCAGTGGTTTGGCAAACAGGAAAGGACTAGTCACTTCAAGCCCAGAAGCCGGCTACTGGACCCTGCAGCTAAGGAATGGAAATGAGTACACAGCTCTTGCCGACCCTGACATCTTGCTCCCGCTGAAATCGCGACCTCAGAGGGTGGGGGTGTTTGTAGATTATGAGGAGGGTTTAGTCTCATTTCATGACGTTGACACTGCAGATATTATCTACTCCTTCACTGGCTGCGCCTTCAACGGCAAACTCTACCCTTTCTTCAGTCCTTGCTTCGACGACGGAGGTGTAAACTCTGCCCGTCTCAGAATCTCTTCTGTTCATGAAGCTGATGTTATATAAAGCTATCCATAGATATTGTGGCAATAATCATCCTCACACTTTAACATTGTTTTAATTGTTTTGGCCAAGTTAATGTTGGTAGAGTTGTTTCATGTATCTGTTACTTTTACTTTTAGCAGACTTGATGTGTAGATATGCAATTTTTAATCCATTCATAACAGAATGTTGCGCTAAATAAATGTATTATTATTATTATTGCTTAACAGAGATAGAATAACAGAAGTGGTGCACATAGCATACCTCACAATCCTCTTTCACATTTTTCTTAACTTGTTATTAATTGTTTTAGACGTAATAGAGCCTTGTGATTTAAATCTATCTATTGTTGTGTATTTAGTATTTTGGTTTTGGTTCCAGGGTTGAAACTAATTTGTAAGTTGAAAAAACTACTATTTATTTGCTTCAATGTGATGTTGTATTTTATGTTTTATAATTGAATATTGTAGTTTCTTGTTTTTTCTATATTTTATCTGTATTTATCTTTTGTAATCAGCAGTGGCTGGACAGGGTATGGTCACTGTCATTTCCATGGTTTTATGGATGAATAAATTGAATCTTGAATCTTGGATAAGCCGGTGCTCATCTGCCAATGTCACGTCCAGCTGACTATTATTATAAAATTGACATCTTGTTTCTTTTGTCCACTGTTTTTTTGTATAACACAGCAAGTAGAACAGGTTTAACTGTCACCCTGAAGTGCAAAGCAACATTTATATTTGATGGAGAAAAAGGTAATAAATTAAAGTTTAAATAATACTGTAGAAATTATAGACACAACAACTAAAGACACAACTATAGAAACTTTGTCATTGGTACAATCTAACTTCTCAGAATGAAGATTTGTAATGTGCAGTCTATTCAAGAGACAAAGACAAATTGTGATTCAAATACACCACAATTTGTATTAATTGTGCTAAGCATGGGATGACAGATTCATTGAAGCACGCATTTTGCAACAGCAGTACAGTTCGGAAGATTTGTCTTGATTTAAATCACTGGTTATCAGAGGTATTGGCGATTAACCTAAATTTCAATCAATCAAATTGTAAATTTTAGTACTAGAAATCCGCAGATTCTCCTTTATTGTTACACTGGAAGAAAGAAAGGTGTCTATGTTTATTATGTAAAGGTTCAGTGAGTAAGAATTAGCTGAAAGGGATCTATTGGCAGAAACTTAATATAAAATAATCCTAGTGATGTTTTCACTAGTGTTTAATCATCTAAATTGTACAAATTGTTGTTTTTTTGATCCTAGAATGAGCCCTTTATATTTAAAAGCTTTATATTTACATCAGGAGCAGGTCCTCTCTACAGAGGCTGGACAAACTAAACACCTTTTGAGTTTTTATGAAAACTGCCACAGGTTCTCTCTCAAATTTGGATGGTAGGGTGAGGTGAGGGATATTGAGCTGCAACATGAAACTTCACCACTAGATGTCACTAAAGTCTATACACTGAAACTATAATTGAAGACAAAAGCCATGGAAAAGATAAAATATAAATTTGACATCCTGTAGGGAAAAGTATTACAAGTATAACATTAAAGAAAATGTCTTTTATATTTAAACTGCAGAGATTGTTTTTTTAATTTTGTGTATTTTTGTCATGAGAAGGTGAAGAATTATTTTTAAAAAACTTGATAGGAATCAAACACTAACTTCACAAAACACATGACAGAACCTTAAAATAAATGAGTTTCATTCAATATTCATGCAAAAATATGAACCATATCAGGGTTTGTACATGTTCAGGGATGTACAGAAATACACAGTTCAAAGTGAAGTGTGTCTGATGTGACCTTTGACATTAACCTGGTGGAGATTCAAAAGAAACAGATAATAGTTACTTTCAAATCTTCAAGAATTGGCCACACCAGCATTTTGAAGAATTTGCATTTACAAATTACTACAGCAAAGTCATTTGACTGAAATGGATCAGCATTGCAGCTTTGGTGGACACTGAACAATAGTGTTTGCATTTCCATAATAACACTGCCTAGTAAGAATTTACACACACGCACTGTCAGAAGAACTTGTTTCCTCCACACTGTCTAGTTTGTTCATTTTTTTAATGAAAAGTTGTGTTTTGAACTTCAGGGCCACAGCAGAGTTTCTGATGCCGCTTCCAGAAAGTTGAATCTTATTTTCATTCTCCATTCCTCATTTCTGAGTATCAGCGCACTGGGGGGACTTCTCCTTTATTTCCAAAGCTCCTCCTTCCATGGCGTTCTATCTCCTGCTGTGGTCCGAGCGACAGAGTCTGTTCGTCTTGTTCACGTTAAATTCAAATTCATTCTAATTTATTTAGTCTATTTTTTTCTCTCTCCTTATTGAAATTAATTTAATGTTAGTTAACTGAATAAATTGACAAGAGTCCAAAGGTCACAGATGGTACTGTATGTACACACATATATACAAATATATATGATCAGTTATTGAGAGTGGTCATTTTCTGAGAGGACGGGTAAGTCGTTGATGAGTCTTTGTCGGATTGAGATTTGCAGGTCAAAGCCACGGACCACAGGAACAGAAATACACCTGAGACGAGAAAATAAAGGCTTTGAATTCTTATGGCAAATCAGTACAACACAGTACATACTCTATTGCTGCACTGTATAAACTGATGATCACGTTCATACTGACCCTGCAGGGAGTTAAGTATTGTGAACACGTAGATCCCAGGGAGGGAGATGTACGTGATGCTCGCTAAGCTCCAGGGTAACCCCAGCAGACAGCTGAGGCCCAGCACTGTGACAAAGTCCTTCCATAACCTCTTCCCTGTGTTCGCCTTCTTCCAGCAACTGCTTCTGTTAGCGTCTCCACTTCTTCCTCTAATGCCCCACAGCTTAAACACCACCAGCCCCAGCAAGCAGGCATTGTACAGTATGACCATACATGGAAAGGCCACAGTTGTGATGTAATGGACCACAAGGCTCGGTGTGAACTCACTCCTCATCCAGCACCTGTCAGTTATCATAAAGAGAAAGAAAGAGAATATAAAATTAGGAATTTAAAATTGGAACAAAGCAGAGGATACATGTAACTGAGGTCAAGTTATGTAGAATCAAAGCAAACTGGGTGGTTGACTTTTAAAATCAATCACAAGGAATTTCTTACATCTGTACTGTTGAATTTTGGTTTTTGGCATCGTATTTGCCATAAACACCTAAACTTCCACAAACCACTACAATCAGTGTAGGCAGACCTGTGGAAAGACAAGCACAATTCATAATATTACATAATTGAATTCAAAGACCAAAATAAAGTTGACCATTCCAACTCACATGTGTGTGATATAGTTTTGAATGTCTTGAGATCTGTATTGTTTACAGCTACTGCGGTAATAATTCATGTAAACAGTGGTAACGTTGTAAAATACAGAATTTAACAACTATTAGCAAAGACAACATGGTCAGCAACTCTTGTAATTGATCATCCATGTTGCGTTCCACACCTGTTCTTCGAGAAGGGGGTCATGTGATAGGAACCTGCATTGCTTCTAAACATCTCTATTTCTGCCCGTCCAGACTAAAACGCTGAGTTTTCAAACTAGAACATGGCTGGCAGCGTTTCACAAACCAATGGGCGACTTTACAGTGGGTTGCAACTTAATAAAATGAAGGATTCAGCTGCAGATTAAACCTGACGTTATCGATATAACCCTGCCTTAGAGGACATGACATGCAAATACGGTAACTAATGGTCCAAAACTTGAGTGGTTAACTCCACTCACCCCATCCCACCAAGCTGAGTTTGAGCAGGTATCTCCTGATGTAGATGTTGAAGACTTGGACGAGGAGGAGGTAAAGGTGGAATCCCTCCAGAGCCATCCAGCAGAAGGTCGCCATCAGGGACCAGTGCAAAAAGAGGCCCAGAAAGAGGCAAACCCAGCCCTCATCGTCCTCGTTGAACAGCCATACCCAGAAGCAGCACAGCAGGAAGCTGAGGTGGAGGCAGAGCAGTGCCCCTGAGAGCTGCATGTGCAGACCGATAACCTTCTCTGGGCGCCGCTGTCTGAAAGACAAACAGCAGACAGAATATCATGATCATCCTTCAATAGGTCTACTTAGCAGACGCTTTCTCCTCAGCAGGGTCCTATGAGCCCAGTGGACTTCTATATACTTGCCATATTGGTCAAAAAATATGTTAGTCACACACTTATAATGTAGCTGCTGATAAAAAAATTCTGTTGAGTCTTAACCACAACAACATCAGACTGTTCCTGATTCTCTCTTCTTGAATGTTTGTGGCTCACAGCAGCCAGTCACACTGGCGCTGATTTTATATGTTAGTTGTATATGCAAAATGGACAGAAATGGTTGTACAAAGAACAAATAAAGAGAGCTAGAGAAAGAGAAATATTGTGTTTTTTTTTAAAAAACTGATCATATCAGCTGTTTGACGACCACGCAAGCAGTTTAAATCTAGTGGTTTCATTAACAGAAACCAGTGGTGATAGGGGTGCTGCTCTTCAAAAAGTGAATATCTCAAAGTGGTCACACACAATCTACACTCAGGTATCTGCCGTGTGACTATAGGCATGTGAAATTAAACTGCCAGTATGTCAAAACCGCTAGAACATTCATTTGGGCTGTCTGAAATAAGGTCATGAACAGTTTCTATTCCTGTGTTGTTCACAGTTACAAATAAGCCTCTTTGACCGAAAACAACATTCTCTACTAACAAGCTCTCATGCCCAACTGCGTGTTTGAAAAGAAAGTGCAAGTTTCTTTGCAGAAGTGATATTTGGGCCTCAGAAATAATGCATACCAGGTGCCAGGATAGTGCTTTCTACCATACCCAATTATTAATGAAATGAGAAAGACTCTGCTCTTCAGTCAGTCTACCACACTTTACACCCTTTAATTTATTATTATACAATGACTAGCTTCTTATCCAAAAGGAGCAACGCCATGCTTCGACCCACAGGACACAGGGTGTCACACTCGAATAAGCAAGGTGTATAAAATGACTGCAGTGGTCAAGGTACATCTGCGAGACCAAACACAGTACGTTAAAATAGCTGAACATTGCATTGCATAGCCATTTTCAGACATGACCTCCAGATGATGTCCTGAGAATTAGGTGTGGACTTGGTCCAAAGTTTTTCTTTCACACGTGCACAACGCAGCAGAAGGTTGTCCGCTCAGGTGAGGGATGCTGAGGCATGTAACGTGATAACTCTGCTGCAGAGGTCACAAGTTTTTGTTTACAGCACATCAACACTGGCGTCCGCCCTTATCACCATCAGCTCCCCTGTCATCTTCGTCGGTGTCCTCTACGTGTATGGCACCCCTTTTTTATCCTGAGATATTTGTTTTCGTTTAGTTTTTTCATTTTTGCATCTATCACTCACAGGATCTGCTGCTGTGTTCTCACATCAGATCTTTCACACTTTCTGCTAACTTTATACTAATGGACTGGCTGCAGTAAGTCCACAGAAAGTCCAGAGGCTCTCCCTCTGACATTAGCTTTGACACAAACAGCCCCTACAGAGAACGTCCAGAGGATCTCGCAGAGTTCAGTGCATGTCTGAAAGCAGCTAATGATAATTTATCTGCCCTATGGTTTGACCTCTACAGGGGAAGAAAACACTGGTAACACAGGTATCATCCATGTCTCACTTCAGTTCCTTGACAAATAGGACAGAAGATGTCTCCTCTGTTGATCATATTATTACAGGTATTTATGATCATTTATTACAATCTACCCTGTTATAATTATAATATGAGAATAAAACACAAAAAAACTCACTGTAGACATATATAGATGATCAGGCTCATCACTGTGAAGACAACGGAGAGGGCTGATCCAATGTAGGTGATGTAGCTAAGATTCGTAGAATGAGTTTCATCCACTGACAAAATAGGGTTCTGGAACAAAGAGAAGAAGATTATATCAAAAATTCACCTCAGAATGAAGTTTAGAATTCAGGAGGAGGTCGCATCAGTAGATTAGGTTTTGAAAACCTGCACTACTCACTTACTACATTAAATGTACATATATATATGGATATAAAGGAAGGTATGGTCTACAAAATTGAACGTTAGTATAAAATGATATGTTTAAATGGGTATTTATTCACCGTAATAGCATATTTAAAGATAAATAGATAAAAAGGTATAAATTCACAATTGTATACAATATGATATGGATATATAAATTGTATGTAAGATTATGGGTGACTTTAAAAATGGAATAGGTTATACAGATAATGTGTAAGAGGACACTAATTTTCATCAAAAAGTAATGGTGAGTAGTTGCATATGGAAAAAACAGTGCAGCATTTATTTTACAGTCTGAATGGAATACATAGTGTATAACAGAAACAGTTAGAGAGCAGGGGTTAAGGCAGCATCAGGTGACATGTGGTTGATGAAATAAAGTGAGAAAAACATGTTGTTACTTTACCACAAGCACAGCAAAGAAACTGAGGTGGTTGCAGCTGCAAGTAACCTGAGCCCCAGTGTCATTGGTATTACAGCCGTATGTGCTCCAAATCCCTAAACCACACACGCACACATGATCATTATTTGTAAATTGTCCATTTAAAAGAAACAGAAAAATTCTGATGACTGTTCACCTGTTCCATTGTCTAACTCCTGCCAAAACACACAAGTCCTGTTTTCCATCTGAAACATATTCATAAGTCGATCAAGACCAGAGGAATTTTATTTTCTAAATCAATATTATCTCTTGTTTCTCATTTTCCATTTTACCTGTTGGGTCTGTGTGAAGGTTAGTTCAATAGGTTGAGGCAGGTTCCCGACAGGCTGGCTCCCTGCCAGCACTGCCAGCACTAACCCTCCCATAACAGTGCCTTGCATGTGATCACGCTGGTCGTGTATGACCATTCTCCTCGTTGCTTTTTTATGGTTAGGACTCGGCTGCAATGACAAGACAGATGTGGCATACGGGGTAAAGGGCAATTTAACCAGGTTCCAAGACATGAAGAGGAGTTTTATCAATCCAAGAGTAATGACTTTCATCAATTTCATGGTACACAGCTGCTGATTAGAGTGCACAGCAAATCATCAAATTAAATTAAGTGGTCTGAGAAAAAAAAGAAAAAAAACTGGTGTCTATGGCCATCGCAGGATTGTAATAAACACAGCCAATGAGCAATGACAACCCGCCTGCACCCTGCCCGAGCTCTCACTCTGCATGACAGGGGCGTAGCTTTAACGAGAGTATCGTGGGATATGGGATATCGTTTGCATATATTCAAAGTGTGTCCTGCTCTTGCTAACTCTTTTCCAGGATTACCAAACCTAGCTTTAAGGTCCTTTTCCTTATCCATCTGATTTTAAAGGTTTTAAAAACTTTCTCAATTCACCTATAGGGGCAATCAAGAAAAGTATTTTTTACCTTTATAGCTTCAGGCCTACTGACTGTAAAGTAAGTGCTGTTGATCACCGTGGCAACCAGCACCACCTCCATCTGCGATTCATTTCCTCTGCTTCTCTGAAGAGCTGAGGATGGGATGTGAACCCTGTGCATGTCAGTGGGATACACTTCTGCCTAAAAGTCACAAGTAAACACAAAAGCACACAAAAAATGCTACAAAGCAATTTATGGACATTGAATTTGTTGATTTGATAATTTGAATTGCTCTATTGTTATGCACGTCAAGAGAAAACCCTATGTACAGGAATCTGTAACAAGATGTAGTAAACCTTTGTTTACTACACAATAGTTACTACTTTTTTTCCCTTTTTTTCTTATTTGTTAGTGCAGAACACATGAAAGATACATTTACCTCCAATAAAAAAACTAAAAAAGCAATTGTGAACCAGACGAGACAAGAGCCGGGGCCCAGTCACATGGCCTCACCTCTTGAGATGAGTTCACCAACTGAAGAATGAAGTTTGGCATATGTTGGCGTCCTTGTAAACAGGTTGAAATTCTTCTTTCATAACACCTACCAACAGATATGTCACATTATTCAACAATCATGAAGTTATAAAGTACTATATACTAGGGATGCACTGATATGGAAATTCTTGGCCGATACCGATATTTAAAACAACAATCTAGCCGATAGCCGATACCGATATTTGTTTATTACTTGAATAATATGAAAAACAGAAAAAGTGACAAGTGTAACTTTAGATGCCATGGATGGACATAGACACCTATTCAGCCAAACATTTAACAGTATCACCAGGCCTACTCAAGACATCATCTCAACTGTAAACAGATGCTTGCAATGCAGCCTTACAAAACACTAGCATAAACCCTTAGGGAATGCCATATAAATTCAAATCAAGATGCAGTGCTACTACTAGCCTGCTGTGCAACACAACACAATAGGAGGCTCTGATTACAACAAATAAAGCCGCCTGGCTGTGCACACCGGATCCGCATTTCTCCGCGCCGGTCAGCCCGCGATTCTCCGCTTGTTGTTGTATGTAACCCGTTCAATGTTGGGTGTCGGGGGTAAATGACGTATTCTCCAAGCAAGCCTTTAGCCCCCCCCCCCTCTCTCTTTTTATCTGTATGACTGCTTGTGTGGCTGTAGTGGATGGGCAGAGGGGGACATTTAATTATGTGATTGGGAAAATTGGGAAAATTAAAACTCCAGGACAACAGAAGGGGAATACAAAGTATGGGATGCATATTTGATCATTTATATCATATAAAATATGTCATTTATATCGTTTAAAATCATTTTTCAGTCTGTTTCCTGGCGCGATACGCTCGCTCGCACGCCGAAACCATCGGTTTGCATAATTCTTATCCATTGTGTAATTTATGTCTATCGCTCAAGTTGAAATATTTGAATTTGGGTGAAAAATCTGCGTGACGCAATATCGCAAAAGCAAACCAGTGCTGATAATGAAACTCACTGGACTCGGTCCTGGCACCAACCCAAGCTAAAGGGTGATCAAACCATTCACTTGTTAGTCTTGGGTAGCGCTGGAAACGACAGTCATCCAGACACAGCTCCTGGAGCAGACAGTGAAATTCCCAGAGCTGTGTGCTCCCTACATGGTCTTGGCCCCCCCCCGTCCCCCCACACTCGTTACTTCCGGGTTTACACCGGAGGCAGCGCAGCGCCGTTCCCAAGCACGCAGCCGGGCTGTTCACACGGGACGAGCATTTCTCCGCTGGTCAGCCCGCGATTCACTCACATGTGGCATTTGTCTGGATCGTTGGGACTGGGAGGCTGCAGCAGCTGCTCGGGAGCGACCGCTCGCTCTCCCGTGCGTGAGCTGGAATTTGTGTCAGCGCCACACAGCCAGCAGTGTGGAAGACTTCCGCAGTGTTCAGCGCTACTGTAACCCCCGAACCCCGACATTCAACGGGTACAACAACAAGCGGAGAAAGCAGAATCGCGGGCTGACCTTATATATACAGTCTATGGGGCTGACCAGCGCGGAGAAATGCTCGTCCCGTGTGAACAGCCAGGCGGCTGCGTGCTGGAGAACGGCGCTGCGCTGCCTCGCAGCGGTCTTCCACACTGCCAGCTGTGTGGAAGACTTCCGCAGTGTTCAGCTCTACTGTATGCCGGGTTACAGTAGTTACGCCGGGTTACAGTAGTTCCGCCGGGTTACAGTAGTTACGCCGGGGTACACCGGACGCGGAAGCGCCGCTGCGAGGCAGCGCAGCGCCGTTCTCCAGCACGCAGCCGCCTGGCTGTTCACACGGGACGAGCATTTCTCCGCTGGTCAGCCCCATAGACTGTATATATAAGGTCAGCCCGCGATTCTGCTTTCTCCGCTTGTTGTTGTACCCGTTGAATGTCGGGGTTCGGGGGTAAATGATGGTCTTCATAGCCCCCCTCTCTTTCTCTCTCTGTCTGTCTGCTTGTGTGCTTGTAGTGGATGGGCAGAGGGGACATTTAATTATGTGATTGGGAAAATTAAAACTCCAGGACAACAAGGGAATACAAAGTATGGGATGCATATTTGATAATTTATATCATATAAAATATGTAATTTATATCGTTTAAAATCATGGGGGGAGAGGGGGGAGGGGGGAGCTGGCTCATTAGCATTTAAAGGAACAGGCACTCAAAACAGGTCGCTCTGTGGAGGGCTGTTTTATACAGGGTAAAAAGGGTGCTGTTTTATATGATCCTTGTGGTATTTTGACCAAAGTATGTTACAGACATTTCATTAAGACCCCAAGGAACCATATCAACTTGTGGTAAAATGGGCATGCTATGTCCCCTTTAAAATAATTTATACCCACCATTATTTTCACAGTGGGGCTCCAAATGGTAAGTGTTGCAGCACAAAATTCTTCGTTCTAACCCAAAGAAGACAACGAAATACCAAAAAGGTGAAGACCGGTGGAGGTGTTTCAATGGTGGAGAGACCACAGGAAGTTCCCTTCTGGACCATGCTGTGGCCAGACCACACACCAGTAAGTAATTACGCGGCTGATTCTGGTTGTTGAACGTGTAGTTTGTGTAAATACAGAAGGTGTATTCTGTCTACAGATAATGTTAATGTTTGTGATTTGTCGAGATCAGTCGTTCAAATTGGCAATGTGCGTGCATAAAGTTGGGGGGTGGGGCTTCTGAAGGAGCAGCGAAGGGAAGGGTGTATTTGTTTTCACACATCAACAGTCGTTACCCGACCTTGTTTTTAGCTGAACAAAAATGACCCAGCTAAGTTGTCTTTGGCTCGTGTACAACATCACTGATGAATGAAAATCTTTGACATGTACAGACAATGTCGACCATAAATTATTATCAAACGCTGATACAGAGAAAGACATGTGCATTCAGCTGACAGCCTTTTCATTGACAACAATATGGTAAGTTATGATAATCGTGTCCAAGCTACTCCAGCATTCATTAGAATGCAAAGGACAATCACGTGTATTCAGTTGTGTAGGAGAAAGATACGTTACCCCTTAAAAAGAGGAGCATGAGACCTACAGCAGCAGCTCAGGCTCTGTTTTATGAGTTACCTGGTCCAGTCATTGTGAAGATGGCACTCTCTGAGGACGTCTTTACACCAATCTGTTAGTGACAGACACAAACAGAGCCAATAATACTACAATATATGGATGGACACACAATTTAATAAGATAAGACTTTTAAGTGACAGATCTCGCTCCAGTGTAAGATTTAAGACAGGCGGTTTCTGTTTCTGTTGTCAGCCAGTCAATTTCATGAGTGACTTCCATTATTGGAAGTCCCCAACCTTAACAGTTTAAGATGGTAGTTAACACACAAGCACACAACCATAACACACACTATAATCAAACACAGGAAACAGGTGAAGATACTCACTGATTGCTTGAGCTGTAGAAAGCCAAGAAAGAGTGACAAGAAAAATCCACATCATGTCTCACACATATGATGAAACTGAATCATTCACAGCGTTGGTCTGCGGGTTAATAAGCTGAGAGAACATCTACATCACATGGTCGTGACCAAGTGGGGGAGGTAATGTCATAGGAACAGGAAATGATTCATATCAGATGTGGTTTACCGTGGCAGGACCATTGTCTATAATCTAATATTTGGGAGCTGCTGATGTTGAGGTAATTAATTGTATCTGCTCATTAAAGTATTGTTGATTTATAGATAAGTGGTAGATCAGCATGCGAAGGAAGGAAAATCTCCACCACTTGCAATTGTTCATATCTGTATTGTTAAATGACAAAATCTTCAACATTGGATTCTCCCTTGAGAAAGAGGAAGTTTCCCTCACGCAATACTGTAAATAAGACACAGGCCGGGCGTCATGGCCAACAGGTACTGAAACTCAGAAGTGCAGCACACAATGTTTTACAAAGTTGGCAACGCACATTTACAATGCAAATGCGCACTTGGCTTATTCGGGAATTCTTCTGTGGGGATATTAATGCAAATAAAATTCAGCAAAATCAAGACACACATAAGGGTAGTTTTTCACTTTTTTAAACCAATTTTATTACACATTTTTACTAGTCTATATAACATGTATAATTCCAGTATTGACAATTATTCATGATGTATTGATTATGATTTCCTTTGATTAAAACTTGATCAGTCTCACATATTGATTATTGAAAACTGCATTCAACTACACAATGATTTAAAGGTTCAGTTTGTAGAATTTAGTGACATCCAGTGGTGAAGTTTCATGTTGCAGCTGAACACCTCTCACCTCACCATGTCCTTCCAAACATGAAAGAGAACCTGTGGTAGCCTTCAGTTGTCATAAAAACTCAAAAAGTGTTTAGTTTGTCCAGTCTGGGCTACTGTAAAAAACAATGATGGCCTCCGTAGACAGGACCCTCTCCCAATGTAAATATAATGTATTTCAATGTAAAGGGCCCATTCTATGGTAAAGAAAACAACAATTCGTACAATTTCGATGAAACACACCAGTAGAAACATCACTAGGATTATTCTATATTTAATTCCTGCCAATAGATCCATTTCACCTGAATCTTACACACTGAACCTTTAAAGTAGGTCGATGGAGGAAACATCTTTTTTTTTTTACGGTGCTTTACAAGTAAGTAAAAAAAAAAAAAGGAAAAACAGTCAGTAAGGTCAGAGCTGGATTAAAAGGAAGTAAATAAATGCCATTAAAAAGTTAGAAGTGAATTCAGAACCTAACTGCTGAGAAAGCCCAACTATTTACAAGAGATTTCAAAGAGGATGAGGAGTTTGCCATACAGGGAGATTGTTCCAAACAGTGGAAATCCTGAGAGAAAAGGTCTGGTCACCCTTGGTCCTCAGCTGTGACTGAGGAATAGTGCCTTCGCTCAGGAACTCGTGTTACGAATCTTAAAATCAATTTTAACATTTTCTGGAAGGCAATGAAAGTAAGCGGGAATTTGAGTAAACTTCTTTCTTTTAGTGGATATCTCGAGAAGACGTTTTTAGACAAGCTGTAATTATGTAAACACTAAATTACAGTGATCCAAACAAGAGGAAATGAATGCATGAATAACAATGTGTAAGTGCCTTCTGAAAACAACAACTGGACAAATGTGTTGAATATGAATATTTAAGGTGAGATCATTATCGAACATGACGCCAAGGTTTTACTTTAAAGTGTGGGTAGTAACAGTGTCACGGCCTATAGTCTTGACCTTAGTCTTGTCAATATCTAACTGGAAGAAATTTTGAGCCTTCCAGCATTTTAAGTCGAAACATCAACTTGATCAGAGTAATTCAAACGAGATAGAAATACAGTTGTGTGTCATCTGCATGTGAATGGAAGCTTACATCATGCTTGTGAATTTACAGGGCTAACATACAGTATAATGTAAACAGGAGAGGTCCAAGGACAGAAGGTTACATGGAAGGGTACGATAAGGGAAGTTACAATCACAGGGTAGGTTTTATCATCCAGACAAAAGCAGGCGATGAAAGGGGGTCTAATCCGATTTGATTCCTGAGGTGTTGACAGTAGTCATCTTGTCCTCCATTTCTTGCTTCCTCTGCTTCTTGGCTGACAGACAGATCCATAAAAAGATAAAGAAACCTTGACAAAGAGACACAAAAGGTGGGTTTAAATGCTGCTTCAAGACTAGCTCAACAGGTCCATCTATTCCTGATTCAGTTGAATAGCATGTTCAAACACCCTCAGAGACAAACGCTGTTCAAACCAAAGAATACAGATACAAATTGACCTTGTGTGGAGTTCAGGATGCAGAAAAGGTAGAGGATGGGGTAGTTGACGTATCCTGAGCCCAGAAAGGCCAGGCCCCAGGTGGTCCCCAGCAGGCAGGTGAGACCCATCACAGTGAAGCCACTCTTGCAGTTATCTGGGTCTCTCCCTGCATTTCCCCCAGTCTTTGTTCCAAGCTTCGAGCTGCTGCTCAACCTTTGCTGCATCTTACAGATCCTTGAGGCCACTGTTATCAGTATGCCAGAATTGAAGATGAATATGAGGGTGAAATACACCAGATTCAAGGAGTAGAAGAAGGAGTTATCTGTGATCCAGCAGCTGTGGGGAAAACAGGTAACCCACAGGTCATCTTATTGCCTCATTATATAGCAGAGAAGACAGATAATCGGTGGGTATACGGGGAACATTCATAGAGTAAAATTTAAAAAGTTACTATCCTTAACAGTTTTATGAAATCACACACATGATTTTCTTTATAATGGACATTATTCAACAGTAGCAATATAGTTACGTTATACAATTACCTTTCTTTATAACAATGATGTAATTTCATAATTTAAATCCTTAAATTGTAATGTCACAGGCATCAACATTATTTCATTAATATAAACTAGACTTCATGTAACCATGTGTAACCATAATACACTTAAAACCTTTTTCATATTAAATTTTATAAAAGATCTATCATAGATCGATTTAGTCAAAAATAGACTATGATGAGACTATGTTTTCTTGCCAAAAACAATTTACAATTTACTCACATGGCATTAGTTTGGTTTGTATCGGCCATGCTCATTTGTGTAGCTCCATAAAACTGTTTGACGTCCTTCACTGCCACAGAGACTGCCACAATTACACCAGGGATCCCTGAGAATTAAACACACACACACACACACACACACACCTGCTATTTTGGAATTTGAGGCAGAAAAATATGAATCCAAAAATATTGCTAGTGCACTCTAAAATACAATAAGTTGCGTTTACTTTTAAAAAAATGGCAACTGGTTGCCACAGAAAAATTAAGTAAACTTAAGCTGGTGACATCAATTCACATCTAAACCGCTTAATGTATTTCAAAGGTTCAGTGTGTAAGATTTTGGTGAAAGGGATCTATTGGCAGATATTGAATATAAAATAATCCTAGTGATGTTTTCACTAGTGTTTCATCTAATTTGTACTACTTGTTGTTATCTTCGCCCTAGAATGGCCTTTATATTTAAGTACTTTATATTTACATCAGAAGCGGGTCCTCTCTATGGAAGCTGCTATGTTTTTTACAATAGTCCAAACTGGACAAACTAAACACCTTTTGAGTTTTTATGACAACTGAAGGCTACCACAGGTTCTCTTTCATGTTTGGAAGGGGAGGGTGAAGTGAGGGGAATTCAGCTGCAACCTGCAACTTCACCACTAGATGTCACTAAATCCTACACACTCAACCTTTAAGTTGTTGACTTCAACAAAGTGGACAGGAACTCAATAAAAATAAGTATTGTTATATACTGTGCTGTGCCTAGAGAAAGAAAGTAAGAACTGTTTAATTTGAAATTAAATATGCCTAATATACTGCGACAAGCTATTTTTTTTACAGTGCTCTAATGTTCAGAAATAATATATACGGAGGATCAAGAAAAGGTACAGCTTATCTTATTTTATAAAACAAGGCATCGAATCACCAACAATAAAATTGTGCCGGTCATCTTCAATCTAACCCCTGGTTCAGCAGCTCTCGTCGAACAGAGACTCTGTGAGTTTCCTCATAAAAAGTTCCTTTTTTTACTGTGTCATGTGTCTGGGGTTTCCTGTCAGCATTCTAAGTTAAACTGTTGTCACAATGTTGTCATCACAGCACATCCACATAGGCGCTCAAGCAATACTCACCCCATCCAACTAGGGACAGCTTGACCAGGTAGTGTTTGTAGTGGGTGTTAAACACCTTTATTAGCATGAGATAGAGGTGAAGTGCCTCGATAGCCATCCAGGTGAAACAGCAGAGCAAGGAGTAATGCATGAAAGCTGCAACAAACACGCACACCCAGTCTAGCTCCACCGTGGCCCCCCACTCAGTCAGCAGGAAGGTTGTATTGAGCAGAAATAAGGCCCCGCTCAGAGATACATGAATAGAAATGGAAAAATCCATTTTGTGGTTTCTGAGGAATAGAGAGAAGTAGATCAGTAGTAATCGACATATCTACAGGAGCAGGTTAGATGGTGGCCGCTGATAAACAGACAGGATTCTGGATGTCGTTTCTTGATATGTAGCAGCAGTGTTGCATTGTTACTGTAATGTTACTGTAATCCAGTGTTGTGTTGTAAAATACAAATAAAGCTGAATCCTCAGAGAATGTGACTTGCATTTTAATTTCGCATAAACTGAAAAGCATAGACCTACCTACTAAAGACATACCACAGGATGGACAAAGCAGTGAAGAAGGCAGACAGGCCGCAGCCTATGTAACTGATGTATGAGAGAATTTTCCAGTGGACCTCTGCAAGTTTCGATCTTGTCTAAAGACAAAAATGGGAAAGTGATGATCTGTCTGCAAGTTACAGGCTAACATCTAGAACCAGGTCAGAGATGTAAGATTTATATACCAGGAACGTCAAATTAAGTGTGTCTCTTACCAGTAGGACGGCAAAGGCTGTTGCATGGTTGCAGCTGCAAATAATGTCACTTTGGTTGCTGTAAGTCTGACATCCATCTGTTTTCCACAGCCAATCTGTGCACATGAAAAATACATTTAGCTAAATAGGTCCACATATGTTAGACAACACAATCCCATTAAAGGGCATACAAAAATCCACCTTTTGTCGATTAAAGTATATTTATTAAACCTCTCAGTATAAATGTTATTTGAGTATTTTATTTCACATGCAAATATATCTTTGATGTGTGGTGTATAAAACTGTTTAGCCATTTGAATCTAAAAGGCAGTCATTACATATTACTGTAGGTAAATCATAAATGCTGACCAAAATTCCAGTGCTTTACTGTGTATTTGTAAGCAAAAAGTATCATACACTTACCGTGTTCATCCAAATAGTGACACAGTAAGGTGTCATTCTGTAAAAATACAAACATGTAAAGCTTCCTTGAAGTTCACATTCTCTATAAAGACCATTCAACAAGTTTACCCAACACATTTAACAAAATACTGAATAATCCCAGAGCTACAGTGCATGGATCAAATCCTGTGAAAGTCCTTTTGTCTTTTCATTCCTTTTAAAAGCCAAAGTGTTCTGTGCCACACTAGTAAGTTTAAACCAAGTTACTAAAATACAAAAGAAAGGTAGAAAAACACCACTTAAGCTTCAGCAACGTTAAAATCAAGTCAAGTCCGTCTTATTTGTTACGTTCATATCTTCAACGTCTGTACAGCAAACAACTACGTGTCCGTAGGCCCACAGTTGACCATCAAACTATAAATTAAACATAAACTCATAGACTTACTGTGTCTGTAGCAACTCTGAAAGTCATCTTGATTGGCAGAGGCAGATTGTATAAGCGTCGTCCACCCAGTAGTTCAATCCTGAGAACCATCGATGAGATATTCTCCTGTTCAAGCTAATGAGGAGGAAACACAACATGCACTGTCTATATTTAATGTAATCCACATGTTATATAATCGTACTATATATAATATATGATAAAGATAATTGTGTCAGGATAAATTAATGCAGGAGTATATATATATATATATACATACTCTGAACGAGTCCTGCTGCAAGTAGGTGACCAAACCAATAATCCTCTCCTCATCTTGGATGGATTGTAGGCAATCCACAGGTATCAAAATCTCAGGGACAAATGACTCATTCTGATACAGCAGCTAAAGGTGGATGTAAGGAGAAGATGATCAAGCAACTTACAAAAAAACTCATCAAGCAAAACCACAACATTGGTCTACAAGGTTTGTTTTAACAGGCTAATAATGTAACAAAGAAATTAACGTATTCGCCAAATTCATGCTATCTTAATAAGGATTGTTCCCTCTACACTCATCAGCGCCACCTTGATCACAGCCTGTGTACCTGTGGAGGTTGCAGCCGGATCCAGCTGGTTCCAGAGGAGCTGAGGTTAGCCGCACTGATATTCAACACATCCAGGGAAAAGGCCGTCAGATCGTGAAGTATGGAGCCCGCAGTCTCAAACTGGGTCGCTCTGATGATGTTGTGGATTATGTGTTTTTCCACTCTGCAACCAAGAATGAATGAATGATAGAGTAAGCCGCTTTCAGACATGACCAAACTTTCTCAGTTTGCCTTTTTCACACGCTCAACGCAGCGGGAGGTTCTTTGCCCAGACGGGTTCACAACAGCAACAAATCCTCCACAGGATTCACAAGAGGGGTAGAGCAGCAGGCAAAGGCAGAATGTAGAGTGTTCCACTGCATATATCACATGATTTTGTTTATCTCTTTTCTGCTTATCTCCATTAACTCTCTTGACATCTTCGTCTGTGTCTTCTACGTGTGTGTAACACTGCTTTTTCATCCTGATTTAGTTGTTATCTTTTTGTTTATTTCTTTAATTTTTGCGTCTGTGTTAGAAGCGTAATCAACCCCTCCACTCGCTCGCAGTGAATCCTGAGGATCTCCTGCTGTGTTCTCGCATCGACTTCTGCCGACTTTCTGCCGACTTTGTACCAGGGTTCCAGGCAGAGAAAGTCAGCAGAAACTCCAGAGGCTCTCACTTGGACATTTGCATTCACACATACACTAACTCCGGAGAAACTGCGCTCAGTGAATGTCTGAAAGCAGCTAAAGCTTACTCGTGGTTTATCTGTTGGCATGTCTTTTAAGTTGCAGCGTGTTATCCTTTCATAGCCACCGTATGATGTCATAAACTAAGACATGACATGTTAACCTGATGATGGTAGAATTTACCCTCAGGGGGTCATGAATGTGTGCACCAAATTTCATGGCAATGAATCCCAATGTGGTTGAGACATTTCATTCTCAACGACAAATGTCAACCTCGTGTTGATGCAAGACAAATAGTCAAAGCAACAAAGTCAATGGAAAAAAGATTAAGCCTCTGGGAGTCGTGAATGTTAAAACCTGATTTTGTGTCAAGTCATCCAATAGTTTGAGTGCACTCGCCAAGATTCCAATCAACTCTGTTAATATGGCAATAAAGTATTGAATCGTGAATCTAATTGTTGAGATGTTTAAATCTGGACCACATGGTGGACTGACTGTCCAACATAGAGCCTATGATGCAGTGATCCAGGTTTAAATGTTATATAAACATAGGGAATCTGACAAACTTTTTTGATTTCACAGGTCCCTAACTGATCAGCAACTGCAAAGGCAATCCTGCTGAGGATCTTCTGCTGTGTTCTCACATGGACTCATTCTGACATTCTCTGGAGTTTTTGCTCCAGGGGTCTGGCTGGAGAAAAGCTGGGGACAG
The DNA here is from genome assembly GCF_022539355.2 of Hippoglossus stenolepis. Lineage (NCBI taxonomy): Eukaryota > Metazoa > Chordata > Actinopteri > Pleuronectiformes > Pleuronectidae > Hippoglossus > Hippoglossus stenolepis. The sequence goes on along the minus strand of NC_061483.1, from coordinate 26,045,235 downwards.
TCCAGAGCCTCTCACTCACACACTCGCATGTCTGAAAGCAGCTTTACAATCAAATGAGTTAGTGCAAGATACGCATTGATGTTTCAATACAAACACAGCCCTCATGGTAAGGAAGGGGTTGTAATAATGTTATCTTCTCGTGTTTATACGACTTATACACCTGGATCACAGCAGTACAATATTATTCTGTTGTACTGCTGTTTGCTTCCCAGCTTCCCACTCTGAGCCTAATGTCAGAGGAAAATGGTGTGAATTTTGTCTATTGCTTTCCCTAGAGCCATGCCTCTCGCAGGGCTAAAAACAATACAGAAAACAATATGAACGAATGAAAGAGTTAATTCTTTTGAGCAGTACACTTACGTTAAGAAGGTCTTCTTAACTTCTGCATTATTGTAGAAGAGCTTTGGACAGCAACCTTTGATGGATAAGAGTTGCATCATATCCTTCTGGCAGGAGCTGTTAGTATTCAGAGTGAAAATCAATGGCACGATATCGCTCTCCGTGCACAAGTATAGTGCACAGTTGCTGTCTGTGAAGAAACACAAGATTCACACATTAGATGCAGACATAAAATCACAATGTGCAGATTTCCATCAATTTGAATCAGCTGCTGTATCTCTAAACACTTTCTGACCCCATCAGAGATATGGATGTGTGTGTGTGTGTGTGTGTGTGTGTGTGTGTGCGTGTGTGTTTGCACCTCATACTGTAGGTGGCAGTGCTGCCCACCCTTTAACACCTCTATACAGAGTCAGCAGTCTTCTCTAGAGGCAGTTTACTTACACTGTTGTATGATGTAATCAACCTTGAAAGGGTATTCTGTCACTGTGGCTTCAAAGCAAGCAGACGATCCATTGAACGATGTCGTGTTGAACGTGCATTGAAAGATGCATGCATCCGCATCCGCACCCGCATCCGCACCCACCTTGCATTGCACATTACTGGACCGGTTATCAACGATGGCAGCGTTTGTTATGGTGATGCCCATGTTGTAAACGCTTGTAATGTTGATGCAAACTAAACAGAACAGAAAGACAAAAACAGAACACAAATACAACACAGGACAGTACGACACAGGAAATAACGTATTTAATGATTTAGTGGCTGCTTCACTGTGTGGAAAAATTTGATACCCATACACACACATATTCAAGCCTTTTCAGATTTCCATATTCATAACATATATTAAATTGAGACCATGATTAACGGAAAGATAAACAGCTTTTTATACAATGTTCAAACATTCTTAAAGAAAGCACCTCATTTGTACTGTGTGCACTTATCAGACTATTGTACCAAAATCAATCAATATATAGAAAGATGTAATGAATAGTACTTTGGGAGGTACTTTGTCTCATTGTTATCCTGCTTGTATTCTTTGTACAACAAAGTAGGATGACAGAGCGAGAGATGCTGAGGTACATTAGATTTCTAGAGCTCTTAGGTATGAGCAGTGAGCTTTCAGTTGTTGCCCCTGGAAACAGGTCTCAGCCAGTTCTGCTGTGCTAGATAGATAATCGCTCTGTGCAGTTTTACTGCTACTTCGACTGTAATAAGATGATAGTTAACTCTGCCAAGGAGGTTATGTTTTCCATTTGTTCATTAGCAGGATTACGCAAAAAACTACTTAAATGATTTCCATGAAATTCTTTCAGGGTTGGCCATGACCCAAGGCGAAGCCAATGGATTTAGGTGCGGATGCAGATCCAGGAAAGTTTTTCTCACTTTGTTTAACATCACAAGATAGGCTGTTCAGCATTTTCGTGGATTTCTCAGAGAAGAACTCATAGATGTAAAAAAACAACTGTTTTGGGGACTGATATTTATGAGTGTTTGTGTGACACGCCTTAAATATATGGTCACATTTTATGGAATTTGTCGATATTTTGGTTAATGTTATTTCTGTGAAATAAATGTGTTAATTTGAGCCACAATGTTATGTCCTTATGGTAAAGTATAAACCTTTATTTTTGGTGTATAACCTATTTAGAGTATCTCAGTGTTGCCAGTAGGAGGCAGTGTGGTGCCGTGCTTCTCTCACGGATTGTATGTTGACTTCCTCATTCCACTGAGCGGAGCTGCACTGGTCAGAAGCACCTGCCGTCTGTCTCATTCTTTCTCCTGTTTATACAGGTTGGTGGTGTGTTAAATGTGAATAATTACATACCTCTGCTCATTATCATTTCATTTACATGTGAGATTGATTGTGTGGGAATATTTGTTGTGAATATGTGGTTTGATGACGGTTTTCTGGTTATACGAGTTGGTTACAAACAAACATATACTGTAAAAAGTCCAGGGTTTTGTATTCTTAATATACATTGTAGCATTGTGTTAATTTATTTTGTTTATTTTCAGTATTACACTGCTTTATTTGCACCATATAAGTGAGATTAAAATAGGGAAATATTTCCAGGTAATGTTTATTAGTCAATAGTTGTGAACATTAAGAATAACTCAGTTAATAGGCTGAATGAGAATGTCATTGATATAATATTACACCCGAATTCACTGAATAGAGAAGTTGAGAATGTGTGTTTTTTTTTTGCTGTTTGAAAGAAAGTGTAAAGAGAGATGTTAATAGATATATGTTGTGTATTTGTATTGTTAAGATAACATTTGAATACATGAACAAAATGCAGCAAAATGATTATTTGCATATTTGTGAATAAATTCTACTGAGCGAAGCTGCACTGCACAGAAGCACCTGCCGTCTGTCTCATTCTTTCTCCTGTTTTATACAGGAAATCTTATCTGCTTATGGAGTCTCAACCTGAGACCTGTAACATTTGCAATTTGGTACAGATCCAGATGAAAATCCAAATCTAATGAATTTAAATGTGGTTTCAAGAGGGGACTGTTAGGCCTTCATTGAGATATGCTCTCAACTGAGTGCTATTCAAGTTAAACGTTATTTGTTCCATGTTCACACTTCGTACAGGTTTGTAGCAAGTAAAAAATGTATTTCCCCAAAAATATAAATCAATAAATAATATACATTTCTATAAATTGTTAATAGATGCATTACTCGCTATTAGACAAGCAAAGATTCTTACCTTGATCAGCCAGTGAGTTTGGCAGCAGCAGTATCAGCAGTAAGGGAACCATTGTGCTTCCTCTGAATGTGGGATTAATGCAATGAATAAAAGTCTCACAGTTTTACATTTGAAATCATTATCTATTAAACTAATTACAATGATCAAATTATCTGGATAGAGTAATTAAACCAAAGTATTTTACACACGTAATTTCACACTAAAATCACAATAATACCTCAAGTATGTGATAATAATAGACTTACATGAACACTCAGTGGACACAGAGTCGTCCTCTCCTTACTTCTGAAGTAAACAGGATGAACCTGACAAACCTTATCGAGTGATGCTCATGACCTGATGCTTTACATAAAATACAATAGTGCATGTGTTCGCTCTGCTGGAGCTATATGCAATATTTCTTTATGAGGGCAACAATATAACTGTAGGTGAGTTTGTTATATTTCTCTATTTCAACAGAAATATGATGTAAAAAAACAATATGAAGCTCTTGTTATATCTTAGATTTGCTTTTAATGAATTTGTAATCTTTGAAAATGACATACAAACTGCATGAAGATACTATACACACACTGTCATTGCAAGAAATATATTTATAGAAACCCAACCGTTCCCACAATGAGCAAGCATTGGCAACTGCAGAGAGAGAAAATCCCTTCCTTTTAGTTGTACATCTTATCAACTTCTTTACTTCAAATTGTTTTGCCCAATGGATGGATAAGTAAACACCTCACCATAAAGTATAAGCACAACAGGGTATGTTAATGGAACAGCATGGAAACTGAGATATTCAATATTTTCATAATTAAACATCAGAGTCACTAACATGAGTGGATATCAGTATGTACATTTGCTTCATTATTTCAGTATTACACACACACACACACACACACACACACACACACACACACACACACACACACACACACACACACACACACATGTCTTGCTATATCCTGAGTCCGGCCTTAGCTATTGGTATTTTGTGTTACGCTCACAGTCGCTGACTTTCTCTTCTTTCTCAAAGACATCACAAACCACAGGAAGATGAAGACACCTGTGTGAGTCAAAGGAGGGAAAGGGAAGTAAAGTATTAGAGCAGGCACAGGAAGAGATGACACAGGTATGACGCAAATCATTCAAATGAGCCACTGATCTAACTGTCGCACGTCAGTCTTCTAGTGAAGAAGTGTTAAAGGGGACATAGCATGCCCATTTTACCACAAGTTGATATGGTTCCTTGGGGTCTTAATGAAATGTCTGTAACATACTTTGGTCAAAATACCACAAGGATCATATAAAACAGCACCCTTTTTACCCTGTATAAAACAGCCCTCCACAGAGTGACCTGTTTTGAGTGCCTGTTCCTTTAAATGCTAATGAGCCAGCTCCCCCCTCCCCCCTCTCCCCCCATGATTTTAAACGATATAAATTACATATTTTATATGATATAAATTATCAAATATGCATCCCATACTTTGTATTCCCCTTCTGTTGTCCTGGAGTTTTAATTTTCCCAATCACATAATTAAATGTCCCCCTCTGCCCATCCACTACAAGCACACAAGCAGACAGACAGAGAGAGAAAGAGAGAGGGGGGCTATGAAGACCATCATTTACCCCGAACCCCGACATTCATGGGTACAACAACAAGCGGAGAAAGCAGAATCGCGGGCTGACCTTATATATACAGTCTATGGGGCTGACCAGCGGAGAAATGCTCGTCCCGTGTGAACAGCCAGGCGGCTGCGTGCTGGAGAACGGCGCTGCGCTGCCTCGCAGGCGCTTCGCGTCCGTGTACCCAGCGCACCTACTGTAACCGGCGTAACTACTGTAACCCGGTACAGTAGTGCTGAACACTGCGGAAGTCTTCCACACAGCTGGCAGTGTGGAAGACCGCTGCGAGGCAGCGCAGCGCCGTTCTCAAGCGCGCAGCCGCCTGGCTGTTCACACGGGACGAGCATTTCTCCGCTGGTCAGCCCCATAGACTGTATATATAAGGTCAGCCCGCGATTCTGCTTTCTCCGCTTGTTGTTGTACCCGTTGAATGTCGGGGTTCGGGGGTTACAGTAGCGCTGAACACTGCGGAAGTCTTCCACACTGCTGGCTGTGTGGCGCTGACACAAATTCCAGCTCACGCATGGGAGAGCGAGCGGTCGCTCCCGAGCAACTGCTGCAGCCTCCCAGTCCCTACAAGACCATGTAGGGAGACTTCCAGTTCCTTGTTACGACACAAAACCCAGGAAGCGCAATCGAGTCGCTCAAGCATGACGTTTCTGACTTAGAGGAACTATAACAAAACGCGCGAGTGTTTTTTCCCCAGAGTTTTTGGGTTGGTAGACATGCCAGATACCCACATTAACCTGTAGAAGCACTAACAAAGTGGAATTTGCATGCTATGTCCCCTTTAATGTCAACACTCTGCATGGTTCAGGATCCCGAGACTTTGACCTTTTATTCATGACACACATGGATTACCGTTCCTGCTCTACAACAGTTGTTGAAGTCACACACTGCTGTGCCTCATCCTGAAGTCACCTGATAAATGTCCCTCCATTATAAGTGGACAACATACAGAATGTGCTAGGTGCCCTCGTCTGTCATATTTGCAGTAACATCACCCTGTAATCAAGCACGTGGACACTGGTTGTGCTGACCTTGCAGTGAGTTCAGGATGCAGAAGAGGTAGAGGCCAGGAACCGTCAGGTTGCCAAACGAGAATAAGATCAGGCCCCAGGGGAGGCCGAGCAGAGTGGTGACACCCAGCAGGGTAAAGATGTCTCGCTTGGCTCTGTCAAAGTCACTCGTCCCACACTGTCAGTTAATACGAGATCAGAAAATACCAGTTAGAGACCATGAAATGTTTGTAGTCTGGCAGATTGAACAATAAAAACTGAGAATACTCAGATAATAATAAATAAATAATAAGAGAGACAGTTGTGATTTAAATGTTAACATATTCAATCAATCTAACATGAATTTAAGGTTGTCGTAACAGCACAGCTTGAACACCCAGATGTATGTATATTGATTAAAAAGGAAATTTATCATTTATTTCGACACATTTACATACTTATGTTGCAGCAGTTTTTTTTAAACTACAAAAAGAAGACATATTAGACATATTAGATTGACATAGGTATTCAGACCCTTTACTCCGTAATTAGTTGAAGCAACTCTGGCAGCGATTAGAGCACAGTCTTCTTCGGTGTGACCTGACCAGCTTTGCACATGTGGATTTGGAGCTTTTCCAACAATTCTTCTCTGCAGATCCTCTCAAACTGGATCAGGTTAGGTGTGGGTGTGGCGTACACATATTTTCAAGTCTCTGATGTTCGATTGGAGCATTCAACGACTTTCACAGTGTTGTCTTCAAGCCACTCCTGCATTGGCTTGGTAGTGTGCTTTGGGTCATTGTCTTGTTGTTATCGTCTGAGGTCCTCAGCACTCTGAACCAGGTCTTCATTAATGATACATCTGCACTTTCCTCTTTTCAGCTTTCACTCAACCCTGACCAGTCTCTGTCCCTGCCTCTAAAAACAGTATGATGCTGCCACCACCATGCTCTTCTGTTTGGATGGTATTGGAAAGGTGATAAGTAGTGCCTGGTTATCTCCATATATGACATTTAGAACCAAGGCCGAACAGTTCAAGCTTGGTGTCATCAGACCAGAGAATCTCACATTCTGGACTTTCATGTGTCTTTCACCGAGGAGATGCTTCTGTCAGGCTTCTGTCACGTAAGATATGTGGAGCTCAGCCAGATTGACCATCAGGTTCTTCGTCTTATTTCTTACCGAGGCCCATGTCCGCCCATAGATCAGTTTGGGCAGATGACCAGCATTAGAAAAAGTTCTTGTTGTTCTAAACCTTGTCCATTAGAATCACAGAGGCTCCTGAGAACCTTTATTGGAGCAGAATTGTTTTGCCTTCCCCAGATCTGTGTCTCAACACAATCCTGTCTCTAAGCCCTGTGGGCAGGTGCCACAGGTGGACTGTAGTCAAGGTGTAGAAACATCACGAAGGCGATCAAGAAAAATGGAAGGTGGTTAATAGAAGATGTACAATTCAAGTGTCAAGGATCTGAATATGAATGTCAATATGATTTGAGGCTTTAGGATCATGAGGCTGCAACATAAAAATGTCAAAAACATAAAGGGATTGGCTGCATATGTTACAATATGTGGCGTATTAATGCTTCCCGTCAAAAGATTACATTTGAAAAGTTGAAGTCTAGTGAATAAATATGGCACAAAAGTAAACGTAACAGTGCAGATTGACCCGTACCTCTTTACTATGGTGGAGACTCACAACGCGTCTGACTGTCAACCCAAACATGATCATGTTAAAGATGAACACCAAGCCAAATACTCCCATTGTAGTCACCACTTTTACTATTTTGTTGGTTATATAGCATCTGTGAAGAGAAGGAATATAATAGCAATTTTAGCTCATATGCTGAAAAATCGAATAATCTGTAATTAAAACGAGACTAAAGATTCAGGTGACTAAAGATGTAGCTATATGCAATGCAAAACAAGTTTTGCGCCCAAAGAAATGGAATTTCTGTTTCTGTTGTTAATTTGAATGTCAAGCACACAGAAACTCTGTATGCAAATTATTAGTCTAGATTATACATGCAAATGTGTCCCACTTCTCTCTTACATTGCAGTGTTGTTGGGGTTAGATTTGTCCAAAGTAAAGCGACCATATGCGTCTCTGTCTATGATGACCACCAGGGACACAATGATTGCAGGAATACCTGCAGGTAACACACAGATTAGGGGTTCAGTGTGTAGGATTTAGTGACATCTAGTGGTGGATTTGCATGTTGCAGCTGAATACCCCTCATCTCACCCTCCCGTTCCAAACATGCAAGAGAGCCCGCAGCCTCCAGTTGTAATAAAAATTAAAAAGGGTGTTTAGTTTGTCCAGTTACTGTAAAAAATATGGCAGCCTCCGTAGAGAGGATCCGCTCCCAATGTAAATATAAAATATTTTAATATAAAGGCCTCATTCTAGGGTAAAGAAAACAAGAACTTGTACAATTTAGATGAAATACAATGGTGAAAGCATCAGATTATTTTACATTACATTTCTGGCAATAGATCCCTTCACCTAAATCGCACACACTGAACCTTTGAGAAATGAATTAATTCCTCCACTTAAATGTGCAGTCCCCCAAAATTTTTTTAAACTGATGGTGTAGGTCCTGAGCCCTGGTAATTCTACTCACCCCAACCTACGAGAGCGAGTTTGAGCATGTATTTCTTGATATAGATATTGAAGACTTTGACTATGAGAAGGTAGATGTGGAAGCCCTCCAAGGCCATCCAGCTGAATGTGGCCAGCAGGGAGTAATGAAGAAAAAGAGCCATGTACAGGCAAAGCCCGGTGGAGGACTGTGCTGCCACTGTGTGACTGGGGAGGAAATGTATGTTGAGCAAAATCAGCGCAACGGCCAGGTTGACGTGGATCTTCATGGAGACATCTTCTCTGATCTTTCTGTCAAACACAGGAGAAATGATCTGGGTTCAGCATTCACTTATATGTAAACATGTCTGGCAATGAAATTCAGAAAGTGGTGGAAGAAAGGAAGAGTGGATTAGAAGAAAAAGACAAACAAGGGAGGGAGAGGAGAGTAGAAGAACCTAAGACGTGGTGGAAGCAAGGGCAGAGGGATGCCACCGTCACTGAAAACATGTAATAGGGAAGGATAGATTAAACGTAAGAAGGGATAAAGGACACTGAAATACGAGGAGATAAAGGAAGAGTAAATAACCTGTTTGTGATGAAGATTAAAACAGTGACGACCAGGGCAATGAGAGAAAGAGTACAGCCAATCCAACTAATGTATGTCAGGATCTCCTGGTCCTTATCTGAAAGGGGAGCAGACACCTGTGGAGAAAATACACAGGAATTTTGACTTGCTGTATTTCTATTATTCCATTTAGTCTGTCATGTAAATGCAGACACTAGATTTTGGATCAGATTATTCAGCATGGCGTACTGTTACTCAGTAACATTATTTAAATACTGTATTTAACTACAACTTTGATATCATTTTGAAGGTGTTTGCTTGTTTTTTTTTACATCTTATCTGATACGCTGCTTTTTTTTATTCCAATACCTTTCCCTCACTAGGCTTATTGGATATTAAGATTTACATCCAAATTCTATCATTGGCTTTAAAGTTATGTTTCCCACTTACATCTTAAACATACATAACATTGAGAAAACCAACTCTTCTGCTACCTGCCATTTATATGAAATCTCTGAAATATTCATATGAAATGTATTGTAATATGTCTGAGTTAGAGGGACTGTGCTGGGGGTTTTTACTCATATATTCTGGGATTACCCTAAAATCTTGGATCACTGGAAATATGCCAAAAAAGGGATCAAAGTATGTTAGTATTGATTTATATTTTCTTTTTTTTAGATCCAAAACTTTATATGCTGTATATATTTCCTGAAGACCAGAAGTTTGAGTTACTTACTGACAAATCTGATCTTGTCAGCAAAGATGATGATTACAATTTCCTGGTTAAGGACATAATCTGTTTCTTCTCTTTTTTTTGGTCATTTATTTATTTTTAAATATCATTACCTGTATCAGAATTGCGAGTACCCCTTTTTGTTTTAGTAGACATTAGTCAAGAGGCATGCTCAGTAAATGTACTTAAAGTTTTGTTAACGAATTGGTGAATATTATTGATACAAACTGTGATGAATGTGTGAAGAATGTGTTATGATCAGAGTAAGTTATATTTTTGGGCAGAGACTGATATTAATTAATTAATTATGTGTATTTATTATGTGTTGGAGATATAAAAAGTAAAATATTTGTGAACTCATCTGTAATCAGTAATTACAAAAAACAGCTATATGATAAATACAATGCATTGCAAATAACACTGTAAAGATTGCATAGGTACACTTTTACACAGTGAGTAATTTGTGGATTTTGCTATTAATACTTAATTTGTTACATAAGGGAATAGTTCAATGCAAGATTTCGAGTAATTAGGCTTTACATTGTTTTATTTCCGCTTTTGTAGAAAAACTGTGTAGAACTTGATTCATTTTCTAACTCTTCCGTCCTCTAGCGGTGGAGTCAAGAATGACACTGTGGTAAGCTAGAAATGCAAAATACTACAGAGAAATGTACGCTGTTAAGCTGAAGAACACAACAGAATCGATGACATAATAAATTGTATATTCTCTACAAAATCATCTTTATCACAGTGTGCACTAAAATGCAGATCATATAGTTTCACTTAGGATTGTTTTAGATGATGTGGGAGGTCATGTCCCATGGTGGCTCATTATATACTCTATTTGTTCTAGTACAGCCCTGTGGTTTAAGTTAAGTATCCTCCGTTGTGCCAAATGTTTGTGATGTCTCACCATGCTAGTTTTTAATAGCAAATTAACTGTATTTATTATATATGTCTCACAATATATAATATGTAGAAATGTTTTGCTGATTGAATGCAGCCTCGATGAGGTACCAGTCACTTTGTTGTGAATGTCTCTCCTACCATGAGCACGCCGAAGTATGTGAGGTGATCGCAGGAGCAGGTGATGTTATCCTGACCACGCTTCCAAAGGGTTAGGCAGCCACTACTGTTATATTCTGCCAAGTCAAACAAAGTCAGACCCATCCATTATGCATATGAAAGATTGTGTGTCAGCTCTTCTTGCAACATAAAGAAATAATTGTCGGGTTGTTATTACTTATTCCTAATGTGATGCTTGTTTACTCACCATTTGTTGTGACATCGTAAAACACACAACTTGGGACTCGGGTCTCCTTTGACAATGACAAACCAGGTTCACATTAGGTTAATAATGTACACATTGATGCTTTTTACTCATATACAAATATATACAAATATATGCTGTATTTGATCATAGGACAATTCAAACAGACGGATCACATTAACTGAAATCTGTGAAATTAAGTTATATAGTTACATTTATGCCGATATTAAGAATCATGGTGATGTTGACACGTTCCCGTAGTCCTGAAATGTTCTTATGACGCACATTCAGGCCAACCATTGTGTTGTTATACAGTTGATTTGAGGCTCCTGATGTCGCCTACAGTACAACATACAGTCCATGAGTTTGACAGTTTATCACTACCCTTTACAACCGATAGTGTCAGAGGGGAAAAGTGATCTTGTCACACTGTTTCATATCATCTGTCATTGTCATTCTAGGGAGAAGTTGTGGTTTATATTCACTGGTGCGAACAGATGTAGTACCTTTCCTGATCTTGTATTCAGTTACATTTTGCATGTCACTGCAGCGGAGAAGAACAAAAGCAGTTTGTTCCCCTGCCAAAAAAAATCTATGACTGCATTTGGCGATATTGCAGCTTGTTACAAACTGACACCTCTTTTATGAAAGAGGTGTCAGTGTGGTTGTTGGACAATTACGCAAAAATGATGACTCTGAGAGCCATTTGCTTTTTGAAAAAACTACCAACTGTATATATGTGAATTCAATATGGAATTCTCTTCATTTTAATAAAGCAGCTAAAAGTATCCTAAGTGTGTGCAGCATTATGTGGCGATATTTGGAAATATTATGAATTATGAAAATGAAATGAAATGATGAAATAAACTAGCAACAACTGGGCAAAACAAGACCCAGGGGTGCGTCTATTTTAAAACCGATATAGATTTTTTAAAATAATGGATGCTACCTAAATCTCGAACTGAAAGATGCAAATCCATGAGGGATATTTTACTGTGCAGAATGAATATGTAGTGTTAAATAGCAATTCAGATGTCTCTGACCATATTTGTTTCCGGCCAGGTAAGCCGGCAAAATGCAATTGTGTTGTCTGGTCCAGCATCCAACTCTTTGGGCAGTTGAACATTCACTATGGCGTTGGGGATATTGCTGTTTGGCGATGCCTATACATCAGAAGCACGGTGCCAAAAACAAGAAGAGAAATATATTGTTGTATGTATATGCAACTCATTCAGATACATTCGTATACATTTGTATTTTACATCAACTAATAAAGTACACTACCTGATGGCTAAACATATAAAAGCTTGTATCTGTTACAATGCAAGTATTTATATTAAACAATAATTCCCTAGAACCGGCTGAACTTCAGTAGAGTTGCGCTAAATGCAAATGTCTGCATGCAAACATGCTCACAATGAGAGCTAATGGCTTATGTTGAGTGAGAAATTCCCTGCAATGGACACCATGTTACTATTAGCATGTCATTATGCAAAATGAAACATGATGGTGTGAGATATTTCACAAGAGATACAAGTGGTAGACGTGGCCTTCTCTACATGGCTTAAAATCTCCAGCGCAGACTGAACACATCTTTACCTCATTCTCGCTGGCTTGAATTGTCATGCCATTGAAGACGCCATTTGGCTTCTGCAGGTGAAACACCAGATGAGGGTAAGCCATGTTCACATTGTCATCCACGTCGACTTCCTCAAGAAGGTCTTCCAGATCCATCAAGGTCCTTGTGGAAAAGGACAAGCAATTATAACTCACAACACAAAATCAATTATTTTTTATTACTAAACCACAAACTGCCTTAATGTTAGATCTGAATATTACAAAAGAGTTCGAACAAATATTAAGAAAGACAAAAAATATAATTTGATATATAATCAAAATAATTACTCAGTAATGTTTTTGATTCTTCCTCTTTTCAAAGTGTTGCTTAGATCTTTCATACAGAAATCGAGATCTGAAATAAGAACGAAACATTTGTTAATATTCCAAATATGTGTGTGTGTGTTTGTGTGTGTGTGTGTGTGTGTGTGTGTGTGTGTGTGTGTGTGTGTGTGTGTGTGTGTGTGTGTGTGTGTGTGTGTGTGTGTGTGTGTGCGTATGGGAGGGGGATTATACTGTTTTACCTGAACCTGTGGGATTTGATTTACAACAATAAGTGGGGCCTTTTTTTTGTTGTTTATGATATGATCTACATCTCCTTCCAACAACACTGATGTTATGAGACACCAAATACAGGAGCAGCCACCAGAGGAGCCACCACTTCGTCCTGTGAAGTGGACAGAATTCATTTAAAAAGAAAGCCTGACTTTCATCTATCGACAGACGTATGTAATGGAATAACACACAATCAAAGAGAACAATGACAAAACTTCACAGGTGATGTGCTTCAGCGATAGGCTCTCCTCAGAGTATGCGTAAAAAGACAATGCCTTAATTCAACACACTTTTGTTCTGCTGTACACCAGAACAAAAGCAGAAGGATATTTTATTCAAGAATACTGCTGTGTCATGCATCCAATATATTACAGATAGTGTTAGATTTAAATGTAGATTTAAAAGTAAGACTATTATTGAAGCTGTGTTGCATGTCATGAAATATATCATAGAAAATAGACATTCCACCTGACTTTAATGTTGAAAATCTAAATAAATGCATTGAACCTTACACACATTTATTGATCTTAACTTTGAACACATAAGCAAATCATTACAAAAGTCACTTCCACACAATTAGTTAAAGAACCATCACATATTCCTACACAAGTCGGTGTCAGTATAGGAAGTTATGACCTAAAGAGAATCAAAACGTAACTCACCTCTGCATGTTGCTGAATTCCTGACGAAATAATTTAGTCTGAAGAGAAAAGCAGAACACAGATGGTGTGACAGTGACACAACCAAGTGAGGAAACCTGCTCTCACCAAAGAGCTTCATGGGAACTTAAAAAAAAAACATGCATGACATTCTGAAATAAAGAGAGGAAGCAGAAACAGACAGAGGGCGGACAAGAAGGTGTGTCTCTTGCCTATAAATGTACCATACATATTTTCTCACTTAAGGGACATAGCAAATATATTTTGTTTACATAGTCAGTTCTAATTCACGGATTTGTTTAGATGCTAGTTTATCCTGAACTTACAGTTCATTTCCTGATATACACTGCACAGCACTTTATGGCAGCATGTCACTAGTACAACCAGCAGAGGGAAGAATAACATTACAAAAAAATCAAGGCAATGTCAGTTGAATACAAGCATTTAATTCGACAATTAGTATATGTTGGGAGGTTTTTCTCTACTGTGTCATTACACGATTGAAATCTGAAACAGACACTAGGAAGAATCAGTAATTAAAAACATCTAATGTCACTGTCAAAAGTTTGAGTCTCCTAGTCGTTGTGTCAACTCAACAAATTCTCATGTAAATGAAAATCCTCATAGTTTGCAAAAATCGAGTCCATAGTGCTTACTTACAACATACTGCACAACCCCTCCCCTCAGTCTATTTGTACATTTAATTTTAGTTTCCCTTTTTATATTTTTTTAACATTTATACTTGCACAATTACACCACAGCAAATTCCTTGTATGTGTAAACCTGCTTGGCAATAAAACCTGATTCTGACATCTGTGTTGCAAATCAGGTAATTCTTACCCCCAAGACTTTCTATTTCTCAGTTGTGACTTAATGGAGGAAAAAACTTAACAAAACTGTTTCTTATTAAGAATAGAAACAAAATGCCAGAGCTGTGTGAAGTGTGTGGTATTTGATGAAGAAATGTGTGGTATTTGATGAAGAAATGTGTGGTATTTGGATCTGATATGTCATTATCATGATAATGCAGACCCACACTGTGTTTACAGACCCACCTGTAGCTTGTGACACTGTGCATGCATTCTGGGGCTGTACATGTGTGTGTGAGTGTGTGTGAGTGCTTAACCATTAGCATGTTTACTGGATGGGCATGCAGGTGGCCCTTCTGCCAGGTGGCCCATGTGGCATCGAGACAATAAAACAGACCAGACTAAACTTGTTTACACCTACATTCAGTAAAATACCTTTGAATCCTAGAAATGAATGCATAGTGAAAGTGTGTTTTTCTCTTTGAATCACTGGAATTACAAACCAATACAACAAATGTCTAAAGCCCACTAAAGCATATACTGCATCCATGCAGTAAATAGGTAACATTCTTCGGATTATAATGGAATCTTTTTATATAACCTAAAAAATACCATTGACGAAAACGAACATTTCTTGTTGTTGAACGAGATGTTATGATCATTATTTTCCTCGTTAGTAAGCTGGGAAAACAATGAAATAGCGAGGGATTAGGATCAGGACAAACTTTCACAGACTGCTCACCTGGATAAAAAGGGACCAGCAAAGCAGAATGTCTCCCACCGAGCAAGTGTTGATCCTCATGGCAAACTGGAATAACCCGGATGAAAACACAACACTTTGTATGTTAGCAGAGACATTTAGACCAAATTGGCTTAAGAGTGACATCTCAACTTCCTCCCACTCTCCACAAATATAGACAAAATATCTTGGATATTATCGCTGCCATCTTGCACCAAGGACGTCATTTGGAACCAGAGTCTGTGCATGTAGACCACCTTACTAGAAACATTTGCATCTGAACATACATCAGTGTGAAGAACTACCTTACATGACAGACACCATCTTTGAGATTTGTATTATTATTATTATTATAATTGTTTTTGATGTTGTTGTTTTTATTATTTTAACTTTTTTTAATTTGGTCCATGTCCCATCCACTATAACAGAGGTGGGGTTCATGACCTATACTGCAGCCTGCCACTAGGCAAGACGTTTTGTTTCACTTTAGGGGAGCTGTCATGTCATCTATCCTTATATACAGTCTAAGTTGAGACCTCATGGACCAACCATGTCTTTAAATACAAGAGACCCTTATCACCCTCTCACTCGCCCTTGTCCCTTTTTGTGATTCCTCGCTGAATGAGAAATGACAAAATATTCAATTCAGACACCAATATTGATTATTTAGTAGCTGTGGTGCTTATGATTTCCAGTCAACACCTGCTTCCTCTTGCCTTCGATCAGGATTTAATTTATTCAGGTGCTTCCTGGGATCATATTGACTACCACAAGTATTTCTTAAACTAATTATTATGAGTAATTCAAAGTGACAGATGTACATGTACACTCAGCTGTTAGTTTATTTGGTTGACGGGACCATGTATGGTCAATGTGAGAAATTGTTGACGTAGTTAAAAAACTACGAAAGACCTGTCAATATAATACAGCAGTACAATTCAAGAGCACCACACATTTCATCCTCTAAAATAATAATAACGTTGAATCAGCAACTCTGAAACTATGTCCACAAAACCTGAACACAACATCCTAATACAATAATCCATCACAATAGGAATAATGGTAATGTGGAGGTAATGGTGCAGTTGCTTATCATTACTGGCACATGGCAAAGAATGAAACAGACATAGAATCAATGCTTCTACTGTGAAGTGTAACCACTTCGCTTCTGTGCTGTTGTATTTCAGCCCATTTCTACCTGTGAGTGTGTCTCAACACAGTTACAGTCTCACATTGGTTAATGAATAGGGGTTGCTTTAAGTCTTTTATCTTATCAGTATCTTACCTGTACTGAGTGTGTGTGTGTGTGTGTGTGTGTGTGTGTGTGTGTGTGTGTGTGTGTGTGTGTGTGTGTGTGTGTGTGTGTGTGGTGGAGCTGTATAACAGAGGGGGAGGGTCATGTTTTCCCTCGGGCTCTTTCTCTGCTCCTGCTCCACCTCCACCTCCATCCGTCTGGTTGATCAGGCATCGTAGTGGTTGACTCCATCAAGCTAGCATAGAAAGACAAGACAATACAGGAGATTAGATTGGCCTTCAAAATAAACGGTGAATGTTATAGATTTTAAAAACTAACAGAGATCCACATGATAAACAAAAAAGAAACATTAAATAAGAAAAAAAACACAGCTAATAATAATGGAAATATTAATAATGATGATAAAAATAGAGAATATGAAGAAATTCATGTCTATTTTAACCATGCTTAAGGGCAGAGAACACATTAACACAAATAATTAATTAATTTGATAATACAGTGTATGAACACATGGAATAAAGTTGTTGTTCCCAGTGCACCATTGAATACTTCACTGTTTGCTCCTTAACAATTAATTAATTGTAAATATTTAGCAAAGTAAAAGAATTTGAGGGGATAAAAAACCTTCTAATTTAGCGTAATTACCTTTTTGCTCCTCATGACTGGAGCCGTGCTTCCGCGGCTGTCTTTTTATTTTGAAGGTGACCACAGGAACCCGTGGTGCTGCTGTCGTCAGACTTGCAGCCGTCACGTTAGGTACAGAAACAGCACGGACCCAGCGGCTCACTGACCGTCCTGCTCCGGTGGAGACAACATGAGGGAGACACCGACCGCACCGAGAGCAACCGACTGAACGCCGGCTCCTGAGGTCCTTCACCGGGGAACAGGCAGGAACTGGATATAAAGGGCGAAGACATCATTTTGCACCAGCAAACTGAAACAAGCGGTGACAGAACGTGCTGCTGGTGAAGTTTCAGCTTCATCGTTTGTTTTAAACAGCTGAAACTTTATTCCCCTCTCTGGATGTGGACATGTCAGCGGCGGCCGGTGTTTGGTGCTGCGGAGCCGAGCTGCTGCTCGTCCCTCATTAGCCTCGGTCAGAGTCTGGTCATCCCAACGGAGCCGAGTGAGGAAACTCCACCGACCTCCATGGAGGGGTCACCGCGCCTCTGACTCGAACCCAGGAATGGAGCGCTCCTCCGGGACACAAGTGCACTGCTGAAGACCGCTGCAGCTCTCCCGTTAGCGAATAGTTCAAAGTAGTACTTGTACCTTTAAAACGTGTGAGACTGCCATTAAAAGTCGGTAAAGACATTATTACACCATGTCCCCCCCCTCGCGGGCCCGCTGCCCCTGGTTGCTCTGGAGACGGACCCTGCTCGCGCTGTGGCTGTGCGCGCTCGGGGCGCGTGCAGCGGAGGAGGGCGCCTTCAACGCGGAGGTAAAAACTTGGATTCACTGTATTAGCACTAAACTCTTTGAAAAAGGCGAAATACAACGTACAATGTACAAAATACACCGAATATTCTTCTGATAACATTCAATATTTACACATACAATCAGCTCTGCTCCCAGTAGAACTACACGCACCCATTATGGACTGCACCATAACTCTGGCTCCACTCTTTTAACTGTGCCTTATTCATTCTGTCTGTAAAATACAATGGTTCATGTTCAACCCATTCACGACACATTCTCACACTGCACATATTAGTTATTTATGTACTTATTTTTACATTGTGTATGTTAGTTTTTATTCCAATCACATTTTCCGATATTTTTTACACTTCCTTACACTTCCACAAGTATTATTATACTTACACTTAAGTATTATTATACTCACACTTAAGTATTGCCTGTTACTTATTATTACTAACAGATGCTTTTGACTCTTGCTGCTGTAATATTGCAATTTCCCCCTTGTGGGACTAATAAAGGATTATCTTATCTGATCTACACATATTTGTAAGTTATAGTTCAATAACTGAACGGTCGAATGGTGCGCCTCACTTCCAGTAACTGATATGAAGGAATGATGTTAACCTGTGTAATATCTTATAAACCAGCGAATCAGAACTGAGGCAGGACCCTCTGCACTGCAATCAATTCACTTGTAGCCTATTAGTATACAATACAACATACATTATCTCAAGGCGCTTAGTAATTTTGAGACTTTACAATACCACAGTTCCCACAATGAGCAGGAACTTGACCTTGGAGTAAAGTTAAATTTAACGGGGTTAGACCTCCAGCAGAACCAGACACAATGTGAGCGTCCATCTGACTCGACTGGTTGGGGGGAGAGGAGAGAGAGACCAGGGACTGTTCTGTAACGGTCATATTTAACCTCTATTAGATTGGTTGTCACAATGAAAATAATGAGATGTAGGGATGTTATTAATTGTAGCAGCACCAGTTATTAACAATAATAACATGAACAATAAATACTGAGTAGGTGTATGTTACTTATATGTTTACATTATCATTATTATTTGTATTATAACCTTTGTTACTGTTATTATAATATTTCCCTCAACGTACTCTTATTTCACATGTGGTTCATTTTGTTAGTAAAGCTGACTTGCAGGCTGTATGTCTACATATATAACATCTTATCCTCAGAAATGACCTTTGTGTTTGTTTATAAACATTACAAGGGTTCCAGAAATGTTCCTGTCAGGAGCCAACTCCTGGCCATTCATGTGCCTTTCCCCTCAAATGAATGTGCAAACATAAAGAGAAGTCAAGCATTATACTCATGGTCATTACCCCTTGTACTGGTTTGTTTTTTCATATCGTTGGTATTGCCTCATCCTCTGACCTCTTGACCTTTAAGGACACAATTTGTGAATATGTATTCCTCGTTGTACACCTTGAAACTAATTTGTGACAAAATATCAAGTCAGAACTTGAAAACAACACATCTCAGATTCTTGTTCCATCAGTCCATCAATGTGCTGATAGACTATTGACTCTAAGAGAAAAGGGCTTAGCGTGTGTGTGTGTTCCTATTAGAAGGTGATTAGTGGAGGAGCTCTTGTTTCTGTGTAGGAGAGAAAAGCAGAAAGACACACACAGAGGCCTGGCGGTCATTAGAGGTGAGCTTGCGTCACCAAACCTAGTGACCAGGGGTCTGGTTGTCTCTCAGGTTGCAACACACACTGATGGGGTATTAACAAAGCTGTGGTATGTGCAGGCGTATGTGTGCTAATGTGTCTTACTGAGACAAGAGATGTTTAGTTTTACACAATGTGCGGACTGATGAGAAATTCCTCATTATGTGTTGCTAAAATGAGTTTGTGTGTCAGCTCAAGCAATAACAACTGCATTATCCGTGTGGTCTTTTTAACATTCAGACTCCTCCATACAAGTAGAATTCTAGAAATAATCTGGGAACTAAAGAAAGGCTGGACAGCTGAGTGAGAGACTGAGTAGGTTCCTGAACACAATTTTCCTGTCCTGAGATGTTGTTGAAATGAACTAAACAGCCATGAAAATTGAGCAA
The DNA here is from genome assembly GCF_022539355.2 of Hippoglossus stenolepis. Taxonomy (NCBI): domain Eukaryota; kingdom Metazoa; phylum Chordata; class Actinopteri; order Pleuronectiformes; family Pleuronectidae; genus Hippoglossus; species Hippoglossus stenolepis. The sequence goes on along the minus strand of NC_061483.1, from coordinate 26,025,273 downwards.
TCCATAAATATTCCTGTCATCCTGTCATATTGTACTTGATGGCTATTTATTTAAAAGCACAAATTTTATTAACATATTACATAAGTATAGGTGGTCCAACTACTGTTGTTTGATTGGAAATGATTGAAACCATGTAAGAGTGTTTAGACACTTTAATTACTCTGAATATTGATATTGTTAGAAATATTGTGACGTGCCATATCCTGGACAGCTGCACCCACAGGCTGTGATGTGACAGAAAACCCATCTCCATGTATTTTTGACAGTTTAATCGATATCGGATACATCAGAGCCTTCCAATAATAAAAGGGCGAGTATGCTAGCTAACTTGAGTCTCGTAAGTCATTCATGGTCCCTCAAGAATACAGTTAACTTGAGTCTGTGGTAGAGACAGACAACTTTATTGTGTAATTTAGTGTGTAATTTTACATGTATGGGGACCTATGGTGGTCTTCAGGTAACATTAAAACAGGAAACGCCCTCTCTAGAGTCACTGTTTGGTTTGTCCACCATGGGCTACTGTAGGAACATGGTGGTGCAACATGCTGGACACCATGGAACCTGCTCCAGACGTATAAAAGCCTCAGTGAGCTTTAACCACAACAATTCTTAGTATCAGGAGATTATACACTAATGAAAACATTAGTTTGAATAATGCATTCTCTTTCTGTTGATGTTTCCCCCTGAATCCTACACACTGGACCTTTAGTTGTTTAGTTGTTGTGTTATCTTGGAGTCAATTAGAACAAGCTCCTGTCGACAAGTTCAGGTCATTTTAATGTGCAGCAGCAACAGAGTGTTTTTTTATTAACAGTTACGCTCAAAAATCAGCAGTGGTCCAGAAAATAGGACAAACAATGGAGGCTTTTATGTGTTAGAATAAAGTAAAACTGCAAGTGTTAGTTGAGGACTCAAACAGAACCTAACATCATGCTGTTGGTTTGATGATGGGCCTGCTTATCTCCATGATCTGCCCACTAGTCTTTATTTCAAGGGAGACTCAACTTTTATGAAGTCGCTGATGGCCATACATCTAGTGGATGCATGTTTCTCTTGAGTCCGGTAAGAAAATTTGCTCTCACCCACAGCAGCCATAATAATGGTGATAGAAACGTTTATGTGTGAACAGAGGGTTGTCTTGAATTTCAGTGGTGATAAGGTGGTATCTAAACATACTGTACAGTCTTCTCTCAAAGATAAAGGACAGGTGAGTGGACTGAATGTGTTTTGAACAATGTAAACAACACGTTTGCTAACTTCTGGCTATCGTCTTTGCCTCGGCTGTGTATGCCTCTCCGACTGAAGACGTGACTGAAGACAGTCAGGCAGGTCAGTTAGTGACAGACAGGTAGGCCATAGATCATGTCATTGGATTATTACAGTCCTGCGAGGACCACATCACATCACATCGGGACATGAAGAGGATTTCAACAAATAGAACAAGGGTTAGGGTTTCAGAAACAAATGACCAGCCCTACCTTTAATTCACATTCTGAAATACCAAACCAATTCTCATTCTTGAAATGAAAAAGTCCATGTGATGAGGCGTTAGTCTGAGCAACTCAACTTCGCTCTGTCTGAACTAAAAGGATGAGGTGGGAGGTCAGAGGAATGAGGGGAAAAGAGATGGATTATCAAATGTGTGAGTGTGACCAGACTCAGAGAAATCTTAATTTGAAAAAAGGAGGAAATGTCACAGCATGTCGCGGCCAAGAGGAATCTGTGATTGAGTTATTTCTAAAAAGGGAGAGAGAAAGTTAACAGGGATTGTAGTGGTCACTCTCAGCTGTGCAGCATGTGATGGCTGAATGTGACAGCTGTTCTGTAACTGGGACACACACACGCGCACACACACACACACACACACACACACACACACACACACGCGCTGCTGCACAGGCATGCTGGGCCAGGGACTCCAAGGCAGTGAAATACAATGGAGCCTCTTGTCTGAAAAGAGATTGCCCTGACAGAAAACTTGTGAATAGGAGAGGAGGAGGATGAGAGAGCACAGAGAGAAACATGGTCATGATAACACTGGCCGTATAGAAGGAGTGAAAAAGAGTGCAACAGCAACTTGCAGCTCCAGCAAAGTAATATCAGCGAGGGGAGGAGTAATCAGTGGCTCATTGCAGCACATAACTCAACATGCTCCTCAGTCCATGTCCTCTTTGTATCCATGTAATGTGCAACGTGGTGTCTCTTCACAGTCCTCCTGCTCTCCCCCCCTGCTCCCGTGTGATTGGCTATCACCGTGTCCACAAAGACTCACATTGCTACAGGGAAGGGATGGGGCAGGGGACGGCCATGAGATGGGAACTCTCTCTGAGTGCCCTAGGGTGATTGTGCATTTGTGCACATGGTTTCTGTTTGACTCTCTCTGGTGATATGTGCTTCAAGAAATATTCAAATCTAATTCCCTTCATCCTCTCTGTCCATCTCGATTTCTCTCCCACTTCTCCATTTACTTCCTCCTGGTAGGACTTTGGGGGGTAAGAGATGGCAGCAGACCAAGCCTCAGAATAAAAGCTCTGTTAGTATCTTGGCTGACATTGTGGTGGACACACGCACACACACATACACACACACAAACATATTCTCACACACACACAAACACACACACATACAGTCCTGGCAGGTTTTACAACCCCTTGTATATTGCTTGGTCTAGGTTTTGGCAGGTAAGCCCAAGGACTCTTTGAAAGCCAATTTAATAGACAAGGTCTAGCATATATGCTGCAAGCAGACACACGCACATGCACATATACTCACTCACACACACATACACACACAAGCAAAAACCATATTCCATGTTGTGTCTAAGACTTGTTTTATATTCAGCTCAGCTGATGAGGGAAAGGTAACGTCCAGATTCTGGTTCTTTACTGCAGGATTGGGTGGGTGATCTACGATGATCAGAGCAAATCAAGACAATATGTGCTTTGTTTTTCATATTATATCAATAATAATAATAATTTGTTTTTTAATTGATATTTGTATCACCCATATACAGACACATGCAGACACTCGCCGACCAACACAACTCTAGTCATTTTCAGACATGAACTCTGGAGTATGTCCGCACAATTGAGTCAAGACTTTCTTCAGGTTTGACTTTCACACATGAACTACGCAGCTGGAGATTCTCCACTCAGACACGTTCACAACAACGAATCCTGCAGAGGATCTGCGTTCTCACATGGGGTCATTCGGTTAATATCCAGAGTTTTTACAAGGAACCTGGCAGGAAAAACTCTGGAGAAAGTTTGAAGCTTCTCTAACATTCTCTGACATTTTGCGTTCAAACATTCAGCCCCTCCAGATAATTTCAGGAGATTATCCCGTGTTCAGTGCATATCTGAAAGCAATTTCTGACTGCTTTGGATTTCTTCATAGTCCAAATTTAATTTAAATTTTAACGAGTTAGGACGAGTTTCCCGTACTCAAGTAAATCAGCAAACACTGTTGAGCTGCAGCTGATCAGATCTGCCAGCGTTAGTCATTTCAGTTGGAAAAATAAGAACCCTACTCTGATCCGTCTCTCTTTGAAATCAAGGAGCCATTGTTTGAAAAATGCTAAAAATATTGAATTAATAAATCTGGCTCAATAATTGGTAAAGCCTGTTGCATGTACTGTAGATGTTGGTGTCTTATTTGTGATTGTGTGTAACATGGAACATACATGTTCAAATTATTTGACTAGAGAAGAGTGTTCTGTGATCCCTGCCACCTGTTTCCCCTTGACTCAGAGTGTGTGTGTGTGTGTGTGTGTGTGTGTGTGTGTGTGTGTGTGTGTGTGTGTGTGTGTGTGTGTGTGTGTGTGTGTGTGAGAGAGAGAGAGAGAGATAGAGTACTTAGATAGTGTTTCAGGAAGTGTGTGTTTGTTTTTGAGTGTATGTCTGTGTGTCAGCGTGTTTAAAGCTTCCTTATCTAAAGGCAGAGGTGGGTCCGGGTCATGTCCAGTTCAGCCCTCCCTATGCCTCTTCCTGCTCCCACGCACACACACACCTTGTATCTGTAAATCTGTTTGGAGAATTAACATAAAGATGAATCAGGTTTTGAATGTTTCAGCGCCTCAGGCCAAGTGCTCTAAAGCCTGAGGGCTCAAACTCTTTGTGTTTTCATCTTTAGCCTCCTGACGACCTGTGCATAGACTATAAAGACGCGAGGTCTCAGGTGCAGAGTAAAAGAGAATGCTGCCTCACTGCACTGTACCTTTAAATTTACCAGTACCTGTGTTTTCACAATGAGAGAACTGTAAAATAGCATCTATATGGTTATGTATTTTAGCTGTAAAAGGAAGTGACGAGTCCAGACCGTCAGTCAGATGTTTAGGTTGTTTTGACATTTGAAATGATTTTATTTCTGTCCATTTCTTTTGTTCAAAATAACTTACAGTTGTGCAGGATTTTCAGCTGTTTTTCTTATGCTGTCAAAAAAATTTAAAACACTTTTTTGACCTCAAAACTTAACCCTAATGGAAAAAGAGAAGGAGTGCAACATCAACAAAGGACCAATGTTAAATGGCTGACTGTAGCCATCTACTTTCTTAACTTATCACAATGCCGTCGATGGTGATGCCGTCAGAACTCATCTTAGCATTTGACGCCAATTGATTGATCACTTCCTGATAGTAAATCACAGCAGTCCTGTAATGACTGGTCTAATGCTGGAGGAACACACATGTAGAGTGGAGCACAGGTCACAGGTTTGGCCCTTTTCAGTACATCCAGTCATATTGTAGTTGTGTAGAAGGAGCAGGACGGTCAGGCAGAGGGTGTATAAAGTTAATCGAGGAATTTATGAGCGACCCTGTGTAATTTGTTTTAATTGGACTGTGGCTATACGTAACACACATTTAGTGAAAAAAAAAACCTTTGTCTAGTTGCATACGTGTAAGTATTTTTAAATGTATATGATTCATTTGCCAAATGTGTGTGTGCAAAAGAAAGACTGAAAGAAGTGAGTTTGTTCGTATGGCTTTAAAGGAGTGGGTAAGTAAATACACAGCTTTATCAACTAGTATATTACCTTGTAAAAGAATGGGCGTCGACTTGAGACGACATCTGCACACACAGATGTTCACAAATCAACATACATGAGCACACGTGCACACTCACATAGACACACACCCTGTTTTTACATTCCCTGCACCAGCAAAGGGGAGTGTTTGTCCATGTGTAGGCGTATTTAGTATCTCAGACTACCCGATATGCAAGTGCTTGCATGAGTGTGTGTGAATGTGTGCGTGTGATATAAGGTTTCTGCAAAACAGGTGGGATAGACTTTGCGTCATCTTTGATTGGTTCAAGTATCACGTTTTCTCCCTAATGTCTGCCATTAACCCCCCCACCCCCTCCGGCTCTCCCAGTCACATACTCTCAAAATACAGGAGGTTGCCTTCCTCCTTTTATATACAAAACTCTAAATGCAACCTGATGCTACATGAATACTTTCACTTTTTGTGTTATGATTTGCCTTTTGATTTTAAAGAGTCTTTGTGGTGGCGGTCAACTTCAGGAATATAGTCCCAATGATCACATATGAGGAGATGGCACTTCCTCATTTGTACATTTTCTTAATTGTTGTCTTCCAGTCATGGCTGAGGATGTATGGTTACCTGCCCCAGGCCAGCAGACAGATGTCGACCATGCGATCGGCTCAGATCCTGTCCAACTCCATCAGCGATATGCAGCGGTTCTACGGCCTGGAGGTCACCGGACAGATGGACCCTCAAACCATCAGGTTAGCTGGACTTAGCTTGGATGATTTTGTGCAGCTAGACACCCACTCGTAGGGCTGGGTGATATGAATTTAAATCAATATCAGGATTATTTCAGACTTTTACCTTGGTTACTATTAATGAACAATTATTTTATGCCCAACCCCCACACCCCACACTCCACCAGATAGTGATACTTTCCCCCCTCCCTTAGTAACAGTCATTGAGCATGGCCTATGTTCTCTCTTTTTACTTGAGAGGAGCAGTACTCTGGCTGCACGAGGCAGCTCACAGGTACACTTTAAATTAAACAACAGAAATGTACAGAGACATCAAGGAGAGAAAGTAGGAGTTGTGCTGTCGTACTCCCCTTCATCTCCTCTCTTGGGGGCCTCTTGCTTTTCAACACTCTGTGGCATACCTCTTGCCTGTTCCTGATCTTCTTTCAACTCCTTCAGTGCCATGAAGAGACCCCGCTGTGGTGTGCCTGACAAGTTTGGAGGCCAGATCAAAACCAATGTGAGGCGGAAGCGCTACGCCCTCACCGGACATAAATGGAACAAGAACCACCTCACATACAGGTAACAAAAAAAGTCATCACATATCTGAAAGAAAATTTAATCAGACACTTGAACAGTATGAGCATCGAGTCTTATCTTTGTTGTAGGTTGCTACTGTAAAACATTATGGGTTCAAGGTGGGGATTCAGCTCTTATGTATGATGAACATGCACATGCTTGTTTTTAGCTACTTTTGGTATGAAGTTGTAATTCCCATAATCTTTCTCAAATTGCTAATAATATAAAGGTGAAAAACCTATGAAATAGGAATCTACTAAGGGATTTATTTTACCTTCCTTTCTTTGTTCCCATAGCATCCAGAACTACACTCCCAAGATCGGAGAGTATAACTCATACGAAGCCATCCGGCGGGCCTTTAAAGTCTGGCAGAGGGTCACTCCATTGACCTTCGACGAAATCCCTTACCAGGAGATCAAATATGGACGACGCAAGGAGCCCGACATCATGATCTTCTTTGCTTCAGGTTTTCATGGAGACAGCTCTCCTTTTGATGGAGAGGGAGGATTCCTCGCCCACGCCTACTTCCCTGGACCTGGAATGGGCGGGGACACGCACTTTGATTCCGATGAGCCGTGGACCATAGGAAACCAGAACATACAAGGTAAATGTCGACTGTCAGAAAAATGGAATATGCTTTTTGGATTTCAGAGACGGTAGTTTTTATCTTTAACTACAACCAAACGCTACAGAAAAGCAGAGATAACAACAAGAAAGAAAATATCCATGTTTTGAAATCGAAATTTGAACCTCTTTGTTTGATCAGCCCATATAACAGGTAAATCGGCGAATTTGGGGGTTATTAGTTCATTGATCATGTGTAGGTGGTCATCTGATGAGCAGTTTGTGGCATTCATGTTGTGTCATGTTGTGGAGGCTGTAATGGACCTGTGTAATAGATCGCAAACAGCTGTTCCCATGACTTTGGAGTTGCCATTGGTCAGCGAGCTACATCATCTCTTATTTGTCATACTTTGCTTCTCCATTTACCCCTTCAAAGGTTTTAAGTCAACACGTTGTGACGTCACACAGTGTTTGTCTCAACTGTACCTCCTCATAGGCCTGATTTAAACCCAGTCATGTTGCTGAGAAACACACTTATCAATGAGCTCCATGCTCCAGGGTCTGTACGATCTGTGTCAGGCGCACAAACACACACACACACACACACACACACACACACACACACACACACACACACACACACACACACACACACACACACACACACACACACACACAAACAGACCCAAGATATTTGTTCTTCTGTGAGGACTACAGTTTGCAAAAATCATGTCCTAAATCTATTCCCACTCATCCATCCCACTTTTCTTGAGATGAACCCTAAAACCAATTACAACTTTTAACACCAATTTCCAGCTCTAATCTAAGAGTTGGGGATTAAGAAATATCCCAATTTGAAAGAGAGTTCGAGAAGTCTCCAGAGTTCCTGTTCTTGCGGTGCACCCATTAACCCTGCTGACCAGAAAGGGATTTTTTGCAACAATGGGCTTTCCTTCCCTGTTATCTACATACATACACCAGACACAGACAGCTAAAGCTTTGTGTGTGTGTGTGTGGGATGTCCTGCAGGACAGATCACAGAGACCCTGGAATCCCACAGTAAGTGGGAGGGTGTTCCACTCGGGGAGATCTGCAGACTGCTCTACTTAAACAGCTTAAAAGCAAAGTACAACCAAATTACAGTCCTGTCTGACTTTAGTTAGACACATGTCTACCTTCTTGAACTTTTCACAGATGCAGTCTTCATTTAACTGTGGCAGTTTTACAGCCGTCCAGTTGCATTATGGTCGAAATTTGGCCCCTACACTTAAAATTTGGGCCTCTGTACTTGCAAAACACATGCAGTTATCCAGCATCTGGCTGTTGGAAATATACCATTAAGGCAAGACAGCAGCAATCAAGTTAATTCAGGTAATTGTTTAAGTTAATATGTCAAATAAAAAAGCCAAATATCCTAAAGAGTTGCTTATTTCACTATAAATTAAATTACATCAAATAATATTAAATTGTCTATTTTAATCTTGGGCCCTAGAAAATGATCTTCATAAAGTCTAAATGAGAAATCAGTGAATTGGAAAAAGAACAGGTTTAAAAAGGAAATTACATTTTTGGGTCAGGGTTATTTTCAATTCATATTAGTTTGGTAGTGCAGGAATATTATATTATAGTGTCATTCCTTCAGAATTGCCCCTCTTCAAATCCTAGTGCAAACACAATCTCACTTGAAGGAGCAGAAGAAGTGAGACTTGATGAGCATCTGCTGCACTGAAGTAAGTGTCCTGAAGCATGAAACAGAATCAGCTCTGACCTCTGACCTCCTTTTGGATGGGGACAAACAAAAAGAGATTTAAACTCAGAGATCAATAGTCACACATAAAAAATGAATACGATAGCGAAAATCAATTCCATTGGAGTCCTTTGCGGCTGTACTGTTTTCCTCCCCTTTCCCTGACCTCGGTTTCATTTGTTGGCGAATAACATTTCTATTGGACTTGAGATTTTCGGTGTAAACCTTGTGACGCACAGTGTGATTAATCAGCATGGTCTGATAAAAAATAGCTTTTGCACTTCCTCCAGAGCAACCCACTGATACGCACTCTCAAACACACCTTACACAATGACACCCTGTAGCGATAAAACGTCAGAAGCCTTTGTGGTTCTTTGAGGTCAGATGAGACAAACATGAGTAAGTCACTGGCAAAAGGCAGAGCGAACGCGGAGAGAGCATTCTGGTTGTCAGGGTGCAGCTTTGTACTGGGGGTCGTCTAAGTTGTTGGGGAAAAAGCTGTGAGACGCGGTAAATAAGTGAAATGAGACTTGAATGACCAAATGTGCGTGTAGTGAGAATTAGATGTGTTGGCTGAACTTTGCTGAGATGTTTGAAGTTTTTTGAGCCTTTCTCTTTTCGGACTAAATGGTTGTCACGGTGACCTCACAAAGACTTCTTTATCTGCTTTCAGTGCTCTCTCGCTCTCTTTTCTCTTTATTCATCCCCCGTCCTGCCCTCTGCTGTTTTCTCTCCTCGAGTGTTAGCTGTAGCTTAGCATGCCATGAGGACATTCATGTGACTCGGAAATTATAGATGGTTGGGGAGATGAACTCAGTGTGTGTGTGTGTGTGTGTGTGTGTGTGTGTGTGTGTGTGTGTGTGTGTGTGTGTGTGTGTGTGTGTGTGTGTGTGTGTGTGTGTGTGTGTTGTAAAGGAGAAATTAGGAGACCATCTTCCCCATTCCCTTCAATGCACGTTAGTGACATCACCAAGTCACCAACAGCGTGATGTCACTGGCCCAGATCTGACCAATAATCACGGGCCATTGGGTTGGATAAAATGACTTGCAAGTTCAAAGTTCACAGAAAGCAGGGCAGGGCAACAAAGAGGTATTGACTGAGAGGGGAAGTACCCGACTGTGCGCTGGCTTCAATATATGAACATGTTGGTCAATTCTCAACCAGGTTTTCTTTGGTTTTACTTTTCAGAAAAAAATCCATGAGAAGTCTTTTGTGTAGAGAGGAAGTTGATGCAATGGTCATTGTGGCTCAGCTGTGTAGTGGCCTTGTCAGTGTGTACTTGTTGCAGTGTGGCAGTGGACAACAGTATCCTCTGACAGCTACAAAATGCCAGGAATGTATGCTGATTCATATCAGCCGTCATTAGCATGCCTTTTGTGATTCATGTGTCGGATCAGTGGAGATTTGTAGTGACATCACAACTGAGAGAGATTCTGATATATCAACTACATGGATATAAACGGCGGGCAGCACAGTGGTGCCTCACAGTAAGATTAAGGGTGCTTGTTCAAATCCCAGTTTGGCTGGGGTCTTTCTGTGTGGAGTTTGCATGTTCTTTGTTCTAGGTTAATTGGAGCCTCTAAACTGATAAAAGATGTGAATGTGAGCATGAATGGTTGATTGTCTCTATATGTCGGCTGGGATTGGCATCAGCTCCCCTTGCAACCCTCAGAGGATGAGCGGTGTATATAATGGATGATGGATATCCACGGATCACCTTATTAGAAACACTTGCACACCTCTGTATATTCATGTCATTATCCAAACAGCCAATCTCTTGTCAGCACTGCCATGTGTAACATCATGTCAGGAGCATCAGGTAATGATCCAATCAAGCGTCAGAATGGGGAATAAATGTAATGTCTGTGACTTTTTGTATTCTCAACATCAGTTTTGTCTGAGTTGGGATCAGCCTCCTCCTCTTTCCTCTTTTTATACCAGCAAAATATTGTTTGACATCTTATATCAACATCACACGTGTAAGTGCAGGCAGGGACAAGCCAGTGAAGAAGAAGCAGTGCTGCTTTCAACTACAATGGTTAATGCAGTACCTGAAATGGTGAAGCACTAAATCAGACTAATGATCATCATGCACTCAAACAAATGCGGCCACGTGAAATATTAACTTATACACTCTGCAAAAACGGTCACATATTAATTTTGGTCACACAGTCTGGAGTCATGCCCTCAGTATCAGTATGAGGGACTTTCTTCCATATGTAGCTGTGTGTGCTTTTCTTGAGACACTAATGTTTGAATGCAGATGGACATGTGTATTTTCTCTTTCTCAATGAAGTTCCCCTCCCCCTAACTCGTCTCTTTGCTTCGTAATGTTCACACAGGTAATGACCTCTTCCTGGTCGCAGTCCACGAGCTGGGTCACGCCCTGGGTTTAGAGCACTCCAACAACCCACTGGCCATCATGGCTCCCTTCTACCAATGGATGGAGACTGAGAACTTCCAGCTGCCTGAGGACGACAGGAGGGGCATACAGCAGATCTACGGTAGGGTGGACGGTGCATGTTGGATGCTTTCCCATTAACTGGTGTATTGGTGACTTTCTCGAACTTTGAAAAGTAGTGTTACTGCATTTTTCCAACAACAAAGTGATCACTCTCTCAAAGCATTTTTCTTCTTTCTTATTGTAAACCCTTTTTACATCTTTAAATGTATCAGTTAATAGTTCATACATTTTTAAGGAAGTGTAAAATATCTTGTAAAATGTCTTTGTTTCCAGGAAACCAGCAGAGACTCGTGGAGATTTAACATTTAACAAGAGTTAGTGAATATTAGAAGCAGATAGCTTTGGATAGAGACAGATTTTCCAGGTTTTTCCATATTTCGACACTAGATGCTGAATTAGTTTGTTTATGACAGACATATTGTGTATGAGGGTGGTATCAGTGATTGTATCTAGCCCTCAGCAAGAAAGCAAAAAAGCTTTGATTCTAACCACACCTTCACTTAATACCTGTTTTATTTGATTGTAATTGCATCAAACAGGTTTAAACCATGTCGTCCTTTTTCCCCATCAGGTCACTCCGACAGTGGGCCCACCCAGGCCCTGCCCACAGTGACGCCACGCCGCCCAGAACCTCGGCCACCTCAAACACCACCTCGACATCCTGACCGTCCCAGAACCACTGAAAGACCAGATCACTATGGACCCAATATCTGTGAGGGGAACTTTGACACAGTCGCCATGCTCCGAGGAGAGATGTTTGTTTTCAAGGTAAAGGCTTTAAGGTTTGAGATAATAAGGGGGATTTGTAACTGCTTGCTGGGTCTGCAGTAATGAGCACACAAAGTCCAAAAAAACCCATTATGTGTACCATTATAATGGTTTATTATAGGACCTTACTTGTCTTTCAGTCGGCCTCCAGCAGAGGAGCTGCTCTGACAAGTTAACAGCGTCAATAAATTAGTTGTACTTTCCTGGAGAATCGGTTTAAGACAAATGGCGTGTGCACGGCCAGCAAGCGGCCTGTTTTCAATCAGGTCCTTGTGGATTGTAAAGCAACAGGGTTGGTGTTTTTATGACACTGAACACTGTTAAAAGGGTGGGGTGTTCTCAGGTGTTTTCCTTAAAGAGCCTCTGGACCCACACAAAACATTCACAGGGGCCGAAGCAGCAGTGAGCTAATAGATATTTCTTAGAAAGCTCTTATTTTGCTGTAGGCTTTTTATTATTCATTTTAATTGGCATATTTTGGCCGGACAGTCAGCGGTTGAGAGGCAGACAGGAAGTATAGGGAGGAGAAGGGGCATCACATGCAACAATGATATATCCGTCCTGAATCAAACCATGGACATTGCAGTTATTTGGCATGGGCTGTAAACATTCGCCTACCGGAGAACTCAAATATTGGATTATTAATCAAGGTTCCTTGATTAATAAGCCCAGACCTGTGGCCATCTGGCATATGTTTTCACCAAACATGGAAGTAGCGTTTCCTGATCAATGTCAGTTGAAGGAACGGAAATTTAAGCAGCAAACAGGACTCAATTTCCTTTTCTCATTGCTTTTAACCACTTCAGTGACAACCTATACATTGAGCCGCTCTATAAAGATAAGTAGATGTGTTTCAGTGGGAGAGGTCAAAGGAGGCGTTGACTGTTGGCAACGCTGAACACTGAGGAGGTTTGCAGATATAAGAGGGAGCTGGACAGTGAACAGCCTCAGATTCACTTCCAAAAACCTCACGTATATTTTTTGTGTCATATACATTAGAGGGAGTTCTGCTGTGTTTAATATCGACAGGATGTTGTCATGAAGTGTGAAATGTTGGCATTTGACAGTGAACTGCAGCTGTAGGGAGTCAAACATGAGGAGATATTTAACAGTGTCCAACTATCAACCACACTTTGAAATGGATCCTTAAAACTTTTTGACATGAAATACTGCAAAGGTTATAATACATTACTTTGTGAGCCTTCATAAAGGAGCAAATTTAGGTCACCTCCACACTACTATGTTTTCGTTTGAAAAAAACGCATTCACTCTGCTATGGATATACTTGACGTCAACATTACTCTGGAGTTTTAGAGACATTAAAACAAGAGAAGTTTGGAGATGCTGCTGGCCCCACTTTACTTTGAAGACTGTCTGGAGATGTTTGGAAAGGATGATGTAGACGCTCAACACCACTTGTTGATTGGGTCTTTTTGGTGATTACGTAGCCTTCGCTGATTCGTCAGGCTTCTATCACATGACCCCTTTCCATTAGAAAACAACTGGCATTGGCCTTGGCCAAAACGATTGTGTGTACAGAAATTGTCTTAGTTTAAAAAATGAGGTAGTATGGATGTAGCCTTAGACATCACACTGGCATTTAAATGTCTAAGACTTAAGTCCTGGTTGATTTGGCGACAGCTAGCAAACACAGTTATACCACAGCTCACAGAACTCTGAGGGCAGCAAAACAAAGTATTTGTGAGCAATACGCATTCTGTGAGCAAATAATATAACTTTATTTTATAGCACTTATCTAAACAAGGTTACAAAGTGCTTCACAAAATACATAGCAAAAAAATAATGAATACAAATAAAAGCAATTCAATTCAATTTTAAGCACCAGATCATAACATAAAAATGTATAGAGAAACCCAACAGTTCCCATAATGAGCAATCAGTTTGGCGACTGTGAAGAAAAAAAACTCCCTCATTAACTGAAAACAAACCTCCAGCAGAACCAGACTCAGTGTGTGCAGCCATCTGCCTTGACCGGTTGGGGTGAGCAGAGAAAAATGGGGAGCAGCCGTGATCTGATTTTACATGGCACATGGTGTGAGTCTGTGAGCAGCAGGACACTGGGAAAGGAGTTGGTCACCTCTCTCTGTGAAGTTGGAGTTTTGCAGCCTGTCTCCTGCAGCTCTTCATCAAACAGCTCATTGCTGCCACGCCTGACTCCTCCATTACTCCCTGCAGTATTTCAAACTCATCTGCTGTCAGAAAATGCTGAGTGTGACCATTGTCTTCTTTCTTAGATGCCTTTTTGATGAACGATAGCAGTAAGTGCTAAGCTCAATGACAAACACATTGTATTTTCTGTTATAGTTCAGTTAAATGATTTTAATGTCAAGCTGCAGAATTGGAAGATGTGTGGTTTGCATATATATAAATATTGCAATACATTCTTCTGTGGACCATAGGCTCAAAAGCCATTGTTACCTTATCTGGCGATAGACAGGGACTTAACAGACTTCTATTTAAATGAAAATGTTCAAGATCGCCACTTTAAAGCGAATAGCACTGTTTCAAAGCTCTCCTCTCAGAGAGCCCTGTCACTCCACACACACACACACACACACACACACACACACACACACACACACACACACGCACGCACGCACGCACGCACACACACACACACACGCACACACACACACACACACACACACACACACACACACACACACACACACACACACACACGCACACACACACAGAGAGAGATCAGTCTATGAATATCTCTTATCTCAGACCCTTGGTGTGCCTGACACTGACCAGTAGTTGTGAGACTTGGCATCCATCTGCCTGGATGTGTGCTACGCATGGTCACACAGTTATATCTGTGCTCTTAGATTTCATTTCAGCCAGTGATGTCTATGTTCTTGGGTTTTATCCACAGTCACAAAGCTCGTCTGGACAACATTAATCAGCGTCCAAAACTCACTTTTTCCCTGACCGCCACTGGTCTCTAAACTAATACATATGACTCCAATCTGATTGAGTGCAGACGAAAAGCAAATAATATACGTTTAAGTCATCAGATCAATTTTGTGAATACAAATCAATGCAATACAATTATCATGTGCAGTGTAAAAAATAGTCATCAACCTGCCACACCATGCCTCAGCCCACCCTCCAAGAGCCCAGATAATGACAAATCATCAAGTGTTGTGTAATCACATCATACTATAGTGTAACTATAGTGAATATGAACTAGATTCTTCTTTCCTTGTACCAGTTACGGGGGATGCAAATTATTTCAGGCTGCATTTTCTTCCTAGCTTTGTTTTAATTACTTTCTTAGTACTTGGTTTTGGTGCAGTTTCCAACAGGCTGCTTTTAGTCGTTGCACCAGTCTGGAGGTGATCCCTCCTTTGTTAGGACATTTTAGTTACTAATGGTAGACATTCTTCTTCTCTGTTATTCCTCTGCACAGGCAAAATCACTCACTTTGAGCTCTAAGAGTGGGCGTAATTTGTGAGACATCAGTACCACTCTCTCTTTCCCACAGAGTCCTGTCCATTAAAAGTAACAAGTGGCTGTCATTCTGGAGGGAAATGGCTCCTTTCTTTTATTCACGTCTACTATTTATTCTGCGCTCAGGGCTGGACACAGAGACAGTCAGCAGAGCAACACTGAGCTGCTCCCAGTATTGAACCTCCCACACTGAGGTCTGGTCTGTTCTGCTGAGGACTAATATGGTCAATTCAGTCTTAATCTGGTCAACGCAAGGAGCTGTCAGACCACACAAATCAAAGAGCGCGCTCCCCGTTCAGTTCGGCCCTGTTCTGTTTCTCTCCACTCTCGTTAAACACATCTTCATTCTGTTCCATTCCATGCCGCGTCGCGCCGTCCTGTCTGCCAGTGTGTTCTTACGTGAAGGACAAAACTAGGTGTGCTTGCCAGAAAGAAGCAGCACTGAGCATTTTACCGTTACATTATCCAGGACAAGCAGAGCTACTGACTCACCACTTATGAATGAGACTGGTGTAAATCTGTCTGCTGGCTTGTGTGCGCAGCATTTACAGTAGATATGACGGTTCATAAGTTTCTTTGTGTGTTCGTGGGTCAAATTTGATGCTGCGATGCACACATGACAGTTCTTTATCAACGTTAGTCTGTGATCAGCAGAGAGAGTGGGAGGTGAGGACGTGATAGAGCCACCAGAGCGGAGAGACTTGACTATTATTAGCCTGCTACTGTTCCGCTATTGTTAGTTTATTGTACGTTTTGGTCCAGTTATACTGCAGAGCTCATAGTGACCAGCAAGCAGTTCATGAAAAGTGACTTACAACCTTTTCTTACTAAAGCTACATGTAGACCTTGTGCTTTCCATTCCTGTTTAGTCCAGCCAGCTACTTTATCAACTCCACCAAGGGGGTTATGTTTTCACCCTGAAAACAACCGTGTTATTATTGACCATAAATGAGGTTTTACTTGATACAGTGAAAATTTCAAAAAATAAATAAGGTCTAAAGATTCCAAATTACAATAGTTTGGATCAGGACATGTTTTGAATATTAATAGCTGTTTACAGACTGTGTGGGCTGAAATGGACAAGTGACATAATTTTCCTTTACCTTAACTAACTCTACTGCATAAAATATGCAATAATAAGGATTAGTGTGATTGATTTAATAGTGCCATTATATATGTCAGAAGCCACAAAATTTGGGCTTTCTGTGGGGGGATAATGCCCCTGAACCCCCAATAGCTGACTTCTGTTTCCCTCACGCTGGCTTCTCCATATCCTTGTGGAAAGTTGTCTGCTTTTGTTGAGATGTGTTTCAAATACACTTTTTCAATTCGGTCTTCTTAGGGCCTCTGGTTCTGGCGGGTGCGTCGGAACAGGGTACTGGATAACTACCCCATGCCCATCAGTCACTTCTGGCGGGGTCTGCCTGGAGATATCGATGCAGCCTATGAAAGACACGACGGCAGGTTCGTCTTCTTTAAAGGTAAGCAGCAAAAACTCACAAACACTGATGGATGCATGCGCCTAAGCTCCGAAACAGAATATGATGACGCACTTGCTCATGCTGACAGTATCCTAAAGTCATAAACAAAATTGCATTGCACTTGTAATTTTGTACCTCGCAGCTCAATGGAAAAGGTCAAATGATGATTGATCATTTGTCATTTATCAAACCATCTCCTGGTGACTGTTTCTGTAAAACAGGCCTGCTCCAACTAACCTTTTGAGAGCATGACAGTCTTCCAGGAGCAACTGCCTTTGAGAACATACCCGATTTTTCAACTGCTGCCCTACACAGTGTGCAGGAAAGTAATACACATGCTTCGTGTGCTCAAGTAGCAACGTTGACAAACAGCACTAGTGTGTAACAAACAATCATTGTTCAGACTCAGCGGAGGGTGTGGTATCACTGCATCCAGGTTTTATCACAAGTCAGTCGGTCTTACATCAGTGTGTCAGAGCTTTAGGGTAAAATTATTCTTTTACTTTCATCTTTATTGAAAAATGTCAAACGGAGCATATGGAAGATAAGTCTCCCCTATACATAAGTATACTCTTCCTCCATATAAACCCACCCACCATCTGGTTTCTTCTTAACAACCTTAACACAGTTATATTGCACCATGGTCATTTTAAACCGCCATGTCTTAATGCTATCACACTTTAATGGTAAAACTGATTGTGGAGCTTTAGTCATCTTCTGATGTTGGAGATATACTGCAAGTGCCCACGCTTCCTCAAGAAAGCAGCACTACATAATATGTTCTACATGCAGAGTATAAATCTCCTTTAGCCCAGCTCATTATTCACACTGAGTCACTGAGAGCGGCTCGTCTTTTACAATGGTGGATGATGTTGTTGAATGAAAAAGAAAGCGCTCAGGTCTTCAGTGCAGCTTGAACCGGGGGAGCCACAGGCTCTGGGGCAGCTGTTGATGGTGAGGAGCATGATGTCATCGGCAAGTCCCTCAGTGTGACACTTGGCTGTGAGCCATTCACAAAAAAAGAACAAGAGGAGGGAAGCGAAAAGGAGGGAAAGAGAGTGGAAAGGCTGTGTGAGCCCTGGGGGAGCAAGAGAAAGGGGGACCAGCAAAAGCAGCTGGATATCTGTTCCCAAGACCTATGGACCAGTCGGTTCAGCCACAGTCAGTATGAGAAGTCCTTTCTTCGTCTGTGTTCCTGTGCAAAGTTCTGCACATTAAGCTGATTTGTTTGCTATGTGTGATTGGTGGTTGACAAGTATCTTCTAATACATTTCACATCTATCAGCCGTGACGGCAGGAAACAACTAAACCCACAACCATCACAGAATTTTACTCCCACTCCCTGCTGTGGTGAGCTTGATGTTTCCTCTTGGAGTAAAGAGGTCAGAGTTCAGATCCCAGATAAATACATACGTGACACGAGCATTATGATCCATTGTATGCATGTTGGTTATTCCCAAATGTAATTGAGTGTTCAATAATGAATGCTTGAAGTTTTTATTTACTTGTTTATTTACTTGTCGCCCTTTTTAATGAGATCTGCATTTGAATTGAGTGGATTCTTACTTGACCCAGGCTCCATCCCTCCACCAAGTTAATTGCAAATCAGTTCAATATTTTTTGTGTAATCCCAGTGACAAACAATCTAACAGACACAAGTGTATGATGTCACATCCTTAATATACAGAGGATACTGAGGATCACTGGCACTGTTGTCATGTGTGAAATCACATGAACTTTCCTGAGTTGGGGAAGTCAACAAAAACACTGTTCTAGCAGTTTACTGTAAGTTGAGAGATCCATGTCCTTCTGTTCTTGTTGATCTCTAAATTCAATGTAGTGGTGTTTATTGAGAAAGAATAGGAATGACTATATATTTATTAGGTGTAAAAGTGAAGCTGTAGTCCAAACCGGGAAAATTGAATTTTACAAATCCTCAGTACAGGAACAAAGATTTATTAATCCAGCTGTTGTATTACCCAGAGGTTTTCCAGCTGTTTTAATCCTAAACAAATCACACTGTTTATCCCTTTAGAAAAAACGCAGTTTCATAGCAGGAAGGGGTGACATCTTGAGGTCAATGTAGCTCTTGTGTAGTGGTGAAAAGTCGTGGAATAAGTCATGGGATTTTACATCAGGGCCGTGCACCGCAGGAACCCTGGGATGCATTGCGTCAACCTCCTGTTCTCTATGCTGAGTGTTGAGCTTTCATTTTAAACGAGGAGCAAGGGGCTGGAGGTGGGTGGGTGAATGGATGGATGGATGGTTGGCTGGGTGGGTGGGGGAAAAGAAGGCCTCGAGCCAAAGCGGAAAGATGTAATGGTGCCAGGAGGAATGGAGTACCCCTGCCTGACATAATAAAAACAATAAAACCTTCCCTTCAGCGAGAAATCTGCTACATGAGACAAGCCGCTCCGAACGGATAATTACAAGCCAAACCCAAACTCCTTAGTCAATGATGTCGTACTCGCGTTTGCTGAGTCTTTTTGATTGCCTGCCAACAAATCATTATTACATTCATATAATTTACAAGTGTGTGTAAATGCTGGTTTGGTTTCCCATGTTGTTCTCTTTTTATTCCTCATTTAACTTCAATTACTCAACATATTATGTGCCAGCAACTTAAATGTGCACACAGCAAATCTGTGCCTCTCAGGATGTGTCTGTTTACATCTGTTTGCATGTGTGGACCCATGTGAATCCAAACATACACGCCAGGATCCATAAGAGTCCACTAATGGCCCTCTCCTCTCCTCTTGTCTCCCTGTGTCTCCTCTCCTCAGGAAACAGATTCTGGCTTTTCAGGGAGGCTAACCTGGAACCCGGCTATCCACTGGAGCTGACTGATTATGGTCAGGATATTCCCTACGACCGAATAGACACGGCCATCTGGTGGGAGCCGTCCGGCTTCACTTACTTCTTTCAAGGAGACTGGTAATTTAGCCTACAACCTGTCAGCATCACGAAAACTCACCTGCTACCCTGTTTATTAGTTTATGATCAAACTCATTTTTGCCTGATAACATCTGGCTTTTGTCTGCAATGGGAATGAATACATTGCTCCCAGGGTAAATGACTCTACATTAGACACAGGTTTTAATCAGCTCGAGCTCTGATCCAATGGAAACGTGACACCCAGGTTAACATGCTAATTGGGCAAGATCGCCTCAGATGTTGGTGCATTTGTGACGTCAAACATGACGCACTAGGGGAAAAACATGGTTTGGCAAACTCCTCCACTGGCAATGAGACAGGAGTCATTACCTTTTTAGGGGTTTACCCATGTTAAAAAAACCTGTGTGTACAGGCTCAGTTAGGTTTAAAAGAGTATATATAGTTTGATCACTTTTAATAGTTCAGACAGCACAGTTGAGCTTGATCTCAACACAACAACATTGTTCCATGAAACAACATTAAAATACATTGCGTTGACTCACGTACAATTACCCATGCTAGCTGTGTGTCACTCATTTCACCACTTTGAGTCCAGACTTGTTCATTTCAGCAATGATACAAAAGCAGCCACGAAAGTTGTGGAGACATTCATGATCTCCAGATAATGAATCTCACTCACAGTGGTTCTCATCCGTGCACGACTCTTTTACGCAAAGACAAATGCATCTCAATCTACTCCGGTAAAAAATTGTGTTGTTTCTGATTTATGTTTCAAAGCACATTCATGTGCATTTCTACTAATGAACTGGATAGCTTTTATTTTATTGTAGTTCTACCAAATGGACCCAAAATAACTCTCTCCCAAATATGGAATGAAATTATTTCAAGATCACACAACTTATTTATAAGTTTAATTATAGCTTTTCCCTATGAGGATTAAGCCGTAAATGAGGAATAGCAGCAGCTGTATATGTGCAGCTCTTAGTTAACAGTTCTAACTTTAACAGTTAAAGTTAGAAAGTTCTATCAACAATACAAACATTTTGAAGATACTGTGGAGCAGAACAAACACCAGTGTATGAAAGGGGAACATATTTATGAAAACACTCATAGGAAAGTAAGTAATTACACTGGGGGCTTCTGGTGCATTTATACTCGGCTCATCTTGAATGTCCTGTATAAACTGTGCTGTTATATATACACCATGCAGGCCCCCACCGTGCTCTTGTTTAGACAGCTGATAAACAGCGACGGCCATCTTCTCCACTGCTGTCTGCAGGTACTGGCGTTTCAATGAGCAGTCGCGCTCAGCTGACAGAGGCTACCCGAAACCAATCAGCGTCTGGGGATCGTCAGTGCCCTCTGCTCCCAAGGGGGCTTTCCTCAGCGATGACGGAGGTGAGCTGAGACAAGAAGAGTGGTTTGTGTGTGTGCGTGCATGTATGTGTGTGTGTGTGTGTGTGTGTGTGTGTGTGTGTGTGTGTGTGTGTGTGTGTGTGTGTGTGTGTGTGTGTGTGTGTGTGTGTGTGTGTGTGTGTGTGTGTGTGTGTGTGTGTGTGTGTGTGTCAGCAAAAAGGACAAGGAGGGGCTAAAGCAGACAGAGACACGCCTGAAACAAAGAACTAAGGTGTGGCCATGCGATTATTATGAGGGAGGGGATGGTGAGTGCGTGACTTTGTGTCTTCTGGGAAGTGAAGTGTATGTCTTGTGCTTTTCAATGCCTTGGTTAGAGCAGACAGTTGCTTAGGCTACATCCATACTACTACATTTTCCTTTGAAAAAACACATTCACTCTAAAATTCCGGAGTTTTAAAGCCACTAAAACAAAGTAGTGGGGCTGCGGTTAAGTCTGGACAAACACTTGCTGATTGGGTCCTTTTGGTCATGACTTAGCCTTTGTTGAGGAATTCTATCACATGACACTCTTCCGGAAGATTACAACCAGCATTAGCCCGGGTACCAGTGTAGACTGCAACACGGATAAACAATTGCAAGTGTTGCTGACCCTGTTGTCTTTGCTAACAGTTGCTGTGCAGATACAACCCCTTACATATGTAGGAGTCAAGCTAGTATTCCTGTTTACACCGGCAGCGTATGCACAATGTACGTGAATGATCTTGTGATGTGCACGTTCAGGCATGTTAGTATGGAGGGATGCAAACTAATGTGAAAACCAGCTTGCAAACGAAAAAATTGTAGTAAGGATGTAGCCTTAGTTAAGCAAGAGATCTGGAAATGGGCTAACAGCTAGCCTTTCATGCAACCAGTTTCCAGTCTTCATGGTAAACTAAGCTAACCAGCTGCCAGATCCAGCTTAATACTGAACAGACAGATACGAACAGATCACCTAACTCTTTGTTTAAATTGATACACTGACTGAAATCTTCTGTTCTCCTCACCTCCTCCAGCCTACACTTTCTTCTACAAGGGTTCCAAGTACTGGAAGTTTGACAACCACCGCATGAAGAGCGAACCAGGCTACCCCAAGTCCATACTAAGAGACTTCATGGGCTGCAGTGTAGACCTGGACCCGGACAGAGACACGGACACAGACTCAGGGCGTAAAGTCCCAGATGTGAACCGTCCGCCGTTCAACCCAGACGCAGGACGTGAAGGTGACAAGGGAAAAGAACGGGACGGAACGGATCAAGGTGGTACAGACAAAGACACGGGCAAAGGATCAGACAGTGACAAAGACGAGGACTACCGTGAGGGTCGGGAGGAGGGCACCAACGAGGTTGACGTGGTGCTGAAGGTGGACGACAGCGAGGAGCGGACCATGAACATCCTGATGGTAACCATCCCACTGGTCCTGGTGCTGTGCATCCTGGGACTGATCTACGCCATCATCAACACGCTGCAGAGCAAAGGGGCGCCGCGGCTTCTGGTGCACTGTAAGCGCTCACTGCAGGACTGGGTGTGACCCTGGACATTAGGGGGACACTGAACTTTGAACTTGAATCGGACCTTAGACACCCGCCTCGTCTAATCCCAACCCCTCCATCTCTGTGCTCAGTGGCTCCTGAAACTCTTAATACTTGTGGTAGTAGATCCATACACACACAAACTAGAATCAAGCATAAATTATGTCTTACATATACACACACACACACACATCATCCTAACCTCCTCTTGTCTCCCATGGTGCTCTACAATGCGTTGACTGTAGTCTATTTATATGAGAGAAGTTTGCACATTGTTTTTTTTGTTTTGTTATTTTTGTCTGGATTCATTTTGTGTGACTTTTTGTTATTATTATTTTTATTTCTAAACCAGGAAGGCCGCTCTGTTCGCTCTTCCTCCCCCTTTCCCTAATCTCAGTGGGGGCTTTTTCCTCTCTGATAACTTGACATCTGTGTATGCTATCAGTCTTGCCACAAAAGAAAGACACATGTAAAAGGCTCGAACAGACGGGTCACTAAACGTCCACGTGAGGTTTAGCTGTGTTCCTTCCTCCTTTCATCATCATCTTCTCCACCCTGCTCCATCTCCTCGC
This sequence comes from Hippoglossus stenolepis, assembly GCF_022539355.2. Lineage (NCBI taxonomy): Eukaryota > Metazoa > Chordata > Actinopteri > Pleuronectiformes > Pleuronectidae > Hippoglossus > Hippoglossus stenolepis. Next base: position 26,002,080 of record NC_061483.1, on the reverse strand, counting down.
TTGTTTCTGCAGTAGAGCACAGTCTTCCTGAGTGGGAGAGCTGAGATAGAAAGCAGCAGGGTTTGGTCACAGCAGACATTTCACTATAGTTTTGACGTGGTTGTTAGTCTGAAGGTTGAATCTGGAGTTCTGCTTGTTGTTCACACAGACCCATCTCTCTTCATTTTGATCTCAGGTACAAACTTGTAGAGTTCATGACGGCATCTTGCACTGTTGTGTTGTACTGAGCCGTAAAATGTTGACGAATCATTTTTCATGATGTTTAAATGCAGCCTCATAAACTCTGGAGCGAATCAAACAAACACCAAGTGATCTTCATGTACTGATCAAGTCCTAATAACTTGTGATGAGTGTTAGTGTTTATTAGTTAAATTGAATCAACCACTGGCTCTTGAGAGCTGGGGGTGGGAGGCGGTGAAAGAAGCGGCTGCAGGTGCAGCCTGATTGACACTTTCCTCAGCAATTCACATTCTCACCGCCCTTGCCAAAGTGCAGACATAGGCAATTGCCTAGTTTGCCTATATGGACACACCGGCTTTATTCACATCGGCTCCTCCAGGCAGAGAAAGTCAGCAGAAATTCCGGAGGGTCTCACTCGGACATTTGCGTTCACACACACAGCCCCTCCAGAGAAACTCCTAAGTGTCTCCAGAGTTTAGTACATGTGTGAAAGCAGCTTAAATGCCTCCAGGTCCATATTTTTTACCATGATCACACCTAGTTAAATGCTGAGATCTGTGACTTGGGCATGCAGCATTATTGCCAAAAGGAATTCAAACACTTAACACACTAATTACTTACTAAATAATTCACTAAATAATCACTATCCACAGTCATCTTTATAAGTCCAATATGATAAAAAAGACATGATGGCTAAATCTACAAAAATATATTCCAAACTGTAACACACCATAATTATCTTTTGAAGTCAGACTACTTGTGCCTTGTTTTCCTTCTTTATCTTGTGCCCACACAGTTGGACAATAGGTATACCTCTTTTCCTCTCCTTACTTGGAAACCATTAAAAGACCTCTTTGGCTGAAAAGGTAAACAGACGTTTGAGGGTAACCTCTTCCTTTAGCTTTCATTTATGTGGCTAATTCTCATAGAGCCTCTTCTCTGTCAACAATGAGACTCCAGAGGAGACAGACTAATGGTTAATTTAAAGTCAGCTCACTATGAAATAACACAGGAGAGGCAGCATTTATTGCATCTCTGTGTGTGTGACAAAAAAAGAGACAAAGCAAAGCCACAGCTTTTAATTTCAGAGCAGGATGTTGCACCACAAAACAACCCAGCAGTCACAGGGTGCAGCTAATGTACCGAGGACTTAATAACAGCCTTTTTACTGCTCGTGCTTTTTAAAAAGGAAGAAACCTCCCTGACAACCTGTGGTCTTTTTGTTATAAAGATAGCGAAGCTGTGAGCACTGGGGTGGGCTCGGGCCATGCAGGCTCATGTGATCACAGACTAATCCTCTTCATTAAAAAACAGCAGGTGTGTGCAAATGCTGTTCACCCCCGCGACCCCTAAACTAAACCTTGAACTTCGAAAATGAAAACACTACCCACTCCCGTTTCATCTCCCACGAACAGAGATAGGATGAAGGGGGGTGTGTGCGCAGGAAAAATGGTATTATGTTTTTTAACATTTAGCTACTTAAATACACATGTTTGCCAATACTTTAAAATACACGCCATAGAGTTTTTCGTGTTTATTCTTTACTGTTTTTGGCATCCTTTGGTTTCCATTCATTTATATAAGATATGAAAGTCACAAAAGATAATTATGGATTCAAAATCTGCCTATAGATTTTCATGCTGTGACAAAATAAATGGAAACCAATTGCTGCCATAAAAACACTTAAAAAAAGACATACTTTGCAAAATGATTGGTGTAAATTGTCACTGAAGGTTTTTAAACAGCAGGGCCAATACCTGCAAAACCAGTGGTGTTGTCGTGTAAAAGTTTGTCCTTGAAGACTATTGTTTTTCTTAAAAGAAGAAAAACAATATTCATCAATGGCAAACTAAGATATTTCCTGAGCTCATTATGGATACATTTTCAAGAATTTCTTTTGCCAGGTACTTGTGAATATTTCAAGTTTTTAAATGATAAGACAAGGATTTTTCATCCTTGTGGGAGACTTGAGAGAGTGACTTCAAATAGGAATGGGAAGAAGGCTTATCTGAGGCAGCATTAGGTAAGCTGCCACCCTGACCAGAGGGGGCTCAGCTCCCCCGGCTCAGGTTACACAGATGTGGACGGGGAGGGCGAGGAGAGGCCAAATTTCCTGCAGCTGAGACAAGGGAAGGGGGGATGGGGGATGGGGGATGGGGGAGGGAGGCTGACCTCCTCTCCCTGAGCTTGCAAAGTTTGGATTTCAGGAACAAGAAGGGGTGGGGGGGCAGAGAAAGAGAGAGGACTCTGATGGCTCTATCCCACTGGCAACAGCCCATGTGACCCAAATTCTCTTTGCTGGCTCAACAACAGTGCTGGTCAGAGAGGAAACTTCAGCTTACAGTAGGAGACAGACCCTTTTGAGGAATGTGCGCTGTAAGTGCTTTGCTTGTAGTTGTCAGTGTGCCCCGTTACATTTTTTGACTTTTTAAAACAAACCGGCCCTTGCGTTCTTAAACCTGCCTTTGTGGTAGTGAAGCGGTTTTCCGATTTAACCTCTGGAGCCCAGACACGTTCACGATAGCAACAAAGCCTCTGGAGGATTTCGGTGAGGGGTGGTGCAGAGGCAGGACGTAACGCATTCACCCTGCTGCAGAGATCATGTGTTTTTGTTTGCAGCACATCATCACCAGTGTCAACTCTTGTCACCAAAAGCTCTGTTGTCTTCTACGTGCATGGCTCCGTCCGTAGATATTTTGGCCTTGTGTGCTTTGGTTTGTACCGGACCGAGATCGTCACCACAACTTGACAAACGACGCGTTTGAGTAGAGTAGAGTCTCCTGACCCATCTGCACAAAGCATCTCAAGACCCCTCACCCCCGGCCATATCACTGCAACAGCCCTTGGTACAGGATTGATTTTTTCCGGTTGTAAAATTTAAAGACTTACCTTTCAAAGGAGAGCAGGGTTATGACTGCAATGAAAAAAGGTTAAAGAGCAGTCATCTTCTTTTTTTTTTTTTACTTCAGGTACATTATTTTCAGTCCTGTGTCCAAATGTGAGCTGGAACTCTCAAGCACTAGCATTTGGGCTTCTTCTGTTTTGTGCAGCTTTTATGTGGACGTACCCAGCAGATGCGTGACCCCGCTGCTGTGTTCGGCCTCCAGTGATGTGAGGACAGGTTGAGGTGAGGTACCTCAGCAGACAGAGTCACGGTTAATGGGACACTCGTGCTGAAAGGTGGAAAAAAAGGCAGAGCAAATGCAGCTTCCACCAGAGGTCTGGAGATTGATCTGTGGCCAGTCGATAGACGTTGCCAGGAAACGGTTTCCTGTGTCCATCGCTCACCTCCTCATCATCAGGGTTGGTGTGGGGGGGCAGTGTCTGGTTGGTTGGCGGACACAGCTAATCAGTGTTAAAAGCACCCCCTCCCTCCTCTTCTTTCTCCTCCCCCTGCCCTGCTCTTCCCCGATCCTACAGGCACATCAATGAGTGCTTAGACAGTCAAGCGTCTGGACAGGCTCCGAAAATGCAGACTCATTGATAAAAAGTTGTGTATCGAGTACAGTTTTTATATATATAATATTTCAATCCTCATTTTCTCTCCTCTGTAACCTCCATACAGAAAGCCCACAGGGACATAACCACTTCAAAGCGAAAGCAACAACTTCAAAGTTGAATAAGTCGAGAGCACCTGAGTTTTCTTTAGTTAAAATCACAGTTTCAGCAGTTTGAGAGATTCTCTGTAAAGGTGACACTGACTGGGATTGAATTCAGGACAGTTGATCGTCTCAGGACAGCGAACAGAGGAGGAATGTCGAGAGGTTTGGGGAGAAATCCGTCAGGGTTGATTGATGAGTGTGTGTGTGTGTGTGTGTGTGTGAACTTAATCAGCTCTACAATAAGCAGGGGCTGTTTTCCGACTGTAAATTTCCCACACTGTCTCGATCCCACCCCTCTTCATACTCAGCCCTGCCCTCTAAGCCCCGAGGGGATCATAATAACAACAATGGCCTTCTCTCTCTCTCCCTCCCTCTCTTTTCACTCTCTCTTTCTCCTCCCCCCATTTTCTCTCTCCCCTATACACACACAAACACATTATTCTCTTCCCCAGCCTCACCTTCCTCCCCTCCCCACCCCTCCATCAGGAAATGAGTCCAGGCCAAGGTCCAGCCTTACGCAGCAGAGCCTGTTTTTAGATCCACCTCCTTGTTCAGCAACATTCAACACTGTGGAGGGCGTCACTTAAGCAAAGACACCATACCTGTCAGGTGTTGAGTTTGTGGAACAAACACTTGGCACTGGGAGGTCACATTTATATCTAAAGTTGCAAAAGACTTGAGTTGTTCTATGTTAATGCCTTGTTTGTTTCGAAGTACGGGGCCTTGATGCAAAGTTTGGGTAAGGTTAGGATGTGGCTGAGCTTGTGTGAGCTCTCGTCTCTTTCAAGATGTGTTTGTGTAAACACTACATGTTAAGCCTTCCTGATTCAGCCCTGCTGTTTTGGCTCTGAGCCTGGGATTTATACTTTTTTTTATTTTTTATTTTGTTATATTTTCATGAACATCTCTGTTGAAACTGTCACAATCATTCAGAAGACTGCTTTGTCTGTGCTCTCCACTCTGTATTTGTTGTGTTTCAGCTTCCTGCGATCGCAGTGTATCCCCACACTGCCTAATAACCAGAAGGTTCAAACAGCCATTGCATCAGCAATGTCTGAAATGATGTCAGGAAAAAACAGATCAATAAATAAAACTGAAAAGAGAAAAAATCAGTCCAACCTGACATAGAGTAAGACTGTGATCTGTTTCAGTTTCACTGGGGATAGCTCTGTGGCTTCTGATGGCTCAACCCCTAAAGGATTGTGGGTTCTCCTTTTTCCCAGACTGCATCTCACCTTGCCCATTGAGCCCATGCACTCTGAAACCACTCATCTGAAATCATCACTCAGCAAACTCATCCGCTCACCGTGGAACAGGACGGAACAGGAAAGATGGCTGACAAATGACTTTCACCGTCCGTGTCGTCGCTTTTTCTAGAGCGAGTGCAGCGGCTCTGATTGAGCTTCAGACGAGCATCGAAACTGACGAGCAGCCCACTTAAAGGAAACTGCTTTCATCCACTAACTGCCGCTACAGTAGATTTTATCGGAGCCAGTGGATTCTGTACTGACCGTCAGTACTTAGCAACTCACACTAGGTCCTCTTGAACTTCTGTCTTCATTACTACCTGAGTAATGGTTAAGTGACTTTCTGAACAAAAAAACCTCACCATCATCCCTGATTGGGTTAAAATGGTGGGAAAAAAATACAAAAAAGCAGCCAATCAAAACATGAGGTTATTGTTGGTCCTTGATGATTTGTCTTATTTTGATTTTAATTTGTGATCATTTTATTTCCTCTTTTTTTGTTAATAACATTCCAATTAGATTTTTTTGGATTGGTTGTTAGTGGGTGTTGTTTTTTCTGTAGAAAATGTAAGATTTTATACATATGTGTTGTTGTGTGTTCACCTCTAGTTGAGTGTGTTAACAAGCCATGCTGGACATGTACACATTAAAAATTGCTCTGAAAATATTCTATGTAGTGCCTTTTTAGCTTTTGTGCAGAACAATGCTTTCTGACCCGGCTGAAGAGAACTGAGTTACAATCCTGTGCACTCACGTACATGTACACACACACACACCCTCACTCTCTTCCTGCGGTGAGCTCACTGTCCATAGGGCCTTACTTCCTGTCCCACATGGGACAGGCAGCAGAGCGGCCTTAGAGTCTGGCCCGTTTCCAGCAAGCCACATGAGTGGGGAGGAAGTTAGCGAATAGTGTGTAGAGTCTGTAGGAAACCGACCAGGCAATGGTGTCATCTCACTGAAAGGAAACTCTTTGTTCACAGCACCCCTGTGTGTGTTTCTGTCTTGTGATGGAGTTTATCCAATCACCAAAAGTATAGATGAGAAACTGATGACAGAGTTTAATGAGAGTGACACGTACTGACATCCTGTGGCTGACATAATTGACACCAAATGATGCTTGTTTTGCCTTCATCATGACTCCTATGATCACTTAATGAAGAAGTCTAGCTGTGAGCTGCAAGATTTTAACAGAGAGAAAAGGGAATTCATGACTGGGATGAGGAAAAAGATGTTTCAGAGAGTCTGTCTGCCTGTCCAGTATTAAATAGTTGAAATTAGGCACAGATAACAATGATGAATCCTAACCTAAAGGACTATCTTGTCAACCATACCATCCTGCTTCATTACCCTGCCTGTGCCCCTTTACTCCCACTGAAGACATAAACATTAAAACTGCAAGCAAGTGTATAAGGGATCGACTTTATATAAGATGTCCATGTTCACAGTAATGAAGAATGACCCAGTGTTTTAGTTTCCGTACAACAATAAAGGTAAAAGGCACAAAGGCAGCAGTACTACCAAGCTTTGAATACACAAACAGCACTGGACTACAGTTAATTGCTGGTTTTGACCTTTTAAAAGTGATTTGTTGAAAAAGAGAAATTATCACTTTTCTTATTCTTGAAGAAACACTGTATTTACTGTCAAGGCTCAAAATGTGGCTCTGAAAAGCTGAAGGCCATAACTATAGCATAAACACAGTAGATTCCTATCAGCACCACCGTTTTGCTCTGTTTTGTACCACTTGAGGTACATTTCTGTGTCTCTAACTAAGTATGTTCCACTATAATCACAAGCTGCTTGCTAACTGCTTTTCAATGCTTATCCACTTTACATATACACTTTTACATCTTTTTGGCAGTAATTAGCCTCAAACATCAACAACACTGGTAAAAGTGGAAACTGTACCTGGAGACTGTGAAAGCAAAACAAGCTCAAAGAGGCTAAAATGTTTGACAGTAGAGTGTAGTATGAGTAAAGTTGACTAGCAGGGACATCTTTTCCTTAATGGATAATCTTTTCAGCTATAAAATTGCTTAAAACAGCTTTAATGAGAAATGTACGCTTATGTAACTGTTTGGAATAACTGGTACTAACATCTAGATGAATGCCCTGGTCCCATGTCATCTTATTTATCTGAACCTGTTATAATACAGGAGATGGATGGATGCACTACCTCTGTATAAACTTACTGACCTACTTTTAGATGCACTCTCAACCATTACAAGTCTGACATACCTCTGTGCGCTTTGTAAACAAGCAATTTAAATGCTTCATTTTGTGTGTGTGCATGTGGTATTTTAATATGTTGGCCTGCTTTGCACCTTGTTTACATGACTTTAATGCTTTCCTGCTGCGTATGTTTGCATGTGAAGTCTGGGTCTGGCCTGGATCACTGCTTGTTAAACCTATCTGCTCCAGTTATCACCAGGTGCACCCTGCGGAGCACCGTAATTACTTGCAGCTATCTCTTTCCTCTGGATAGAAAATGAACTCACTTTGAGACCCACAACACCAAAACACAAGCACATGCACGCACAAAAAGTTAATCACTAGCAGCTTCAGCAAAGTTCTCTGCTGAAATGTGTGAAGCTGAACCACCTGTTTAACAACACACCTGTTGGGCATTTTAAGTGGTGTTTACACACGGGCAGGGATTTCAATGCAAAGGACTTTAGAATAGATTTTAAGTGTAGTTTGTTTGTGGAACTACTTTCTTTACATTGATTAAAGATGACGGCTCCCCAAAAGGGAAGACACAGGGGATTAATTGCCACCTGGTGTCTGGCTGCAGTATAGGTTATAAATCCCACCTCCTCCATGTTAGTAGATGCAAAGTCAAAGGGCATGACAAAAAAATATTTATCAAAGATGGTTTCTGTCATTTTAGGTAGTTCTTATCACAATGATACGGTGCGAATTTCTCTGGTAAGTTTGGTTTTAATTATTTGATGCTTTAAAAATGAGGTGAAACATCATGAATGACAGCTGAGCCTGATTCACGATTGGTTGAGGACATGTATCGGTCGGACCTCGCTACCGCAGACGCTGGCTCCAAATGTGCAAGATGGCAGTGTTCATCTCCGGGATATGTTGGCTTCATTTCTGGAAAGTGGGAGGAAGTGGAGGCATGTTGTCCATCTTTGTTTACAGTCTATTCTTTCTACCAAAGGTTTGCAGATCATCCAGTGAAACCAGGTCATGATACAGATGTAGCACAAGGGACGACAAAGTCAATCAGGTCGATCTACCTCTTATGTTCAGACTGAGATATCTCAACCATTCAACATTTGTGGTCCTCTGAGCTCTGAGGATGACTTTGACCTTGGTCATCCCCTAACTTTTCCTCACGCCCGGTAAAATGCCACATGTATCTGCTATGAAATTTTCTTCAGACATTCTAAATAGTCTGTATTTATATAGCGCATTTCTCTTCAATCACCTTCACCCATTCACACAATCATTCATACAGTGCATCTATGGGCAGCATTTTTCTATGAGAAGGGACAATTTGCGGTTCAGTATCTTGGACACTGGCATGCAGATGGGGAAGACTGGGATCGAACCGCCGACCACCTAGTTAGAGGGCAACCGCTCTACGCCCCCTCAGCCAGGGGCGCCTCGACATTCATGTTCCCCTCTTAAAATCTTTTAAAAAGTTTGATCACCTGCCTTTTTATCTAGTGCCATAAACACATCAGTTTATGACTCAATTACTACAAAACAAATGGCAGTTCCCATCAGCCTCGGACGTGTTTTGTGTTTACTGCCAATTATCAAATAGCAGCATTGTAACGCACACAGTGAACATAGTTCATGGTTATTTCATAACATCGGCATGTTCGTATTGTCATTAAAACTTTGCATCATGTTTTCTGTATGTTTAATAGGTGTAGTATAAATTAGCCATCTTAAAAACACAGTTTCCATTTTCCTTTCCTCTCTTCAGTCACATCCCCCCTTCCTCCTTCACCCTCATTGTTTCACACTTAGATATTGTTGAGGTAACATCTGGAGCTGTAGTCGAGCCTGGTTCAGGGGTTGTGAGGATCGATGTGTCATTCCCTCAGCAGACAGTAGGTGTGCTGCCACAGGGCTGCTCACCGTCACTACTGTGAGAAATTTACTTGAGCCAGTGTTTTGGTCAGTGCTACAATGCTCCTAATTCTTGTAAAATGCTGGTGGGGGTGTATACATAATAGCTAGAGCTTAGCAGAGTTACACTGCTATTGAAAAGCGATACACAAAATGTCTGTCCTCAATGTTGTAGTGTTTTTGTCTCCGTCTTTGGGGGACGGCTATCAAAGACAGCCTGCCAACCAAAACCACTGCCACTTTTCCCCCCTTTTAATTTCCTGTTCATTAAGTTCTTCTCTTTTCTTTGTCTGTTTAACGATCAGTGCTGATGCTTCTTCGCTTTCTGATAAAGACCAGAAACCAACTGCGCTGATGCATTTAAACTATCATGCGTCCACCTCCGCTTCATGAAACCATCTTCATTTATCTCACAGACCCTGTTCTCCTGCTTTAAAAGGGTCCATGAAATGAAAAGTACATGTTCTCAGTTTGAACCACGTGTTACTGTGTTGATCATGCATTTATTATTTGCCAAATACATGTCAAAAACAAGATCATAGTAACTTTCCATCTAAAGCTCTTTCTCTTTCTATCTTTATGTAGAATGGTTTCAAACGTTTGATGACGTCACTCAGGGGCATTTGCAAGTTTTAACTTCCACTCTTGAAAATAAATTCTGTTGGTGACTGGTGCACAGGGACCTACACTGTTCAAATCATTTGGTAAATCCTCAGGTGTAGGTGAAGGTGGTGTCCTTGACAACAGAGAGCAGACTATCGTCATTTCCATGTCGAGCTGCTAGTTATTGTCAACTCTGCTGCAGGGGATGTGACGCACATTCAGCGCTATTACTGCAAACGGCAATCAATATCCACGACAATTTACTGCATAGTTTCATGCCACGAATATATATGGCGAGTAAAAAAACTGGTACTTTGATAAAGTTGTTTGTTGAAAAGGTCACGTTCCCTATAAATCGAAGCTGGGTCTTGAAAATGTCAAATGCGAATTCATGAGTGATAAACTTAAAAAAGTGAAGAACATTTTTGTCACAAAGTGGTGAGACATAAAAATCTATTCTGTTTTACGAAGTCGAGGTCAGGAGCTCTTGACAGTTTCACTGTGCCACTCATAATTGTGCTCGTATATTAAAAGTAATTTTTATTACATTATAGAGATTTTTTTTTTCATGAATTCGACGGTTCAGACTGTCCTGGATTGTTACCTAAACATCATGCTCCCATGTCTCGAACTGTTTCACGTAATCACTGTCATTTGGATCATTTAAAAGTAAAAATTACAACTCAAATTCAGCTTAAATCCTGTGTTAAACAATAAACCAAAAGATTGTGAAGATCAAAGTCTGCAGGCCACCCAGCGGCACAGGAAGTCCTTCTGGACTCAAACAACACCTGGAAGTTCCATCTGGACACACAAATATAAACAGGTTACCATGCACAGATGCAGGTGCATGGGTACACATGCTGACAGTGTTGGCAGAGCAGATTATGTGGTGGATAATGATACTTAAAGGCTCGTCACTATTTGCTACGGTGTTTGTTTTATTCTCTAAGAAGGAAACTGTTGCTTCATTAGCAGCTCATTTGAATTTCACTCTCATTTTCACTTCTCTGAGCTGCCAAACGCAAAACTAGGTCAGTGTTTACCATTAACTGCAGCAGTCAGTTATTTTAATGCAGCATGAAACACACTCAGTATACATGTACTGTGCAGATACTCAACAAGCAAGTGTTTTTATTGACAATTTGAGGGGGTGGGGTGGGTCTTCTTTTCCTGAGAGAAAGCTCTGACCCTGTCTCCACAGCAGCTGGCTCTTCACTTCCCACACGCCCCTTGTGTTATCAACCTTTGACCTCCACGGACCCAGAGATGAGACACTCTCAAGATTAATCCTCCCTCATATCTGTGATGATACTGTGTTCACACTACTCGGGGAATGAAGAGGCATCTCACTCATAATTTGGTAACAGAAGCTTAACTGACTCATTTCGTGATAATGACATAATGAAAGAGATTAGTTTGGATGGAACTTAAAGGTGGAGAATGATTTCCCTCTCCCCCAGGTCTCTTTAATTATTATACACTTACATCACTGTCTCCGAGATGAACAATCACATCGAGAACATCCCTCAGCCTGTGGGGAACCGCTCTGAGACAAGCTATCAAACTGCTTTCAGCTCACGCATCAACTCCACCAGGAAATGGCCTAACAGCCATGAGAAGACTTACCTGGTCATCATGTTCTGCTGACTTTATATTACTGTCTCTAAACTTTTATTGCATCCTCCATCAAATCTTGATGTGTAGCGCTGCACAGTGATTTTTATGAACGTAGTTCCCTCATCTGTACAATAAAACCTGTATCGCTGTGAGTGTGTGTGTGTGTGTGTGTGTGTGTGTGTGTGTGTGTGTGTGTGTGTGTGTGTGTGTGTGTTTGCAGATCAAACCCACACAGAGTCAGGTTTCACACTGATGTTAAACCTATTATCATAACAACCGCCAAGAAAGATCATAAAAATTATGCGATGTAATAAAGTTAATGAGCAAAACATCACCAGGGACACATGGTGTGTGTGTGTGTGTGTGTGTGTGTGTGTGTGTGTGTGTGTGTGTGTGTGTGTGTGTGTGTGTGTGTGTGTGTGGTGTGTGTGTGTGTGTGTGTGTGGGTGCGTGCGTGCGTGCGTGCGTGCGTGTGTGTGTGTGTGGACATGTTTTAAGGTTAAGGTTTGGGTAAAGTTAAGGTTAGGGTTATGGTTAGGGTTAGGGAAGTAGTAACTACGGATAAGAATAGAGTAAGTCTTCAGGAAATCAAAGTAAGTCAATGTAATGTCTAATCATGGAGACACTCTGCTCCCAAGGGGGCCTTCCTCAGCGATGATGGAGATGAACTGAGACAAGAAGTGGTTTGTGTGTTTGTGTGTGTGTGTGTGTGTGTGTGTGTGTGTGTGTGTGTGTGTGTGTGTGTGTGTGTGTGTGTGTGTGTGTGTGTGTGTGTTTGTGTGTGTGTGTGTGTGTGTGTGTGCTTGTTACTGCAATTAGAGAAAGTAATGGAGATCTACTGTATTTGTTTGTCAATGTACAACTCAGGACTACTGGTGTGCAACAGACTTTATTTAAGTAACATTATTGTTCCTTATCCTACTGATGCATATTTAATTTGACAGTAGGTTAGTTTGGGTTGTCAAATTCTAGAAGCAACTAAATAAACAACAGCACTTAAATCCAAAGTTCCAGTGTTGCTGTTTTTTTGATCTCTTGTAGTCGTTGTAGAAAACACACACAGACACACTAACATACTGAGCGTCTGGATTCAAGATCAGTCAAACATTCTCTAGGCATGATGTCTGGCTATGTAACAGCTGTTAGGGTGGCACACACACTCACACACACACACCAAATACTTTCATCTGGAAGAACCCTGCCTCCATCAGGTCGGGGACATCTGGAGCTGGCAGAGTCCAGTGAGAGGCAGTGGTACTGGGCCGCTCAGCAGGAGGAGAGCCCGTGGTGCTGAGGAGACTGGAGATGTTGTCATGTTTTCCAGGCAGCTGCAGCAGGAATGGTGAGGCAGACTTCTAACTAGCAGAAAACAATGCCAAATGGGGCAGATGCCAAATGAGGAAAGGCATGTAAATGTGCACAAGTGCATGTGTGTTTGAGTGTTAATATCTATGAGGAAATGAGAACCTTTTATGAACCAGGTGGAGTCTTATGTCACATTACTCATAAATGGCTTTACGAGATGAAAAAAAGTGACAACTCAAAGTGAGTATTTATATTAGGTATATCCAGAATAAAGTCAGTTTGTTATGTTGGGAAAATTATCTTTCATTTCAGAGTTAGAGGAACAGATCGATACCACTGTCTAGGGGTGAAGGTAAAAACTCGCCCAGCTCTCTAAAGTATCTTGTTTCATACATACAAACAAAACATTTTAAACAACAAGAAGTCATGGTCATTTTCCTGAAACTAGCTTTAACTTCTGTTTGGAGTTAAGAAACAAACATGACACTGCTCAGTCTTTATGCAAACTTAAGCTAATCACCTTTTTACTCCAGCTCTGTACCCAATGCACAGAACGTAAAGGAAGCGAATAAATGCTTCCCTCTAAACATTTACCTTGAGTTTAAACAATACAACTACCTGTAATTTGACATTAAAGCTCAATTAATCCATAGACATTGATACTGTAGAAATGAAAGCATGCATTGCGATTCTAGTCATTTTGCATTCTTCATAGCAGAAGACAAGACTGCTTGAACGCACTAAACAGGAAGACGTCCTGCACTTTCAGCAGAAATAGATCCAACATCCTGTTTGTAAGAAAAAGCAATGTAGGAGTATGGTTCTGTTTCGAGAGACATTAGCATGGACCTCATGGACAACTGCCTGACTACATGTGGCAAATGAAATATTGCTGCTTTTTCAATTTGCGTCTCTGGGGGATTTTACAAGAATGAGTCCTTCAGTCTCTGCATGCAACAGCCAGACTCTGCGCTCACCGTCGTGCTGTGACAGAGATAAGATTTCTTTACAGCTCGGGCCTCTGCATCTCGGCTCCCATTCTCCCTCTTTCATCTTTTTTCATGGCAGAATCACTTCTTGCCTTGCTTCATCTCCCTCTGTCATTCCAGCTCATTCACCGCGCCGCAGAGCGAATCTGTTCCCTCCACGTTTCAGCTTTCAGCTCCGTCAGATTCCCCGCCCGGGGCCAGAAGGATTCCTGTGATAACATCCTCAAAGTTGAGATATGCCTGCAAACTGACACACATGAAAGCGAGAGAAGAAGAGGCTGCGAGTCAGTGAGAGAGGGCGAGCAAGAGTCTGACTTGAAGTGTGTCTGTTGGCAGTTCAGTTTCAATTTGTCTGATTTCTAATGTTACATTTAAAATCCTGCACATTACAGCAGAATGGGAAACTATTTTCTTTTAATACTATTTATAAAGATGGAAAAAAAGAGTATGTAAAAGACCATTTTTTTAATTTCCAGGTTTTTCATTCATCAGAGAACATATTGAGGGAAGCCCTGCTTCAGAAATGTCCCCGGCTGTTTTTGATGTCTACATCTTCACTCATTCTCTCTAGACAGCTGGTTATCAGGCTCTTCTCGCCCCCTCCTTCCATCGGCCCAAACTACTGTGCATTCTCTCATGTCTCCCTCAGAAGAAAGGATTCTTGTGCAGAGTGAGAGCAGTGGTGCTCGCCTCTCGCCTCTACATGCATTCCAGCCTCCATCTCATCTAGCCCGGGGGTGAGTGTATCGAGACAATGGCTTCAGTCTTGATGGACTCCTGACTGGCTAAGTGGGCTGAGGAGGTGGTTGCTTGTCTATCTGCAGTCTATGACTTTCTAGCAGGCTGTCAGGGTTGATAATCAGCTCAGTGTGGGTGTTACATGGAGCTCTGGTTGATGACAACAGCCCCATTTCAATTTTAAACAGCCAATCAGTTTTGTCATGCATCTAACTCCATGGAGTCCAACCCGGAGGTCGGCCTTTAGCAAGAGGTGGATGCAAAGTGATGAAAAGAAAAAAACAAAGACCCGAGGTGGCTTAGTTCATAATATTCAGATTCTGACATCAATTGATTTGTGATCATCTCACACAAAGAAATGCCTGCCTTGCTTCTCTACGTGTTAAAATGTATCTAGCATTCCACTCAGGAGTGGATTTTGCTGCACTTTGAAAACTCTAGTTGTTTTTTTAGGTTGAAACCTTGTCAGAATGGAACTGATATAAATTCAGAGTGACTCCACCTGCTGTGCACCATGAAGGACAAACCTTGAAACAGTTTACAGCAACCTTTCAAGTCCACAGGAGTTAATGTTTGACTCCAGTAATATATTTTGACTGGAGTGCTACTTTAATGTTTGAAGTACTGACTCTCTGTAGAAAATGATGGCTGTGGGGACCCGGGGGAAAAAAAGAAAAGAAAATCCAAACAGAAAACGCAAACTTCATTGTCATCTGAATGCAAGGCAACCATCTAAATGACAATAAATCACAAAAAATGGTGTAAAGAGAGGATTTTACAACATTAGTTTGTACAACTACACTGATTTGACAACTCAACAACTGTTACTCAATTGTTTGTTAGGTCTTTAACCCAAAAAATCGAGGAGTCCCGCCTACATACATGGAGAATGTCAGTATAACAAACTTAAGCTCTAAGGGACACACGGGGCCTCCAGCGTTCAATACTTGCAAAAGAACTAGCAAAGGTTCAGCGATATAAACAATATTTGGACTATATTTCAGGTTTTACAATTTCTCTAGAATAGAATAAACTGAATAGATTCAGTATTTCAAATGCTGAAGTAATTAATTCATCCCCAAAATGATCTTTTAAATAATTATAACATTGCTGCCTTGCTTTGCTAATAACAATCCAAAGACTGGATAAAATTCTGGGTTTGCACAATCGTCCAGTCCTGATGTTTTCTTCTAAAGACTGGGTTGCAATTAGTTAATGTTATTGTACAATATGTGACTGTGGCCACTATACAAACTCTCAGTCACATCAATAACAAAAGACCTAGTTTGATGATGTGGTGAAGCAGCGTGGGATCAGGCTGGCTGTGTTCTCTACCACCATCGCTGATCAAAATCTACCTTATACAACTCAGGCGCAAATCATGTTCATGGATGAGGTAATGTATTAAAGTTTTATTCATGTAACAAATAGGCGACTAGCTAACTGGCTAGCAGCGTGTTCTTACTTCGCCAAATGTCATTTGCTGCGAATGTTACAGCAGAGACTGGGGTCAAGGCTACAGGTTGATATGGTGCGAGTAAAACATGACTACAATGACACGTCCTGTTGCCTTGAATAAAAAGGTGGATTTCTCTGGGTTTGAACATTGTTGAAAACATTTTGGACAATGTGAGTATACAAGTCAAATATATAAACTATAGTTCTAGTTGTTTTTAGACATTTTAATGCAGAATTGTTGTTATTAATTATATCTTTATACTTTTCATATACCTCAAGCTCGCACATCCCAGCTCACAGGTGGCACACATGACTATGCACACTGGGAATCAGGCCCTTGCTGATATACTGGCTGACGGACTGGTTGACTTGCTGGCTGGCTGAATGGTAGCGTTGTCCTCACACTGTGACCCATTTAAATTACATCCTTGCGATCACCGGGCCATGTTGTCAGCACAGCTGAGGGGGAGTGCTGTTCCATCTGACATGTACAGTCTATAAACTGCCTGGGGCTGTCCTGTTGGAACAGCAGCACAAACACGTCTGTCTGGGAAAAAGAGAGGAATGCAGTGGGAAGTTCAGGTTTGAGAGAGGTTGTTGCTGTGTGGGTATGTTTAACACATGTTTAACGTATGGAAACAAGGGGTCCATAGTGATTAGCAGAGCTTAGCACATGCAGTGAGCCTGTTGATGCTTAAGGCTAAAAATATGAATGTGTAAATTGTTACAGTTTGGAGGTGCTGCTGTCTCTTTTGGTAAATGGTCAGTATTTATATAATTGTTTCTAGTCTTGATGACCACTCAAAGCACTTTACAGTACCCTTTAGTTTATTGCCATTCATACATTCACACACACATTCATACAGTGCCCCTATGGGCAGCACTTTTTTTCTATGAGGGGCACGTTGGGGTTCAGACACTTTGGCCTGCACATGGGGAAGACTGGGATCGAACCGCCGACCTTCTTTTTTGAGGAAGACCACTCTATCCGCTATAGCTTTTCCATCATTATACACTGCTGGCCCATTAGAGGGGAAAGTATCCTGAGCGCTAACTGCAGCAACACTTACAACACACACTTGTTTACTGGTGTCCCTGTAGTGCACAATCAAGTGCACATTGAAACATGACAACTAACTAATTAACACCCTCACAGTCATTATTGTCAGACTCACAGTGGTTTGTGAGTGAGACATAATGAAACCAGGCGTTCGTAACAGAGAGGTGTGACGTGGAAATGTACAGCAGGGGTTTGAGCAATAAGAAGAAGAAGTGAACAAGTGTGGAAGTGGAGCAGGGAACAGCTAATTACTTCAGTCAGTTTTATCTTCTCTGTTTTCTGCTTAGGATACAACTTTGATGGTGAAATGTTCTATCATTTCATTACGTTCCCATTCCAGAGCATCAACTACTGTACACGTTACTGTACTTAAAGGGATAGTTCACCCAAAAATGAAAATTCCCTCATTATCTACCCACCACTATGGAGTGAAGTGTTTGAGATTGACACTTTTGGGATTCTCGCGATACTTGTGATACATGCGAGTTCTCGTGAGACGAGATCAGTAACTGCAGCAGTAACTAGAAGGAGGACAATGGTGGACATTTAGGCTTAAAACATGGTGTAAATTAGGCCGTTTTGAGTCGAATTTGAATGTCGGGGCTTGCAGACACTTGGATGACACCACAGGAGCAGTATGGAGGCATTTTACGTTTTTTTACATTTGAAGTGGTCACCATTTACTTCAATGGCATTGGATTTGGTTGCAACGCTGTTTATCCCTGAGACTTCAAAAGTGTTTTGTGGACTCGAACACCCACCCCTCCATCGGCACAGTGGTGAGTAGATAATGAGTGAACTTTCATTTTTGGATAACCTATCCCTTTAAGTACATGTTTCATGTATATGTACTTAAGTTGATTTTCAGGCACTTTTCAATTTTACTCCACTTCATATATCAGCAAATATCTGTGCTTTCCACTCCAAAAATGAAAGGAGAAGTGGTCAAATGATCCAATCAGAGCGAGCAGGTAGAATTAGACCCCGCCTCCTGCAGCAGCAGAAGCACTGGTGAAAAAGAAACATCTGAAATGGCTTCAGCGGAGGCCAAGACTCATGATGCCATAATGATGTAGGAGATTGTTAAATTAGGGAATAGGCTCCACTCGGCAAGAGCCTTAAGTAAAGCAAGTACTTAGTCAAGTAGAAACTTTAATGTGGTACTTTTACTTTTACTTGAGTATATGTTTGTCAATTAATATGTATTTCCACTGAATAAAAATGTTTGAGTACTTCCTTCGTCACTGGTACCAGCACCAAGAGATGTTAGAATGCAAGCTGGACACAATTTAGTGAGACTGTAAGGGCATGTTTACCATCTGTGACAGCCCACTTGTTCTCTGAAGCATGTGTTTGCATTGGTAATTATATTGTGTTGTCTTGTTATTTCATCTCACTCAGGAATGCAGACAGATAGCAAGTTAGCAGCCACCTCTATTTTGACTTACATCCCTGGGGTGATGCGCAGACATATACACACTGACCAACACATACACACACACAGAGAGAGAAAGAGAGACATGCACGTCCAGACAGTAGGCAGCCCATTACATTTATTGGGCTATTTATTGTGCCAGTTGTCCCACTGTCTCGTTCTCATCTATTCTAGACACACAGCTGCGTAGGTGTGGATTAAACCTCCTCTTGGATGATGCACACCACACGTACAAGTCACTTAACAGAAATGGGTGCTATTTAAAAAGTTCTGCCACCAGGCCTGGCCGGAAACATAAGGAAGGTCGTATTCTGCATGGTGCAACTGCAGCACATGCTGAAGCAACCAGAGACAGTTCATGGGAAATTGTCTTTCTCTGGCTCCCTGGGGGCACAAGGAGCTATAAGAGGCATATCGCACTGTCTGGTTCATGACCTCTGCTGCGTGTCATCTTCCCTACCGCAATTCTTCTCCGTCGTCTTTGTTTTCTCCCCCCTGTGTACGATCTAGGGCTGTGAATTAGCAATCCCCCTAAAAATAGTGTCTTTTCAAAGCTCTGCGGCTTCTGTGACAGGTGTGGCAGCTCTGGCAAATTGCAACAGAAGCAACAGAGAGGGATGCTACAGTGGGAAATGTCATGTTGTGTCAGAGCAGCATCCTCAACCACCCCAACAACAACCCCATAACAAGCACAACCGACACGCAAGGTTTTTGTGGTTTTAAAATAACTACATCAAAACAACATCAAGTACAAAATGAGAGGGCGAGACAGGAATGATGAGAATGAGCCTTAGGATGTAATGAAGTGAGACCTCAACCATGAGCAGACAAGAGGTGAGGGGGTCGGCTGGGTACAGCCAAACAAGACTAAGTTATGGGCTTCCTGCCTCATCGGGAGAATAAGAATGAAGTCTGCACCCCTTAGGACATAAACAAGTGTCTGTTGTATACAATGGCTTGTGTTTGTGGGACTTGCTTGTTTGTGTGGGTGTTTGCATGTTTGTGTTGCTTCAGGATAATGTGAAGTTTTCCCTGTCTGACGGTGACAGATGTAGCACTGTAGCACCAGACACTATACTGGTATATCACTGTGCTCCTGACTTCCCTGCGAATCACAGGTCTTGAAGGTTCTGAGAGACGATCTTTTTCGGGTGTAAAGAATTTTTTTGCATGAATAATTCCGTCTGATTTTGTCACGTGTCACTTCCACTGACATATACAAGACTTAAAAATGTAGTGATCAAGCTTTCCCCATTTAAATGAGCAGTCACAGTGGTCTGGATGTCGCACTGATTTGATGTGCAGTAAGTGCTTTTAAGAAGGTTTTCTGGTTCATTTGTTCATTTGTCAAAGTTCAGACATCGACCATATCTCTAAGATATCTACTTGCACTTTTTTTTATAAAAAAAAAAAAAGATGCAATAAGAGATCTGTGCATTGTGGGTCTTGGGCAGCACTTTCTCTCACTAATGGCATATCCTAAAAAAACACAAGTGCTATATTATGTAAAAACAATGTAAAGCCTTGTATTTCTGAAGCGTATTGGTTCAGGACATGTTGCCAGTTACGTTGTTGTTCTGGACAGATGGCTATGGGTTCGTCCACATGGCTTCTGTGACCAGATGCTTCGCAGGCTGCACCAGAAGGGAAGTCACACAACCTGAGAGGACCAATTGATTTCAACCACCAGCTGCTGGACAATACGTTGTGTGGTTTAAACCCATCTGGACAGCTTTTTAAAAATTACACAACTCCATCACACAGCTTCATGCGAATACCACCTCATGACCACACGCACACACACACACACACACACACACACACACACACACACACACACACACACACACACACACACACACACACACACTTCTTCCCATTTCCTAGTTTTCTGCTCCCTCAACTGCTCTGAGCGTTTTCTGACTTTTTCTTGTGTTTTTTGACAAGTTTACTTCACTAAGTTTACACACCTTTGTCCTTGACATTGCCAAATCGACTGTGGGCCTGACAGACATGTGTTATCTTCATGACACTTGCCGTCAGCGAACGGTTTCACAGTTCCATCCCCTGCTGTGCAAACACCTGGACCAACATTTGGGCGTTTCCATTGCACAAACAAAGACCAGGATCTGCACGGCCAGCTCACTGGAATGCACCACTGGTATAAAACCAAACCACAGAGACCAGGGTAGATTACACTGGTCTATTGCTCGGTAATTGTCTGTTGTCATCCAGTTTTAGAGAATTCAAAATTGAGATTTAGTCAATTCCTCAATATCTTCATGTATTTTTGTAGTTGTAATTGTACTATTTCGTTTTGAAATTCTTTGATCAATCCTTTCATGAGAACCTTTCAATAAGAGGATGAGTTTGATTACGCGTCACAGGAAGAATAATGTACCATCAGTCACAGCAGGCAGCTGCTTTTAGCAAAATAGCTGTGGTAAACCAACTGTAACCAAAGTTAGTGACCAGCTGCTGCACACTGGAAACATTTGGAAGCTAAAGAGACATGAGTTGATTGAGACCAAAATCAGAGCTAGAAGAGTGAATAGTGGACATCTGGTCGTCTGACACACGACTGTAGATGAATGCTAATGTTGCCCCACATTGGTTGGACATGCACATTGGCAACTGTTTGCTCTAATGTTCAGCACAGAAAAGTGTTGGTGCTATGTGATGGACATTTCGCCCTAGTAAATGTGGCACATGTTAAAGGGGAACAAAACCTAACCTACACCCGAAATACCATTTGGCTGTTTTGTTTATAATTGATCATTCGTACAATTTTTATTTGAATTTTGGTCATGAGGGAAATTACTGCCAGTGAATATTTTTCATCACTGCCTTCAAAAGCGAAATTAAAACTCGGCATCTTCTTCGAGAAGGTTAATTATCTGTGCACATGTGATTTAGCACCACTTTAGCACCACTGCTGCCTGTGATTTGCGGGAATGCTTGTGCGTTGGGGGAATAAAGACAGAGCGCTTGCCAAGTCATGAGATCACCCAATCCACTGCCCCGTCCCCTGGCACAGAGCATTGTGGGAGGTGAGCCAGTGTATCGTCCTTCATGGTAAATGGCGAGATGTCTGTGCCGTGATCCTTGCTGCCGTCTCTCCAGTGAAAACAAACAAAACAAAGTGTGGGACATGATTAGTGAGGAGACTGGCAGCTTCATCCTGACCTGTTCTGACTGGAACATTCATCTTTCACATGAAAACATCTACCATCACTTTTATCACTTATTCTGTATGGGTCCTTGCAATAAACAGGGTGGACACAGACTCTCCCCACATAATACCATCCATTTCTATCACTTAATATGTCTAATAGTATTTTTTGTGGATCTAGTCTGCAAACATATTATAATGTTGTCAGTCCAGCACTAACAGAGAACCATCATTTGCTTGAAATGACTCAATCAATCTCTGTGTGAAAGCTGGCAGGACATCTGTTCAAATTGTGGATATGTCACTTTGGAATGAAAGTCTTAAATTATTTACAGACCAATTAGTCAAACCACAGCCTGGAGCAAATGCGGTTGCTTAAAGTGAGTTGATCCATCGGGGCTAAAGGTAGAGTAAGTGTATGATTCTTCACATCCTGTCTTTACACACAAATCAGCACTTTCCAACGTTTTTTGCAAACAATAAATGTGGCAGTTGAAAACCAGAAAGCACGGGATTCATTTGTGCATCTGATGAAGAGTTTGTGTTCTGAAGAGTTTGTTTGTGTAATTTAAATGCCAGCATGTGATTATGTGATTGGTTGAAAGAAGGGGAGGGAAAACTGGTCACAGCATCTGTGTCATGAAAGGTGCAATTATAAAATACAGAAAAATTAAATCTAATGAAACAAAGCATGTTTATTTATTTATTTAATTATCCCATTTCCTGTCTTCAAACTGTGTCCATGCTCCAGGCTAGACTGAGTGCCAGCCACTGGTTCACGTCACACTGTCACACTAACCAGGATATGAGTCAGTGTTACCAAGGAGACCAGTTGTCAGGGTCAGCTAATAGCAGGGGCACAGGGGATTGTTGCACTAAATGATACAACATTTAATTAATATGAGATATGAGACAAGTACTGTGTACATACTTTAACACGGAGTAATTATTCCCCACATCATGCTAATGTGGTGAGACAAAAGTATTCAATAAAGTAAATTGCTCACAATCTGCTTTATAATAGTGTTTAAATATTCAGAGCTCATTGGAAAATATTTTCCAATATCAACTTTCTGAAACTCTGTTTAATGGATGAACAACATTGTATAAGTAACTGTTTAATTGGAGGGTTTAAGTACTGGATTAATCCCTAGTGTTGTCTTGTTAGCTAGCATTACACTGAGATTAATGCTGAATGGTTTTAGTGGTTTTGTATGTAAATGGATACGTGTACATCTTATTTCTCTGTGGATGCAATAAAGGATAATCTGATTAAAGTGCTGTAGCTAAGGATTACTGCCTTAGTTGAAGTGTTTTGTTTATATTTGTTACATTAATCCTGTGTAAGGCCAGTGGAGGAGGAATTGGAACACAGCTACAGACTCTGCTCATGTCTTCCAGTGTCTCACCATGGCAGGTGCTTATCCATCCATTCATTATTCATACCACTTATTCTTTGTGGGTCACAAGTGGGGGTGCACTGGAGCCAATCACTGCTTCCACTGGACGAGCGGTGCACTCTGGACAGGCCGCCAGTCCATCACGTACACACCTCCAATCTCCAGTGACCATCTCCACTCTCTGTGGGAGGTTCAAACCCAGAACCCTGCTGTGAGTGGACAGTGCTAACCACTGAACATCACGTGTGCTTATGCTCATTTATATATTTGTCTGTCCATGAAAGTGAACCCTGAGTATGGAGCTGAGAAATGTTTGCAGAATGTGCTATAAGGACAGAGTGTGGGTCAAATCCTGGTGGGCTGCTACATCACTGGTCCTGTGGACTGTCTTCATGAGACCACATGAGAGTGTGCAGGGTGTGTGTGTTGGACTTGCTGTGAACGTACAGTAAAACATACAGTCAGCTGCAGATGTTGTCAACATTTTAGATGAAAGAGTTGGCTATTCATCCATCTATCTGAGGCTCTATCTCTAGTGTAGGTTGATGTCCCTGTAATTGCTTCCACCTACTCCCTCTCTCCCTCTCACACACACACACACACACACAAATCAGACAATACAGACAAGGCTTTTTATATTTAAATTTCTTCTTTCATGTCTTCATTTATGTAAATTGCAGGAGATTCATCAGATTGCGTCTGCCTACCCTGCTTGACTGTGCCAATTCTCTTGTGTTTCAAAGGATTTCCATATGAGTCTGGTAATTACTTCTCGCTATTCGGCCAACACACAGGGACACTGCGCCATGGGTGGTAGCCCGACCGTAGTTCATTGAAAGGTCAATAAGTTAACAGGCGTATCATCTTTCATGTGGTTCTGCTGCCTCTTCTGCTCATGGGTGTGTCTGTGTCTGTGTGTGTGTGTGTGTGTGTGTGTGTGTGTGTGTGTGTGTGTGTGTGTGTGTGTGTGTGTGTGTGTGTGTGTGTGTGTGTGTGTGTGTGTGTGTGTGTGTGTGGTCATGATATGTTGAGCTTCGTATCAAACCACACTGAGCCACTTTTAAGAGAATTGATCAATTCCCAGGAGTCGGGCTAATAGTGAAAGTCCCCATCATTGATAGTGGACCTACATATTAATTCAATACCATTCCTCTGCAAAGATCAATGCCATGATTCAGTGGCTATTTTTCAGTCAGCAAGTGGACTACAGGCTGTGTGTGTGTGTGTGTGTGTGTGTGTGTGTGTGTGTGTGGTGTGTGTGTGTGTGTGTGTGTGTGTGTGTGTGTGTGTGTGTGTGTGTTCACTTAGCTACAGCTAATCAGGTTGTGATAGTAATGTGATACTTTCAGAATAAATTCCCATTTGCACACTCTGTCCGTGACATACATTAATATGCATTGAGTTACCAGTTTATTAACCACACTTTGAACCATGAATAAATGCTCTGGTTGGCAACCTTTTTGCTTGTCAGCCTTTAAACACGGAGCCATGACTCCTTGTCAAAGGTTTGACAACTATGAGCTATGAGCTGTGAGCAGTGTTCAATAATCTATCATTTCATCTTAGTAGGTTTTAGATACTTACTTAGTTATCTTACCAGTCATCGTTGGGTCCCTTGGAGGATCCTTAACTCTGGATCCTACACAGTTGAATATACGACACAATGTCAACAAAAATCTAAGAGTATAAAAAGTCTGTTGAGTTGACGTGTTTGAGCTACATCCTTTCTAAATGCCGATGCTAGTGGAGAGAGTACTTACTTCCTTCTTCTTCTTTCTGCTTCTTTCTCTCAGACGGCTATGCAACTATTGCATCTACAAATTCCAGAAATCTGTCTGTCTGTCCGTGGCTCCCACATCTAAAGAACCGCTCATCTTATTGGCTTCACACTTGGATGTGAATTGTTAATGGCCCAAGAAAGAGCAGTGTTGAACTTGGTGGGATTGGGACACACGATATGTTCGATATTAATAACTTTGAATAAACAGGTGACCAAGCGCTCTGTAGCAACGGCAGCTGGGACTTATCGGCGTAAGTGTCTATCATGACAACAGCGACAACTGATTGACTGAACTTTGAATAAACTGGGGGAGAGCACTTTGTGCAGCAAGGGTCGCTTCAAGATTCTGTGGACTGAGTCCTGCAGCAGGTCTTTATTTACCGCAGCTCAATCACTGCAGGTCAGTTAAACAGTTTCTGAAACAAAGCTGCAACTAGCATCAGCACAGGCCAAGCAAACAGCCTATTCCAAACAGGCAGGTTTAGAACGGCTACAGCAGTATCTGCTACAAACCAACAACAACTGTAACAAACCGTGTTATGTTTTGTCTCTTCCTTTGAAAGAATAGTGCAAAGGAAGTCTTGTAATCATGGCAGCATGTCTCTGAGAGGAAGTGCAATATGTATTGAACCCCAGGGATCTCATAATGTATAAATCACTTCCTTGATTGATTTACTCATTGATTGTTTTAACTTTGATCGTATCATTCATTACATGTAACACTTGAGTAGATATAATAACCAGCCTTGTGTTACTGTTTTTATTGCTGTCATTTCTAATGGATTTTTTAACTGGCATGTTTGGATTGGTTTTTTTAATGTGTGTTTCAATCAGGAATAAAGATGCATGCTACACTCACTACTCTGACAGCCACAAGGGCAAAGGGCAAAATCATGATGAATTGGATAGTCAGAAAGAGGAGGAGGACTTTGAGGAGAAAATGAGGTTAAAGGAGAAGAAGAAAGAAGAAGAGGATGAGCGGAAACAGTGGCTCATTGTCTGACCACATGCTCCCAGACCAGAAGCTCTCAAAGTGGAGGCCCTCAAGAAAAATTGTTTCAATTGAGTAGAGTGATCCTCATTATGATTTATGCTCTGACACTGACTTTAGGTTCTGTCTTGATACTGTTTTGGGGTTCATGTTTATCATCTTAACTGTGGTTCAGTAGTTTCAGTGCAGCCGCAATATCCAGTCTAACCTGACTCTGCACTCTGAGGTGTTGCTAATTGAGTCCATGACATGAACACATTTGGGGTCAGTGCACGCTCAGAAATAGATGAGATGAATTTAACTGCACTGCGTGAAAGTACAAACATGGTGAGAAACATCTCACCTCCAGTGTGCAAGAGACAGAGTCATTGGCATTCCTCAGTGGGAAGAGAGGCCACCATAAATGAGTTGCTTCTTGTCTTTCTGCATGAAAGGGACACAACATGAGGATCTGTTTGCTTGCAGCACTATTCAGCCTGTGAAAACACGTGCATAATACATCGTGTCATAAAATACCCCTGATGATGTCATTAGGGTCATGCTGACTGGGCTTGACACTTGAGTTTAAAACAAGTAGTCCAGTGTCAGGGAAATGTAAAATAGGAAATGCAGTTCCCAGTGTTGCTGCAGCTTAAAGCATGACTGTGTTACTTTTAATAGACAGCAGGGACTATGGCCACAAATAGGAATTCCTGTAACAGTTCATACTAAATGATGCAAACGCAACAGTATAGAAAACGTTGAGAGTAGTTGTAAAGCTTGACTCAGTAATGTCTTTTAACATCTCCCCTGTGTGCTGACATGAACCATCGTACTGGCCATACCCAGTGGCTGAAGTGGGGCTGTAGTAAATCAAATTAGTGTTTTAAACTATTTGACTTAATTTATGAATTAAATTTTGTTATATAAGAGCAAGAATATGTTATTTTCCACTTTTAAAAGTCACATAATATTGGTTGCACCACAAGGGACTATACATCACCATATCTCTACATCTGCTGCTTTATTTTATCCATAACATCCCTCCACAAGAAGGCACAATACTAAATTGTTGTAACATCCCTTAAAGGCCACAAAGCCAATAATGCTGAGTAGTCCTGTGACTTACCCCACCGTCCACATGATGATGATGTATTTGTATTAAAGACTACATATTTATGTATGTGTGTTGCCTGTAGTTATTATATATTAATGATCATCACATATAATGTTCAAAGTACACAACTTTAGGTTGAGTCCAATCCTTCAAACCCCTTTTCTTTTCTTTCTTTAAGGGCACTCACTCCAGCTAAATGATTTAGTTGGCAGAGATACCCAGGGGCATAACTCACCAGCAGCTTTTCTGATGGAGGGGGTCACAGGTCATAGCAATTCATCATAGCCAGGTGGAGGAGAGTGAATGAGGGAGCAAAACACACACACATGAAAAACACACACAAATGTGCACACACATAAAGTGGCAGCTCTTTAATGTCAAGCATGATGGCTCAGTAAGGAACCTGAAGAGGAAATGCTATAGCGTATTAACTAATGACCTCTTAGTTCTCACTTAGGTAGACACTATTATGACTTGTATAAGAGCTGAAGCTGCTTTTCATGTTGTAGCAGTGCGTTTTCGTATTTGTTTGCTCCTCCACCACACACTTAATCCCTTCCTTTCTCCCTTCCTTCCTTTCTCCCTTCCTTCCTTCCCTCCCTTTTCCTTTATTGAGACACGAATATTCTAAAAAAGAAGTTGCTGTGTTATCTTGTTCACAGCCCTTGAGTATTTTTTCCTTTACGCAACTACAGACGTTTAGGGCGGAAGATGGAGAACAGTGGTGGAAGTGTGGAGGGGTGGAGTGCAGGAGAGGAGGAAGAGATTCAGGTGACATCACCCCCTTCCTTTTTACAACCACGTTTGGGACTACGTGCTGCTACTGGAGGAAGTGGTACTGGAGCGGCTTCTGTGTGTGCGTGTGTGTGTGTGTGTGTGTGTGTGTGTGTGTGTGTGTGTGTGTGTGTGTGTGTGTGTGTGTGTGTGTGTGTGTGTGTGTGTGTGTGTGTGTGTGTTGTGTGTCTTAAGGATGGGCTGTGGTGAGACAGGATGATATGTAACATTGTAGTCACTTCCCTGTTTCTCGCACATTTATGATGCAAAATGCTGGAAAATAATCAAACACCACCTCAACATCCAGTAAATAGTTGACCCCAAATAACCAAGATCACCAGGAAAGGGAGTGAATCATTTAATTACATGTTAGTTTTTATTAAAATGTTCTGGACAAAACATTGTTACATATCATCCTATTTAAAAAGGCTAATCATGTAAATGCTATTTTGTAAATACTTATAAATAAAGATAATTTATAATAACTAACTCATTTATCAAAGTTAAAATACACTATGCGGTCATGATAGGTGCTGATTTATCTCATTGAACTTGTAGTATTACATATTGAATATGCTGTATATTTGAAGGTGTTCTGGATGTCAAAAAGAAGTTAACTAGGTCTCATGGTAAGGCCCTTTCAGATAGAAAGGGGTTTGCACTGCACTTGGTGCAGGGTTCAGTGCACAGCCCTCCTTACATACAACGAGCTACCGGACGTGTCCACCTGACTCGAAACAGAACTCAGACACACACTAGGGTTATAGTATATATATAGTTATAGTTCTTCTCTTGGGCTCAGTAAGGTAATGAAAATATGGCCTGAGTCGTACTAAAACAAACAATATCCGTTTTTCCTCCATTGTGCATTCCGTACCTGGCTGGATGCTTTGTTTCTATTGGAATGCGTGAGTGTTCGTCACAGGGCTCAACATTGTTGAACACTTGCTCGGCACAACAAGAAACTGTCCTTGCACGGAGCAGGCCATTGAAAAGAATGGGATTCAGAGTGCAGCGGTGTTATGTATTAACTGAAAGGGCCTTAAGAAACAGGTAGAGAATGGAAGAACAGGTAGAGAATGGAAGAACTCACAATCCTTCACTATGTGCATAGCTGGATTTCACGGAACCATCAAACAGAAACATGGAGGATTCTGTGATGGTGAGACCGGCCCACGAGACTGTGGACCAACCGTAGGATCAGTCCGGACAACATCTGACCAGCTCAATTTATTCATTCTGACATCAGATAAGAACACATGCATGCTCACTAAAACCCAAGTGGTAGTTGAACATTCAGCACACACAGTCACAAGGACAAGAAGTGAATTTATGGATATCAAAATCCTTAATCTTGAGAAGGACTGGAGCTGGAGATGTGAAACTCTATTTTATTCATTTTCCATAAGGCTCTACTTTGTGATTCACGTTTTTGTTGAAAATTTACAGCCCTGTGCACGTAAGAATGTTGCTGTAAGGCTATAAATCTGTCAGCTGGTTAATGTCATATTAACTGCTCTCATGGGTTATTCAAGGCAAACCCCTCCTTCAACCTAAGATGGATGTTAACATTTCAGTAACTGCCATTGGTTGAGAATAAAGGTGTCCCATACGTATCTGGCAGGTCTGGTTTCATATAAAAAAGGTCACAACATGTTCATAATCAGAACCACCAACTTTCCCTAATATCTGGTGCCTAAATCTAACCACAGACAGAACTCTGGAGGCAAACCCCCATCAGAGTGTGAGAGTCATGTGGTCTTTCTGCCCATCATCCCTAACCATCTCCTGGTGAGACACGATTGCAGGGAAAAAGTTGACTTTCAAATGTTTTGAGCTCTTTTCTCCTGCATCGTTCCACCCTGGCTTATTGCTGTCTCTGTATTCATTTTGCTTGCTCATCTTATTCAGATGGCATAGATATATTAAAGGGGACATAGCATGCAAATTCCACTTTGTTAGTGCTTCTACAGGTTAATGTGGGTATCTGGCATGTCTACCAACCCAAAAACTGGGAAAAAAACACTCACGCGTTTTGTTATGGTTCCTCTAAGTCAGAAACGTCATGCTTGAGTGACTCGATTGAGCTTCCTGGGTTTTGTGTCGTAACAAGGTACTGGAAGTCTCCCTACATGGTCTTGGCCCACCCCCACCTCATCCCCCGTCCCCCCACATTCGCTACGCCGGGTTTACACCGGACGCAGCGAGGCTGCGAGCAGCGCAGCGCTGTTCCCAAGCACGCAGCCGGGCTGTTCACACGGGACGAGCATTTCTCCGCTGGTCAGCCCGCGATTCACTCACATGTGGCATTTGTCTGGATCGTTGGGACTGGGAGGCTGCAGCAGCTGCTCGGGAGCGACCGCTCGCTCTCCCATGCGTGAGCTGGAGTTTGTGTCAACGCCACACAGCCAGCAGTGTGGAAGACTTCCGCAGTGTTCAGCACTACTGTAACACTGAGCTGCTACCCGGGTTTACGCCGGTTTACACCGGTGCGGAAGGCGCGCTCGAGGCAGCGCAGCGCCGTTCCCGCGCGCAGCCGCCTGGCTGTTCACACGGGACGAGCATTTCTCCGCTGGTCAGCCCCATAGACTGTATATATAAGGTCAGCCCGCGATTCTGCTTTCTCCGCTTGTTGTTGTACCCGTTGAATGTCGGGGTTCGGGGGTAAATGATGGTCTTCATAGCCCCCCCCCTCTTTCTCTCTCTGTCTGTCTGCTTGTGTGCTTGTAGTGGATGGGCAGAGGGGGACATTTAATTATGTGATTGGGAAAATTAAAACTCCAGGACAACAGAAGGGGAATACAAAGTATGGGATGCATATTTGATAATTTATATCATATAAAATATGTAATTTATATCGTTTAAAATCATGGGGGGAGAGGGGGGAGGGGGGAGCTGGCTCATTAGCATTTAAAGGAACAGGCACTCAAAACAGGTCACTCTGTGGAGGGCTGTTTTATACAGGGTAAAAAGGGTGCTGTTTTAAATGATCCTTGTGGTATTTTGACCAAAGTATGTTACAGACTTTTCATTAAGACCCCAAGGAACCATATCAACTTGTGGTAAAATGGGCATGCTATGTCCCCTTTAAAAGCTACTCTGACATGTGTTTTCTGACATGAGGAAAACCTGCTGGTCATTCACTTTTAACCACTCAGGCAGTGGACAGTGTCACTGGCACATAGTTATTAACAAAGTCATGTTAGAACTGCATTACTCCGATATTCAGAAATCAGTAAGAGACCTTTTCAACTGTTTCACATGCTTGGATCTTACACTGTTTTTTAGATCTTATCTCCCATGTTGTTTCTACATGTTTATTATATGACTGTATGTTCTATTATTCACATTTTACATTGACTGTGTGCTCTGTTTGATTTTATTGTTTTGAGAAGTGCTATTTCAATAAAGGTTAGCATTCATCCACACACGTGACACAGGCGCTTGTATAAAAGACAGACACAGTTCTCATGTGTTTTGAGGACTAATAGAAATCTCTCCGAAGAAAATAGACTGTACAGTATGTGTCTTACAAGAGCAGATAACAAACTACAGACCGCTCAAACTCGATTACCAACGACATGGATTTGACATTGTTGACCTGGAGCCTGTTTTTATTAGTGAGAGAGAAAGAGAGAGAGCGAGAGAGAGGGAGGGTAAGGCCCTATATGTCTCAGTCTGTCTGCTACACAACCAGCACCTGGTTTGCTTAGCTTAGTGTAAAGACTGGAAACTGAAGGGAACAGTTCGTCTGGCTCTGTCAACTCCTCCCACTGGCCAGCAGTTAGCGTATCATATCTTATATCATAATGTAAACCATTTATATGACTGGTTATGAGTAGCTATATATCAAACAGGTATGAAGCTGGTCTTTGTCGTCACCAGACAGCAATTGAACCCATTTTCCAAAATGAGTCCACGATTGTTCTGACATTTAGTATCACTCCGTGTGAAGATAATACACAGGTGAGCACAGCATCATCCTGTGCTACTAGTCTCACCATGGACAAACTGGCCTGCTGTTTCTGTTTTCCTGTTTCAAACCAGAAACTCACATCGGTCACACAAAACTCCTCACTGCTGTTCTTTGTGAGTAATATCCCCATGCTACTTTTTCTCTGTCCCAATCCCACTGTAAAGTGTCTTTGACCATGACCAAACCTACAGAGTATACATCCCTCCTCCCACATGACCCCAGCTGTTGACTGTGTCTGATTCCCAGGACCCAAGGACAGGAGACCCTGGGAGCAACAACACACACACAAATATAGACATATAGATGGGTGACGTGGGGTCAGGACAGAGACGGTCTATCGATCAGCATAGTGGTAGTGATAATAAAGTCTTTGTCCTTTGTGCTCCAGAGAAGTGTACAATAGATTATTTTGTAACGGCTTGTTGTCTCCCTCCTGTGCGCACACACACACACACACACACACACACACACACACACACACACACACACACACACACACACACACACACACACACACACACACACACACACACACACACACACACACACACACAAACTACTACAAACCCTCAGGGTCAGTTCTCTGTGTACATGTAAACAGAGTTAAGATCCTGGGGCAGATGAATTGTGTTATTTTGATCGAGACATTTATTCTATTTCTGCATTTTAACATGCTTAGGAGTTAAAAGGTTGCCAGTTTCTTAAGAGTTTTTGTTTTTCTCCTCTGCTCCAATTTCATAAACTGCTTTGGGTTTAAAAATAAAGTATATTTAAAGAAGTACAGTACGATATAGTATTTTTATCCAAATTTGTATTTAATTGTATTGTTGTTATATTGCTGTTTTATTGTTGTTTATACTCTTGTGAAACACTTTGTAATTTTGTTAAGAATCATAATAAAGCCTGTTGTTATTATTATTATTGATTATTACAATTATTTCAGATTACATTAGATTAGTTCTGAATAATCCTCCTCAGAAAGTTAGATTAGTGTAGCACAGATATGAAGCAGAAATAAAATACAGAAACCAAATAGAAAATAATCATAGTAGGCAAAGAATAAGAAAAAAATGTGGGGCCACAGATAACAGAATGGAAAACGAGCAGAAGATGAACGGGCCTTTAAAACGAATGAATCACTTAAAGAGACCTTTTCTCTTGTCTGCTTTACTTGTGGAGGACCGTATTTATCATGTTAAATTTGATACAGAATGACTGTAGGCATTTGAATGTAATAACAGAGGAAACAATCAAAAACAGCTGACAAGAAGAAAGGTTGAAAAAAGATGGATGGTTTAAACAACAAAGAAAAGGAGTTAAGGAGAGAGGAGGACAAAAAGAGAGGGTAAATTACTGCGACAGATGGTACAAAGTGGCACACGTTAACCATTAACCAATCACAGAGGCTTAACACATGAGGTATGCGATGAGGTCACTACCTGTAACCACTACAGGTTTCAATATGTGGTGGTAGAGGGATTTTGAGGTAAGGGACTGAAAGTGTGTGTGTGTGTGTGTGTGTGTGTGTGTGTGTGTGTGTGTGTGTGTGTGTGTGTGTGTGTGTGTGTGTGTGTGTGTGTGTGTGTGTGTGTGTTATGTGAGTCCACATGTTTCTAATGAGGAGGCAGTTATCTGAAAATATAAAAATTCCTCTTTGAAAGTCAAACAGAACAACATGTTATTACACACAAGCAAATTACACTTGAGATGTTTTAACTGAGCATATATGAGGTCAAGTATTTTGTGATGGATGCTGTTTGACCTGGATGTGAGTGTGTGTGTGTGTGTGGGTGTGGGTGTGTGTTTGTCTGTGTGTGTGTGTGTGTATGTGATGTCTGACACAGTTCTCAGCAGAACAGAGAAACCCTATCGCTGCCAGAAGTGCATTATAAGGGATGTCTGCACATGGAGACCTAGTGTCACCTTGGACAATTGAGGATAGATGTTTCCTTACTGAGCTACACGCACACACACAGACACACTCACACACACACACCCACACACTCAAAAGGACATAGCAGACGCCACTGGTACATTAGTTTGTCTGTGACCAAGCCGGTCATTATTAGAATAGTTGCTGTTGATGCAGACCTTAATTATACCTGGCTAATGGCTGACTGTCGCCTACACAAACACACACACACACACACACACACACACACACACACACACACACACACACACACACACACACACACACACACTTCATGCTATGAGATGCTATGAGATGTGAAAAGAGCTCATGGGACCAAAGCTCGGTTGTAATGAAGCAGACCCCCCTGTGCTTCCCCCTCTTTCCTGCATGGTCCTCCTCACACACTAGCTGCTTTCACACCAAGAGGACAACCTCTGCGACTCATCTTCTTATTTTTTATTATTTTTGTAACAGTTGTGACAGAAAATGGTTACAGAAAACATTTCATGCAGACTTTTTTTTTTGTTTGAATGTGGT
The DNA here is from genome assembly GCF_022539355.2 of Hippoglossus stenolepis. Classification (NCBI taxonomy): domain Eukaryota; kingdom Metazoa; phylum Chordata; class Actinopteri; order Pleuronectiformes; family Pleuronectidae; genus Hippoglossus; species Hippoglossus stenolepis. The sequence goes on along the minus strand of NC_061483.1, from coordinate 25,968,104 downwards.
AAACTGGAGCTCCCAGAGTGAATCCACACCCCTTCAGTAGAAGACACGTATATGCACGTCCTCATTTAAAGCAATATCATTTCTACCGTTTAAAGAATCTGCTCAAAGAGGAGAAGAATCTGGACATTCTGCCGGGTTTTTTGGACATGTGGCTTTCCATAGAGGCGGCGATTCTTTTCTCGACCTCTGGTTCTTTTCGATAAATGGAAAGCAGCAGCGTTTCTGGACAGTCCCAACATCTTACACAGGTCCTTGAACACAGCCTTGTGGAGGACATTGATTATATCTGGGGACATGTCTAAGTCAATGTCTTGGACTTTGGGCCATGTTTTTCAAACAGGTATTGAGTGAGGTGTATTGATTCGTCACACAAGTTCACTTTGGATTTTGCATACACTCGAGTGATGAACTGGTCAATGACGAGATTGACATACATCTTTTTGCGGGGCTCTGCCCGTTCCGTTGCACTGTTGATCTCTGAGACCGGAGATCCTACGATGGGCTCAATCTCCATTAAAGCGGAGGTCACCCTCTTGGTGTAGTCACCGGCCTGTTTTGAGAACCACCAGTTCATCAATGGCAGGAAATTGATCACTCTCTCCTTTATGTCCACGTACATCTTTCTGTGGGACTTAGGAACAGACACTTTCGTCACTTCAGCTGGACTTGCCACTAAAATGTCAGTTGTGATGTACGTATAGAGGACATCGGTAAGGACGGGGGCGTTTGCAGGTGAAACTCTGTCCTTGGTCTCTGTCAGAAGCAGAGACTCCACACTATCCATCAGAGACTTGACTGACTCACTGCTCGGGACTTGGGTCTCCTTACTGAACTTCTTCCTGACTTGTGTCCCCATCTTGAGCATCGATGCTGTCGCCAAAAACTTTGCAAAAAGCTTCTTGATCCTCTTCCCCACTCCTTTCCAAAACTTCTTGTGGCTCTTTGAGGATTTGGAGCCTCTACTCGAATCAGATGATCTGACGCTCTCCTCTTCACTAATTATCTGATAGATTTCATCTGCAGCAGCTTTAAACTCCAGAGAAGATTCAGATATCAGCCCACTCAGGTCAGATTCTGACATTTCGTCCACAAGGGGCTCGATGATGTCGCTCACCTCCTTCCCGATGATTTCCTGGACGGCCTCACTTGTCCTATAGTCACTGCTGCAGACTGATGATTCTGAGGATGATGCTCTGTCAGAGTGAGAACTGCGTGATGAAGAGTCAGTGCGTGAAGAGTTTGGTTTCCCCCTAGGGAACTTGTTTATCAGCTCAAATGTCTTTTGACTGCGTAGTTTCGGCTTGAACGAGCCCTCGATGTCGCCGGCAGATTTCTTCAACACTTTGCAAACACAATTGACCATTTTCTCAAGTTTGTTGGATGTGGTCTGGTGACACTGTGGCAGTCTGGTGGAGCATCCGCTGGTGGAGCATCCGCTGGTGGAGCATCCGCTGGTGGAGCATCCGCTGGTGGAGCTCTCAGACTGGCGGGAATTGACCCTCTCTGTCATCTCCTCTGCAACCAACTCAGTGAGTTGATCCAAACTCACAGACTTTTTTAAGCTGCCCGGTGCTAAACTCTGACGGAGAGCGTCTCCCAGACTGGACTGGATACTCTCCGCAGTAAAGGGAAAGTCGTTGTGTCCATGTGCTGTGATCAGGTCTGAGGACACAGACAAAGTCATGTTCAGAAGAAGTTCTGCCAACAGAAACCTTGTGACGTTGTCTGGTGTTTCTGATTTTAACAGTTCCCACTGCTCCACGGTCAACTTGGTATAAAGATCCTCAATCTGCATGCGAATAGTTTCAACTGTCATGCTGGGAAGCTCCAATGCATTAGATGTATCCATGGTGAATGTCTGTATTGCAGTCTCCTCCATATCTGGGTTTAGGTCTATTTGATCCGTTTCTTTCCACTTAGCGCTGCTGGCCAAGGTAGTACAAAACGCCCTTGATATGGAACATGAAGGGTATCTTCTTCCATAAGTCATATAGACACATCAAAGACACGATAAAGAACCAAAGGCAATTTTAAAGATCTCAAATAATGTTGAAGATCAAAGCCAAAAAGATTGTGACTCTAATAGAAAGCCCGGCCTCTTGTTCAAAGACATTGTTATTTTAAGGGCGTTTTCAGTCATGAATTGCGGAGGATGTCCGAGCCTCTTCTTCTTCTCTGTTTGGTTTATTGGCGGGTAGCAACCAACGTCAAGGTGCATTACCGCCTTCCACTGTGTTGAACCGCACAAACTATTTTATAGAAGAGTCAGTGGAGCATGTAATGCTTCACTTTAATAAGTGTGTTCGAGAACGAGAAAAGCTCAAGAGGAAAAGTGCAAAGCAGAGAGGAAGAACTAAGCTTGGAAATAGTAGTTACCTTTGGAATACGGAGTATGTTCCATTAGCTGAGGGAGACAGGATTGGACAAACTGATTTAATATGAGCTAGATAACTCTGATATACACTCCAACACAGGAGGTTGTCACCCGCCACTCAACTGAACGAAGGAGAAGCTATCAAATATCAACGGTAATAAGAGATACGCTACCGAATGGGGAAGAAGAGGAAGTAGGATATTGAAACACACAGTAGAGGGCGGTAATGCACCTTGACGTTGGTTGTCACCTGCCAATAAACCGAATAAAGAAGGAGAAGAAGACTTGGGACTGGACTTTCTCTGGCGATCGTCTTTCACACGTGAAGAACGCAGCAGGAGGTCCTGGGCTCAAACTCTTAAATTCAAGGAAGCACAACAACGAGAAACAGAAAGTAAATCTCGACGAGTTGTGTTTCATGCTGTACTTTTCTTAAAATAAAAATAAAAAAACAGATCAGAGATCAGGAAGTGTGTGTGTTGTTGTGATGGACACATTTCTTGGTACTGGCAGAGAGGTCTGGGGATGGAAAGCTACTGTTGGTCCAGTGTGTGGAGTTGTGGCAGGGAGTTGGTGGGCGTGTCCGCCTCACTCTTAAATCAAGGTTCAGGAATTTAAAGGTAATAGCTACGACCACTGGGCAGAGGGTGTGCTTGCCACATGCACTCACACACACACACACACACACACACACACACACACACACACACACACACACACACACACACACACACACACACACACACACACACACACACTGATAATTAGACATTCCAGGGACATGTTGTCTCAGTATATGCAAGTCTGTCTCCATGCATCCATCTCTTTTCTCTTGTCTCAGTCATCTCTTGAAGTTTCCACAAACTCATTACCTTTATCATCCGGGCTGGACATCCCAGGATAGCTGGTAGTAAAAAGACACAAACACACACACACACACACACGATAAGATATTGTTTGTTCTTCTGATGTTTGTGAGTTTGCTTATTTGTCTTGTTTTAATGAGTTGCAGGTTCTTCTTTTTTTATTTGAGGCTTTCAGGCTCCCCTCATTTCCTGCAATTTAATTTCTGTCTTTTATAATTTATACACATTGTATCCGCATAACTGTGAATATATACTAAACAAAATGTTTACCTCCCTCACTCTCATACTGACCTTAAATTACTTTTTTTATTTAATTTTGCTACTCACTCTAATGTTTGATCTTCGTATGAAACTCATGAGCTTGCGGTTAGGATATAAGTCGAGTACACGGTATGCTTGGGTTTAAGTGAATACATCATAAGCACACAGCTGCTAGGCAACAGCAACATGAGTGTCGCAGAAGCTTCAGCAAGCTAGCACATAATGCAGGAAATACAAATGCATAAAATATCAACATTACAAAATCAAAAGACAAATTATATGACTACAACTAAAATATAGTCAGCAACCATCTCATGAAGAATTGATTTATATGGCCTGAAGATGTCAGCAAACCTGTCACAAGCATAGACTGTGGGCCTATATAAAGATGGACAATACAATTCCACTTCCTCCCACCATTCAAAAACAAAGCGAAAATTTCCAGGATACGAACGCTGCCATCTCTGAACCAGAGTCTGCAACAGACGCAGTCAGGGGAGCGGGGTCCCACCTATACATGTGGTAAACCATTTACAGTCAATGGTCACAACTGGTGAAAACTCTGACATCCATTTTCATGAATACCACAGGGGTGTGTGTTAATATTGACTACCTCTATCCAAAGGTACAAAAAAAAAAAATGGATGTGTTAGTTTGATTTATGCACAAAAATAAATTATAAGTGGTTTTGCTGTGTGGTGCGTGCTGTAGCTACGTCTTGCCAAACAACAGCCATGGGCAGGGACTTCCTGTCGTCACCCTGATGCTGCCACATTGCCAAACATCCACTGCACAGTAGAGCTGGGCGGACAGGTCAACTTTTGGGAACGATGATGGAGAGACTCACTAACACCTCCTGATTTGGTCAGTTATAAATATACTCAACCAGTGGTGAAGCTAGCAAAGCCCTGCTAACACTTCACTGTCAGTAACAGTTCATCCTAGTTGATGGTCCAGGAAAAGAAGTCCCTGCCATTTTCATTTTTGCCATTGCTGTTTCTCGTTTGTGGTATTTCTTTTCAACTAGGTAAACTAACTGCAGACTGGACGATCTGTTTCCTGTTCACACTGGTATACTCATGACCATCGGTTTCAGACGTGTTAATATGGACAGAGACGAGTTATCATATGGAGCAAAAATGCTAATCACAAGATCACTTTGCTTTTTAAATGAATCGTGTTAATGTTGATGTAGCTACACACACTAGTTGTCTGCATTTTGTCATCAGGCGATATCAAAGGCTATGCTATCTGTCAGAGTTGTTGATGGACCAATTTCATTTTAAACACTGAAATCCAACTCATTACACACATTAATTCCTATGTATCAAGCATGAACACACAGACACACACTGACACACACAGCCGTCCATTGTATGCTCATGCACATGCATAGTGGAGATACACATCAATTGCCCTTCCTGCTTCCCTGTATTTACAAGGGCTTGTCATTTTCCTGTCCGCTCTCAGATCATAACTCCCCCCCCTCCACTGCCCCCACCCCTCACTGCCTGCAGAACCTCCGCAAATGAGATAAGAGCACTAATGTGATTGGGGGAGAGAGAGAGAAAGAGAGAGAGGGTTTCTAATTTAATAGAAACTCCATCAGGCTAATGGAACTGTGGACTGACTGCGTGCACACACACACACACACACACACACACACACACACACACACACACACACACACACACACACACACACACACACACACACACACACACACACACACACACACACTCTCCACTATATTGTACCCTGTGAGTGTGGGAACCTATTAGCATTCACCACAATACGTTGTGCCACAAAGTTAAATGAATACGCAGAACGAAGGGACAAGGGAGGTTGAAAGAGGAGGATAAACCAATGAGTGTGATAGATGAAGTGCAGAGGAAGAAAAATTAAATGACACTTTCAAATGAATGTTTAAAGAAAGGCTCAGAATAAGATGGAACAAAGCACATGGCGGACGACTGATGTGACGCTTTGTCCAGTGCAGACAGTTCACCGATAATGGCCGTACAGGTTTCTGGTACTTGTTGAAGATGGGACAATGTGACTGGAGACTCGGGAGGGTGGAGTCAGGTTGGGGGCGGGGTCAGAGATGACGGATGGTTTTTCACTCACAATCTGTCCGGTACGTTCGTAATAAATGAGTTTGTTCTCCTTCTCTAACTATCTTGCGCACGCACAAACACTGCTGATTCACATTCACACACAGCGGCTCGCCGGCTGATTTATTTCCACTTACGCTCTCAAGTGCAGAAATTTGGACGAGTGACAACAAGCACAAACAGGACGTGTCCTTGAGCTGCGTTGTTCTTGCTTGTCTATCGTTCTTTCTCTCTCTTTGCTTCTTCTTTTCGTCCACTTCCTTTCAGCTGTAGTGCCTCTTTTCACCACCAGTCAGAACCAGTCTCATCATCTGACACCTTCATTTCTGAAAACAAATCTACATTTTGTTCGGCACAGGCGATTCATTTCTTTTAGTTTGTGACCTTGATGAAACAAATAAGAAGTTTGCGGAGCCCTCTACATATCGTTTACACAGGTAATCAGGCTGAGCCGCCATCTTGAGTGTATGACTCAACAATCGAGTGATTGGATAAGAAAGCTAAAACCTTAACGCTCATTGTAAGCATGAAATTCCCAAGCGTTTTTAAGTTTAGAAACCTACTGCAGCTTTAGATGTATTTTCTGACATTTTGAGAAATGTCAGGGTCGGGGGGGATGAGTTTATTTGCTTTCTTGCCAAGAGTTAGATGAGAAGATCAATAAGGCTGATGTATCTGTCCGCTAAATATAAGGCTGTTGCCAACAACAGGTTAGATCAACCTTGCATCAAGGGCAGAGGGTTGATAAGGACATTTTTTGTCAGGTGGCCAAAATAATATGCACACTTGTTCTCCGTCTCACTCTCATTCAAAGGCAAACGTGCCTGCTCACACACATAAAGAGCCTGACTCTGTTTCCAGATATTACTTCCTGAAACTCTCTGTTTTTTGTATTTGTTTGATTTGAGACAGATTTTTTACTTTTTTATTTGAACCTCGATGTGATAGACTTTCAAGAACTCAGTTTAAAGCAACGATTTGCTGTGAGCGACTCTCAAATCTCACCTGAGATTCTGCAGCTCTGTCCTCCTCTAAGTTTGTTGATTTTGGCGACACAAGTCTTATGACGGAGCAACAGTGACGTGAAGGGAATCTTTAGATTACATCAAAACATGTATTTTTGTATTGTTTTTCTTTTATTATTTTTTACATCAGAGAGCCTGCAGCTCACCTGTCTTTGTGTCTGAGGTGCTCAGGCGGCTGCTGACATTATTTACTCAATGTTTTCTTACACAACAGTTTATTATTCTTTCTGCTTTGCACATTAGGAGTGGTTAAAGTCATATTTTAAAAGACATATTAATACTGTGCCCTGACAGTACATCTAACTAGTGTTTCTGGCATTAAAAACCTCCCAGGGATTAGAAATTAGAAAAGATAAAGGTTACATTTGTAAACAGCATTTTTCTCTCATTAAATATATTTTGTATCTGTGTTTCAGTGCTTGATTGGGCTAATATGTTTTTTCTATTCAAGGTCAAATTTTTAAACATGATGTATTATAAACACTTTATCTTTAATATTGATGTACTTTCTACAGCACAGTCTGTGCCTGGGACACAGTAAAACAACTTTGAAAACATTGCTGCCAAAGCTGTGCTAGTACAAATAATTAGAGTGGAATGGCTTAAGGTGTAAAGACTTCTACAACAAGAAATACATTATTTGGGTAAACAATGTCAGCTCAGACATCCTCAATCCTGCTAAGTAAAACAATTAAGCTTAAGTAAGCAAGCAATGAAGAAGGGCTGTCTGTCTTAAAGTGCTCCACTGTCTATCTTCTTTTCCCTTAGTCACTGTTGTTTCTGGTTTGCAGTAGCAAATAAGAGGGAAGATGAGGAAGTTGTTGCACTCATCAAGGAGAGGCCAAGCTTTGATTACCAGACTGATACCGTTAATATGATTTGTAATGAGATAACTGCATTTTAAATCCTACGGCTCAGTGCATGTTTGTGATCCATAATGCATTACATTTTCTGTCAGCCCTTATCATCCAAGATTTAAAAGCATTTTCACAAATGCCAACATACTGGCAGAAAGTAAATGTCACTGTTTGTCAGGAGCAAACTTTATTGCTCAGGTGTCATGATGACTAACATTCAGTGTCCAATGTGATTCCACTGTAAGGCATTAAACCTCCAGGAAATCACTGTTGGGTGGATCAGCTAAACAGCAAAAAGGAAATGATAAATGCTGATCATTTCATAAACAAACCTTTCACTGTAAAATTGTTTCCCTAATGTAAAGGTCTGTGATGGTTTACGCCTCTTTTTCACCTTCTGAAAATGATGAACTTCCGTCAGTGAATTTGCTTTAAACAATACAGATGATGACATCCTTTACTTTTCTTTTTGTCAACAACCCCCATGAAAAGACCAATGCGAGGTTCTCTGCATTAACAACAGCATCAAATCCTCTGCATTATTCAGGCGAGAGGTGGAGCAGCCGGGTGCAGCAGAAAGAGGCAGGAAGAGACGTGTTAACTCTGCTGGGGAGATCACATGATCATGTTTACACCGCCCGACACTGCCGTCTGCTCTTATCACCACAAACTCTCTTGACATCTTCGTCTGTGTTTTCTACGTGTGTGATGTTTGTTTTCTTTTTGTTCTTTTCATCTTTGTGCCTTTCGCGTGTTACAAACATCTATCTATCTAAGTCTGACTTGATTGAACTAAGCCTCAGTTAAAGTCTGTCTTTGTGAAAATGGCCTGTCTGACAGGGGTCAGGGGTTGAATCCTATGTTTCTTTTAATCGCAGGTGAGTGTAAATGTGACCCTTAGGTGTCCCAACAGTGTCATGTCAGGATCAACATCCAAGGTCCACGGAGGGAGGAGGTCAGGGTGGATGGATGGTTCAACAAAACACCACTGCTAGTACAACTATCAGGCACATTTTGGGGTTCAGTGTTTTGCCCCAAGGACAATGGCACAAATGGAATGGAGGAATGGAGCAGCCAGTAATCGAACCTACCTGCTGAACCATAGGACGTCTTTTTGACATCTTGTTTTCTTTTTACACAAAACTCAGTAGTGCATGTACAATCCAAGAAACCATCAGACTCTACCCACAGCATACTTCCAGTAACAGCAGGTTCAGCTAACCTTCTAATCCGATTGTGTGTGTGTGGTGTACTTTGACGGTGTGAATGGGTAAATGGGGAGGTGTGCGGATGGAGGTGGAGTGTGGAAATGTGACTATGTATGCCAAGGACTGGTGCACAGGAAGACACGTGCACGCAGGCACACACACACACACACACACACACACACACACACACACACACACACACACACACACACACACACACACACACACACACAGGCACACACATGGGAAGGCCTGTGGACGGGCTGGGAACATAAATGGCAGACAAGCCTCAGAATGGACTCAGCTGGCACTTAGCCAACTTGCTGCCAGCGGAAACTGGTGTGTGTGTGTTTGTGTGTGTGTGTGTGTGTGTGTGTGTGTGTGTGTGTGTGTGTGTGTGTGTGTGTGTGTGCGCGTGTGTGTGCGCGCGTGTGTGTGTGTGTGTGTTTTAAGTACGTATGTGTGTGGGCAGGAGATAAAAACTAAAAGAGAAAGAAAGAAGTTTTTCTGTACTATAAAATGAGTTCACTTTCTATTGTCTTCACCCTCACCTGCAACACTTCCTGAATGACAGTGTCTGGATGAGGATATTAACTACGAGGCCACATTCAGCTATTCATGGCAGCAGCTGTTTTGACATTAGCTGCATAAATCTAGTGACATTCCCTCTGTCTAAAAACAGCTCACCCACAAAGCCCAGCCTCTAGATCACTGTGGCAGCCACTGATGGGAATCAGCAGCGAGATTTTGTTAAGCCTGGCAGGACGACAGAGGAGACAGAAGTGTGTTCGTGCATATACAAGCAGACTTACTGTACATTCATTTATAGGTTTCCCCACATTGGACGTTTTCATGCTTTCATATACTTAAATGTTCAAATGAGTATACTGTCTGGTGTTATTGAATCAAAATAGAAATAAATCTTTGATGCTACATTAATTATATATCAAAAATAAAACATGCTATATAACATGTTATAATTTTCAAGGTGTTTCAGCAGATTGTTGTATATACACACCAAACGACTCCTCTGTGAATGGGAAGCACAAGTCAGATGATGGATTCAAGAACATTCCCAAGTTCACTTGAAGTCCAGCTGAGTCAATCATTAAGAAATGGAAAGAGCGTGACACAACTGTAAATCTGCCGGGAGCAGCCTCGTCCTCAGACCCTGAGGGAGCAGGCACGAAGGATATCAGCCAGCGACACCACCAAGAGACCTTCAACAACTCTGAATGAGAAAGACAAGAGAAGGTTTGGACACAGAGAAGTTAAAAAGATGCTCCTCAAGCTGCAGCTTTATGGGATATGGCATAAAGAAAACCAGTCTAAAATGAAAGCTAAAAAAATACAATTGGAAAAAACTTGTATGGTCTAATGAGACGAAAACTGAGCTTTCTTTTTCTGTGACCTGGGAGATTTGTGTTTTGAGTTCAAGGATAAAGTCAAAGCTGTGCAAAACTCCGACTTCAAAACATTTGTGTCCTGCAGGGACGAGCCAGAGTGCACTTTTATTGAAGGTAACAAGTTAACCTGTGTTCGGGAATAGGGCCTCGCCTCAACCACACCTCTAATCACCTGTCAAGTCCAGTCAACCCATCACGCTCCATTTGTGTCCGGTTCTTCAAACCCCCCTGTCCCTGAAGAGAGGAAAAAAGAAATAAACAAAGGAAAAAAGCCCTACCCACATCCATTTAGCTCTCATCCCGTCATCCTTTTTCCCTTGTTCCTATCGTCATCCCTTCATCCTCCTTCCCTTATCCCGACCCACATCTACTCGTCCTCCTTCCCTTATCCCTACTTACATCCATTCACCTCTCATTCCTTCATCCCCCGTCCCTCATCCCTTCTAACATCCATTCATCCTCCTTCCCTTGTGCCTACTCTAATTCCATCTTCCTCTCTTCCAACATCCCTTCCTCCCTCATCGCCTCTTATTCAGTCTGGTGCAAACCCTTTGCGTGTCTGGTTTGAGGTACTGTCTGGGGGCCTGTAATAAGCTCGGGCTGAATGATGCCTGATTCCCCACACTGAGTCTCCCTCTGCCCGGTCGGTCACCAGTGCATCCTCCCAGACCAGCCTATGAGATTCCAGCTTACCTTAACCTCTTCACTCAACATCCATTCATTTCTCCTCAACATCCAATATGTCACTTTCCATTCAAACCTTTAAATCACATATTTTTGGGGTGTGGTCCTTGCTAGTGAAAATCCAATGACCATACAACCTAATGGAGCATGAACTGGGGGGAAAGGCAGCAGATGTAGTGGTGACCATTCCACAGTCCATACATTTAATGATGTAAATTCTGCCAGTGTTAAAACTGCCTCTTAAAACCTTATATTCAAAGTTGTATGATCATGAAAATGTCTTAGACAACTTGCTAAGCAGAGATTGATGGAAATGTAAACATGTCTTCATTTCTTTCTACCTATCCATCTGTTCTTTCCCTCTACCTGGGGAGCGATGAACCCCAGTGCCTCCAGTCAATATATAAGCCGACTGTTCTCAGGCAAGCACAGGGTGTGTCTGATCCCGAGTTCTTATCCTTTAGCATAAGTTAATTGAGTATCATTTTGTAAATACAATGGTTTTTAAAAACTCATTTGTGCCTACTTCAGTCAAACTGTTAATGGTGTTGCTTGATGCTACCGGGGCTGTGTAATAACCTTTCATGTGTTCTCATCACTGGCTGTTTACTGTAATATGTGGGATAGATTGTTATTGTTTTCATATTGTTATGGAGGCTAGTATATGTGTGCAGCATTTGAGTCAAAGACAATTTCCCCCATGGGGACAATATGTATTATGTCAAACATATTATAGAAGAAATGTTACACTTTATGCTCACATGAATGATATTACCTTATTAACGACCCTGCACATCCTGCACACGGACACAAGAACACATCCATGCAGCTGTGCACTAACTGGGTCAGTAGACACACTTTGACCACAGAAGACAGAAAGAGGGAAGGGAGCCAATGGGACTTTTCCCAAACCTAAACACCGGCAGAAACAAACACACCCACACATGCAATAGATGTACAAACACTTCTTATTTTCTCAACACAGCTTCAAGTGGCTTTTGATTAAGGGAAAAAGTAAAAGTTCCATGTTATTTTCTGACTTCATAGTGACGACATCATTCTTGGCATATATGCTTACCATAAGTAAGTTATTATCTAAACAATCTTTAGGTCCTGTCTGCAGTCCTGTGGGGAAACATTAAAAATGAATCTTTTGAACTGTGCATGTCTGACTTCGGACTTCTTCATGACATCACTTGTCATGTGACGTCAGATGGGGAATAGTTTGATGTTAAATATAAGCTAAGTTACTTCTCTAGCACTACTATCTGTGGAAAAATCTTTTTGTTGACCTTTGACTGATTAACTCCAAAAGTTAATCATCTGGACGTACCCTCACAAGTAATATTGCACCAACACACACACACACACACACACACACACACACACACACACACACACACACACACACACACACACACACACACACACACACACAGAGGAATACCCTGGCTTTAGATTGCCGCTGGACAGACAGGAAAAAGGAAGTGGGGAAAGGAAGTGCAGAGTGGCTGATGACAATGCCTTCTACTTCCTACTGCTCTGTACAGAACAGCTGGGTCAGATATTCCATTCATCCACAGCCACTATCAGTCTAAAAGATTTAGAAACTAATGTTGCAAAATGCTGAGAGAAAGTAATTTTTAACACTAAAAAAATGCAAGGAAATGATTTATTCACAGCAGAGTTCAAAGTTAGTTTGAAACAGTGACATACACCTGTCCAGAGAGTGTGGGTTCTGCGACCTTTAACTCTCCTCCAGTTGTTTTGTGGTCAGTGTCGAAAGATCTCTTCAAAAATAATCCTAAACCAGTATTGTGGATGTACCCTGTATTCACTTGTAAACAGTGTGTGTATATTCAGCTGGCTTACTGGGGATGGGGTCTAAATGGGCCTGCTGCTTGATGTTCATTGTTGTTGGCTTAAACATCCGTAAATCCTCTGAAGTGACACAGGACATGTGCACACAACTCGCTCATGTACAGACAACAATAGCCAAAAAGCAAGAGTTGGAAAAATCTAATGTTGGTGAGTCCACCTTTCTCTCAGCAGCTCCCTGCAGCTATGGAGACAGTTTGAGCTTCCTGTTGGTATTGATTTCCTGTCGGTGTAAAAACTGTACCAACACCACAATTTCCACATCATTGCACCATCTTGCTTATTTATTAACTCTGTTGGGGAAACAGTTGTGTTGTCCACTAACCAGAAAGACGGTGGTTCGATCCCCCATCTCCCCCATTCTCTGTGCCGAAGTATACTTGGGCAAGATACCGAACCCCAAATTGCCCAAAGCCTTGAAACTGCAATATAAAAACAGACCATGTACCATTTTGTTTTTACTTTTTGCTGAAAAATAAATATACAGTAGTTGTAATATAAGCAGACACAACCTGAATTAGAGGCGTTTTGATTCCAGGTGTAAATAAAGTCAGTATCAAGTAGTACTAATATCTGATGAAGGAAATGTTTTTCCGCTTTCCTGTCTTTCATGCAGGTTTCAGGATGTCCAGTCTAATACGTGTGTTTCTGGTCGTGCAGCAAATGACAAATCCACTGATAAGCTGTGTTAACAACCACTGGTCCCTAATTACTTCCAGGCTCTCAGGACAGAAATGAGCTGAGCAGCTGGAAAGGACGCCACTCCTTAAACCGCACTGAGGGAGTCAAGGTATCCTGAGCGATGATCTACATGAGTCGATGACAGAGTCAAAGGAGGAATCATGAGCCCAGTAACACGGGAGGAATGATGACTTGAGACACAGCCCAACCTGTGTCCTGGAAATGATATTATATATGATAATAATTCAGAGAAAACAGTTGTTAAGCTGTATATAAGCATCATTTCTATGCACAGCATTGTGTTTATAGTCAGCACATTTGGTAATGGCAGGGTGGGGAGATCCAGGTGAAATTAAGGGTGGGGAAGAGATCATATGTTTCGAGCTGTCCCACTGGATGAAGGTGAGGAGGAGAACAGGGAGCATTAAGGGGATGGGGTGACATATAGATGGACAGAGTTCGGGTTCAGGCCAAGAGGGAGCTGAGGGCGGGTGTGGATGGGAGTGGGTTCAGGGTGTGTGTGTGTGTGTGTGTGTGTGTGTGTGTGTGTGTGTGTGTGTGTGTGTGTGTGTGTGTGTGTGTGTGTGTGTGTGTGTGTGTGTGGAGAGAGCCTTGCATGGTTTTACAGTCCCTGCAGACCTGCATTCGTCACTGTATAAGAGTGTACGTTCCACAGCTGAACTGTTCATAAAATGCAACATGTGTTCCCCCTTTATTTCTGGCTCTGGTTCTGGCAGAGTTTCCCTGGCTTGGTATCAGCGCTGGAACCGACAAGCAAAGGTCAAAGCTAATAATGTGGCAAGGAATAACTGAGCTCAGCATTAAGATGGCTATAGTGGAATAGATTAGTACGGGGAGAGCGATGTGGTTAACGTGTGAAACAAAGCTAGAAAGCAGCTCGACTGCCAACATAAGGGAATATCGAACACTTTTTACAGATGCACGCGTGTGACTAAAATGCTGACATCACACTGGGCATTTGTTATCAACCTATGGTTCTACTTGAGATAATAGAAAAGACGAGGGATTGGATTGCTGTCATCATGTATAATCTATACAGTGCAGCGTTTTAATGGTTTGTGATTGTGGCAAGTGTGATTGAAGGTAATGGAAGAGTGATTGCCCCTTGTGATTTATTAAAGAGAAAGCTATTAGGAGCTGTGTGAGGCAATGCTGCCGCTTCAATTATCATTAGATCCGGTTCAGACCAGTCAGCTAATTGGGGAGGGGGAAATGCACAGGCTCGTTCAGCATCTCTGCAGAAGAAAGAGGCGGAGCGTTGTAAAGAAACTGTGACATTTACACTTTTACTTATCTTATTTATCCACTTTGGAAAACAGACAGAGGTCAGGCCCGGTTGCAGAGCAGCAGATTTGTTGTGGATTTAGTGCCTTGCTCAACCTCACTAAAAGAGAGGGGTTGTGCGGAGTGTATCTCAAATCGCCCTAACAAATATCATTATTAACATTATTTTGACATCTGGCTTCCATAGAAACTGTTTGTTAAATTTGAAGCTCTTCCCTCTAAACTGTGGCGCAATATAAGAGGCTGACGTGTGTTAATGGGATGACTCTGCAAGAAAGTAGTGCACAAACCGTTAAAATGCCAGAGTTTCTTCAGTGTCGATGTGAAGTTGAGTGCTGAGTTTATAGCTGGGATTATGTTTCTGCAAAAAAAGGGTGTGTTTTGGGTTAATTGTTGCTGCTCCATCTTTTTTCTTGGATTCTAATATCATGTATGAAGCCTTCACCTGCATATTTAAAGATTCAGTGTGTGAGATTTAGTGGCATCTAGTGGTGAAGTTGTACATAGCAACCAACTGAATACCACTCATGTCAACTTCCTCTTCCAAGAGTGTAGGAGAGTCAACGGTGGAAAGGTAAAAACACGAAAGGCCCTCTCTCTCTGTTTTCATTCTGGGCTACTGTAGAAACATGTTGGTGCAACATAACGGACTCCATGGAAGAGGACTGCTCCTGATGAAGATGTAAATGGTTCATTCAGGTTTGGCTACACTTTGAGTGAGCTGTCATGCTGTCCATCTTTATCAACAGTCACTGGACCTGCCAAAGTCTGACCCCCAAATTACCATCAGTGGCTGTTGTTGTCACTGGATGCCATGCTAGTTAATATCCCAGATTCTGAAGAAGGGTGCGGCCTGATGAGGCCGGGAAAATGTGGTCACAGGGCGTCCTTGATGCTGAAGCTGTGCCCAGTTTGGCAGCTCCAGTGATTCCAGTGCCAGCTCATATCCGTTACCCCGCTCCCATCCCTCTAGACAACTGGCTGTCACCAGTCTGCTGCACAGACCCTCACTCCCACAGGTGCATGACTGCCGTTTCCAAAGTAACCAAACATGTCAAACAAATCCACGCCTTGTGGAAACAACCCGCCTGTTTCTTCTGTATGTGCAATCATGCTGGAGAATGCATTTGTGTCTTTGTGTGTGTGTGGTGGAAGTTCATAAGTCCGTCTGTCCTCTGGTTTTGTTTCCAGGAGTAAATTTAAATATTGTCGATCTCCGAGCATCATTTATAATCCGGAGAACGATGGAAGGGTGACAACAGCGGAAGCAGCTCCCCTGCAGCTCTGTCAAGCTCAATTTGGTCCGGTGTTAGCAGAGAGGGATTCAAGCTGTTCAAGTGGAGTCTGACTATCAACACAGGAGAAGTAGGAAGTGAAGCTTTATTGACTCCCACACTCTGAACACAGGCAGTTTTGCTCCTGAGCTCCTGCTGGTTTGGCCGCTGATGTGTGAGGAACCCTGCCGCCATGTTTCACAAAACTTGTTAATATGAGTTGTAGCATCTACAACCAATCATTTTTTCTCGCCACATCTGCTATGGATTTGTGAAACAGCCTGAGAATACTTTTTTAATCCCTCTAATTCTTTCTCTGCTCCTAATCCTTTTTCAATTCAGCTCTCTAAGTGACCTAAGGAGTCAGGCCTAAAATGTTAGCACAGGATTCTGTCAGCGTATTTTTTTTTCTACGGTCTGTTTCATTATGTCTGGTAAAGCAGGGTAGAAGAAGACTTTCAGAGTTAAGGCGAGACGTGTTGTCTGGAAAGATAGAAGATTTTGGTTCTGGAGCCATTTAGTTCAAGTTGCTGCTTAACTGAGGAGGAACAGATATTTGACCATATGCTTATTTCCAAAGATCCTAAAGCATCCACTGCACTGTTATAATAACAATGATAATCTCTATTTATATATCACCTTTCAAAACACAGTTGCAATGTCCTTTACTTTTTGAAAAATGACAAATTGAAGGCAAACTATAGGAAACTGCACAGCTGCATGAGAGATCACACAGCATTAGAGCACAAATACAAAAATAAAAAGTGTTACAGATGAAAAAAGAGTAAAAAAAAAAACAAGATAATAAAACATTATAAAATGATTGAACTAGTTGCTAAGATCAGAACAAGGAGAAAGTATACCTATAAAAAATATGTCAAGCTAGGGTTTTGTGTTTATCTCTGTTTTTATTAAAGCTGATCAGTATTAACCACATGGCCTGGCATTTAACGTCCCAATAGTGGGGCTCTTTGTGTTTAGTCTGATGGTCAGTGTGGCTGTCTCACCGGTCCATTAGCTAATAAGACAGACCAGGTCAGAGGTCAGAGGTCAGAGGAGCTCAGGGGGTAAAAGGAAGGAAGATGAGTGGAAACATGAAGAAAAAACAACAGAGGAGTTGAGTGATGCTGTTGTTGAGATGAGTACAAAGACGGAAACGGACGTGTGAGGCTGTAGGAAGTAGGAAGTAGGAGAACACAACAGTCACAATACTGACTCTGTCAGACATCACTTTGGTACAGTGATTTAAACTAGAAGATTCTAACCTGCTCTCATGACAATTCAAACATGCTGATGTTCAGTAGTAATGTGGTGTCGGAATGATCAGAAAAATGTGTTCCTGACTGGGAAGATTCTCTAAAGTCAGAACAACCACTAGGGAAGTAGTAGTAATACCTAACACCAAACTTATTATTGCTTATTATAATTGTTTATTATTTATATATGTCTGTCAAACCTGATCCATTTTCTTTGCTCATCAACAAGATGTAAATATTGGAAAGAGGGGTCCAAGCATTGTTTTAATTGTCTAAATACATCAATACAACACATTTTGTTGACACCATCCATCTTTTTTCCACATTCCGACTTCAAAGCACAACTCAAAAAGCTGCTAACACATGCATGCATCAGTGATAATTATCCAACTACGTAAACACTCACCCAGCACATAGGGGTAGTTCCTCTACATTCTCTAAAACAGCCTCATGAATCCACAGCACAGAGAAGCGACAAAAGTCACAACTCTGGGAATAGGACCCTCTGAGGAGTATGTGAATCACAGGTAGACCTTACGCTGGTGGGAATGTCACGCTGCCTGATGTGAAAACTTAATGGGTCATAAATTCTGAGGGGAACATGAATGTAAATTTCATGGCATCCATCCAGTATGGAAACATTTCAATCTAAAAAACAAATGTAAACCCCATGGTGGGCCTTCAGGGGAAAGTTAGGGGATTACCAAAGCCAGTGGGATACTTTGTCTGGGAACCATGAATGACTGTGCTAAAATGTATGGCCGTCCATCAAGTCCAGATATTTCAGGCCGGACCACAGCGGTGGGCTGACTGACCAGTGAACAGATATTGCCATTCTTAGAGTCACTGATGCTCGAAGGAAGCAAGACTTCAGAGACTCCTTTTTTGTTGCTCATCTGTTGAAGCAGAGGAAGTAAAAGAAAGACACCGGCAATATATGTAACCATCAACCTCAAGCACGAGGAATCAACATTATGTCCACCTCGCCTCACCCACCGCAATGTGATTATTAGGCCTTCTGCGGCCTGGGATGCTCTTTAGTGGTCTGCTGTGCTTTGTGGTACATGTGGATTGTCAGTGCTCGCAGTTTGCTGACAAATCATGTATTTTCCTCCCTCTGAGGCCCCCCCGCCCCTTCTCCTGCTGGCTTTTGACACTCACCCACAGTCTTTCACCCCCCAAAAACGTCCAATAAAAACTAATTTGGCCTCTCGGGAAATCAAGCCAACTTTAGCTGAGGAGTGGCACCAACTCCAACTATCCCTTTGTGCTTTCTGTATATCTCGTTCTACTCCCCCTCTGTCTTTTCCTCCCATTCTCTCTGCCACTCACTCAAAGCCAGGACTTTACTACAACTATTTCTCTCTCAGTGACCCCCACCTGCCCCTCGCTGCAGATGAATGTGCAGCTGCAATAGGAGGGGGGGGGGGGCTTCCACAATGTGGTTACTGTGTACACTGGACATCTTAAATGGATGGGTGCGCGATCCCCATTTGCAAATTCAATAGTCTAGCTTTTAGTGTCATCCCTTTCTTCAGATTTCCATCTCTTTCACAGAGAGCTATTTGTCAACGTGGTTATGAGTGAACCCGACCATCTCACACTGTGGAGCCCCCTCTGCCTCATGCGAGTCTTCCTCGCCATCAGGGATGATTTGAGAATCAGTTGACCTGGAAAGAAGAATAGATGGTAATATGGCTCCATGTGATGCAATGTAATGAATCGGGTACATATTGCATTAGCTCTGAACCAAGGCAAGAGGAATCAATGAGTCCTCCATTATCCTAACTGATTAACATCCATAATACTGATAGGAGATGTAGTGATGGTGAGGTTCAGGGAGCAGGCCAGTGCTTACATGGCATAATAGGCCTTCAGGTCTGATGGATTACTGAAACAATTGAGAGGAAGCTGTCAAATTATAAACGGCAATGTCTTTACCGACTATGATCCACGTTACACATGTAGTTTAGACGGTGGATTCAAGGGAACTTCAAGAATATCTTTCGTTAAAGTGAAAAATCCTCCTTGAAAACCCTGTCAATGCTGTTAAAAAAGACAATCTCCCCACAAGGCGCAGTTAGTAGCTGTTTTGCAGCTTTCAGTCAAATCATTTCAGTTTTCCCAAATGTCATTAAATTGAGATTTGTTTTTCCTTCATCACTTTGACGACTTGTCATTCATGTTCACCTATGAAACAGCACTTGAAAAACAAAATCACCTCAAAATCCATCCAACAGCTGTTTCTGACATTTTGATCATATCATGTATTCTTCAGCAGAAATTCATATTTTTCTTTCAGGGATGTTGTTCATTGTATTCCAGGAGTTCCTTTATTTTTTGTGGTATAAAATCATAACCTCAATCACATTTATCCTGACTTTGCTGATTTAAAAAAAATAACTTTCTGAAAGGTTGTGTGTTTATGGATACGTGTCATGTACGCTCTGAGTTCGTGATTCACAGAAGGTCCAGTTGTTGGTGGAAATGTTGCAAATAAAAATAAAGTGGAGCTGTGATTGCAGTTTGTGTGCACCTATATTTTAAATAAACCCACTCCAAATTCTAAGCTTAAACAACCTAATGTTAAAATTACAACCTGCATACAAATACATCTCTCTGTAGCTGGCTCATTACTGGCATTAGCCGCCCTCTGCTGCCCCCTACTGTTACACATTAAAAACCCAAGCTGCTGTTACCTTTCGTAGTAGTAAAATGTTCTGCCTCGGAGCAGGTAACACTGGTTATACAGCCTGGAATACAAACTGCATATTGACCATCACAAATTTATATAATGTTGATGGTGAACATGAAAAGAGTCACATACACATACAAGCATGTTATCTTTGTGTGTGTGATCCATGTGCACTGTTCACATCAAGGGAGAAATAATCCTCCTTTGAATTTGAATTAAAAGTTTATAAATTGCTAAATAAAAGATATAGATTTCTGAGGGGGAAACTATTATTTATTAAATGTGGCTTGATTGTGTAATGTACTGTTGTTTTTTTACCCAACGGAATTAAAGGTTCAGTGAGTAGATTTTAGTGACATCTAGTGGTGAAGTTGCATGTTGCAGCTGAATACCCCTCACCTCACCCTCCCGCTTCGAACATGAGAGAGAACCTGTGGTAGTCTTCAGTTGTCATAAAAACTCAAAAGGTGTTTAGTTTTTCCAGTTTAGCCTACTGTAAAAAAAACATGGCGGCCACCATAGAGACGAAGGATGTAAAATTATCCATCACAATCCATCCTAAATGTTTTCAACAATGTTCAAACCCAGTGTGAATTTTATTCAAGGTAAAGGGACGTTTCATTTTGGTCGCCCTTTAATTCCATCATATCCTCTTTACCCACGGCTTTGTCTGCCTCCACTACAATTTCAAACAACGTATGACGAAGAAAAACACACAGCGGCTGTTTTTTCCTTCCATTGTTTCTATTGGTTACTCGTAGTGGAGCACGATTATTACTTGCTGCGTAACGTGAATTAGTCTTCACTACATTAAGCCATGAACACGATTTGTCCTGTTGATTTTCATCAGCAACGGTGGTGAAGACAAGAACTCCCATGATCCCACGCCGCTTCACATCATCATGCTAGGTCTTAGTGTTAGGGTTGTTACTGTTGATTGAGAGACTGCTTGCTGAAAAGTTGCATATTGTACGTTCAAAACTTCAGTATGTTGGATCTCCCCGTCACCTCTGAAGTCAGTGTTTGGTTTGTGCCTTCTGGGCTACTGTAGAAACATGGCAGTGCAACATGGCAGACTCCATGGCAGAGAGGCTTATTCACAATTCAAAATGTCAAATTATTAAATACACAATTATGACTCTTATATTCCATTTCTGATGGTACTCTCCTTACTCCTGCAAAATAGACCTTCAAAATGTTACATCGCTTCCTGAGTTTAGTTACGTTTTCCTGTTATTATACATACGTCCTGTTTTATTTAGTTTACATACCCTGTGTCTCATTTCAGCCACCTCAAAGTTATTGTTCTTCTTTCTTGTACATCATTGCATATTTCTTAAAGAATCTGCATAAAATTAAACGACGTCAAACCAGCTGGCCTTCTCGTGGGTCACTTTTCCCAGTTGGTTGTCGGGTCTTGACTGCAGCAGTGACTTCGTAAAGTCAACCAACTGTACTCTGTATAAACTAAAAAACCTGAGTTGAAGGAGGAAATTATTAAAGGATCTGACTTTAAAATTAATTCTGAATAGGTTAAAAACTCTAAATGTACATTATTTCTTTTATAACTAAACTGTGAGACAGGAGCTAAGTCACCTCACTTCTGCTGCTATGATCTGAACTGTGATCGACTTTGTTGCCGCACTAATAACTTGGCTGACTGTTTTGACAAAAGTAATATTTCTTATTGTCTCTAAACTCGAGAAATAAAAAATCTATTTCATTTGAACACTGGCTTTCACACGTATTGCCCAGTAACACTGCTTTATTTATTTTGAAAACACATACAAACTGATGGCAGATAAACTCAACAGCTACACTAAGTAGTAGCGATTCATAAAAATAACTAAACCATTTGCTCATCAACTCGCAATAATAGTCCAGCCCATGCAAAGGCACACTGATCATCATTGTGCAGCAGATCCCGCTCCGTTTCCCCTCAGCTCTGCGGCGTAGGTTGCTTATTAATCACTAAATGCCAGTGTTCTGCTCTCCTGGGGAATTCACAGCAGGACTGGCCCTTACGCACTGCAGCAGGTAGCATGTTGTCAGTTTTTATGAGGTAATGGACACCATGTTGTTTGGACTCAGGATCTCAATCCAGTAGCCGTCAGGGTCCTGTATGAAGGCCAAGCCTTTCATTTTACCTAAGAAAAAAATAAGGGAAGGACAATTATTTGTGAATATATGTAAGATTTCCATCATGATGCATCCTAATCATAGCACGGGTGAAATGACAAAGATTCATCCATTTCATCTATAAACCTAATGTTCACCAATGCTTCACATCTTACCATCATCTGGCTTCTTGACAAACGTGACTCCTTGTTCTTCAAACAACTTGCAGGCTGCAGAGACGTCAGGAACGGCGATTCCAATGTGTCCTGTTGAATGTGAGGTAGACTGAGACTCAGAACTCTAAATCCAGACAACAGCTCCACATATCCTCACTTTGCTTTATGAGCTGATACATTAACATAAACGTCAACAGTTTAAAAAAACGATAACTGGCAGGTGAATTGGTACTGTGGATGAATTTTTAAAGAGAGATTTAAAATTAGAATGACACTTAATAGAGCGCATACCTTAACCAAGGCCCAACAGTTCCCTTATGAAACCACATTTAAATTCTCTAGATTTTGATTTGGATCTGCAAGTGTATAAACTCATTAATATCAGTTTTCATCTATATCTATGAATTATTCTCTGAGAAATCAAGGACAATGTTGAACGCCTTATCTTGTCCAACCCTCCACAAAACGTAGTTTTTACATAATCCTTCTAACTATCAATAAAACAGAGGAAAATATAACCTCCTTGGCAGATGTATATATGTATGTGTTACTATTACACACATATATATATATATATATATATATACATACAAGAAGTGTGTTTAGTAATATTACTGTGTTGTAATACTGTATTGTTGCAATATATACAATATATTGCATGCTTTCATGGAAAATTACATTTGAGACTCAATGCTGTTGTGTGTATGCTATTGCACCAATATTCTGTGAATGATCTGAGACTATGGCAGTGTAGTATTGCACTACACATGATGATGAAAATATCTTTAACTCACTCAACCTCTGACATTCCATGACCCCCTTGTATAGTTCTATTGATCCTAAGTGTACAAGAAGCAACCAATCTTACCAAAGCCACGTGGATCAGAGTTCCCATTGTGATAAGACAGACTCTCATCAGCCTCAGAGCCCCAGTTACTGACAGACAGGAGAAAGAGGTGAGAGAGGACATGAGGAGAAGAAGTGAATAAATTATTATACATTTTTAATTACTTGCAACACTAACTATAACTTAAAAAGCAGATTTCAAAATATTACACCATCTGTGCACTGATGGGACATACATGCAAAAAGTAAAATATACATTTTTTTTATGTACAGATGGTTATTTTGATAATTTCATGCCCTTATCACACAGCTTTAACTCTAGGATGTTGACCCTCACTGTGTCAGCTCAATGGTGGCTCTTCTGGAGAAGGTCCAGGCCGTCTGCTCCTTCATGTCTGTAGGAATATCCTTCTTGTCCTCGTAGCCCAAGAAGAAGAGAGAGAAACGCATGGCAGGGAAGTCAAACTTTTGCAGGAGCCTGCAAGAATTTACACACCAGAGAGAAAAACCTCACTTTAGTCCTGGCTATGAATGAGAAAGTGCCTTGACCACACACACACGCACACACAACTGTGTGAAAAATGTATTCTGTAAAATCTTATTTAGTTGCAATAACCAGAACAGATCGATTTAAACTTCAACAAACTGAGTTCCACTCTAATACTCACGTCATGCCGAGGATTCTGGTGTAGAAATCCAAGGATTTAATGGGATCTTTGACTCGCAGCATAGTTTGCTGCATCATGAAATCCTAGAAATGCAAGGACAGAACTTTACACACACACATACAGTCACATTGTAATAAAATATACAGTAATGATGATAGTCAATCACTTAAATTACAAGGTGATATCTTATTGTTTCTCAAAATTCTCAAATATGGTTCATGTGGTGACAGTAGAAGGCCTGAACACGAGCACTAATGGACAAGTCTTCCGAGAAAAAAAGGAAAAAAATGAAGCAGTGAATTGAAATGAGCTGCACCACAGTGCAATAGAAACAGTGGTGAGTAATTTGTGAGCATTGCTGGTTAGCCACAGCCCAAACAGGAAACAAGTGTGGGTAATCAGCCACATTGTTGTTGCACATTTACACATCAACTTTATGAGCAATTAGATTGTCCATGAACAATCTAGACCCTGCTACCACAGTGGAAAACAGAATATAATGACATGTTTGATGAATGGAAATACAATGGAGATAGTGGTGTAGGGATGGGATTTTATCAATATTAAAACTGATGCTGCTTATCGATACCTTTTCAATACTATTATTGATACATCTCTATAGTTGTGATTGTCTCAATATGGATTTGACACTTATTCAGTTTAGGCTGGGGAGTGGGGAGGGAGGATACAAGGCAGTTAGGTCCAATGTGCGTCTTCCCTAATCCTGGAGCCGGGGCAGTAATGATGTAACCATGGCTGGCTGCATAGCGGAAACCCTGAACGTAACATAAATAACAGGCTTATCAAGATTTTGATACTGACCAATGAGAAACTGGTACCAATTTAGTACCAGTTCTCCATACCCCTCCCCTAAAAAGTAGTAGTATGGGGATAGTTATCACTGTATGATATTCTTGTGTTAGAAAGTGCAACACGTCTGTTTGCAGGGAGAGAGGATCCGTCTCACTGTGTTGTCTGTCCCTGGATTCCAGCAAAGGAACATTTGTATCTTTGCACTAACTCTTAAAAAGGGATTTTAGCTAAACGGCACCTCAGGGCGACCGAGAGCACATGATCGCCTCATGTGTTTGAGCTACAGAGCAGCCAGTGTTTCAGACTCATTAGATCAGGTCTGTTCAGATAAGTAACTTCCTTATTGTCTGGGAAACAATTACGTTTTACAAGCTGAGGTCTGATGTCGTCGTAAAATTTATACTATACTGTAATTGGACACATTTTACTAAAAGCAATCCACAAACACTAAAAAATGGTGACAGCATCACCTTGCCTTCACAACTGATTGTTGCTTTTAAGATGCAGATAACAAGCACAGGATCTAATGTTGTCATTGGTGAGAAGTGTCAAAACTAGAGCAATGTAACATAATGCAGCTAGCATGTTGACAATTAGATGAAACCAGTTCTAAAGTGTATGAGAAATAAACTTCTGGTGTGTGTTTCCCAGTCGAGTGTTATCTCTGTGGCAAGCAACTCTTCCCCTTCCCCGGGCCCTTCCTCTAAACACTGTCAGGTTGTCTACATGTCCATAGAAACTCACTCAACTGGCAAAATCCATTACTTCTGCAAAAGATGCAAAACCTCCAAACCAGTTTGAGTGGTCTCTGTAAACAGTGCTATGGAATCTTACTTTTCTCAGGTCAAGTGAGAACAAATATGAACTTCGACCTGACAATCTGACTGAACTTCTGCAGCACACAGACGTGTTAACACATTCCACAAAGTCTTCAGCCTGCACTTCAACAGATGTGAATGAATATTCACAGAAACCGGTTCCAGTGGACCTAGGGTCAAGTTTGTCGAACAATGGCCTACAGAATCTCCAGGTCGTGTGCAGCCAGTCTGATAGCTAATGATTAAGAGACAGTAATAACAAGAGGTGGTTTATGGGTCATTCTGTGTCAAATCATCACACTTTTGGGATGAACCATTGCAGTTTTGAACTTTTTGGGCCTCTGTGACATTGACTGGCAAAGTATCTCCTTCAATATATTTAACAGAGAGAGGTTAAACAGTATATGATCCTCAACATAAAAAAGAACAGGATTATGAGTGATTGTAACAGTTAATGTTCAATTACAAGAAAAATAACTAAATCTTAAAATTAGTGAAAGTTTCACCAAAGTTATGAAAGACGTATGGAAAGTGGAGGGTGCATCTATCGCCTGTGTTTTCCATAGTTTGAATATGAATCTAATACTACAAGTCTAGATTGCAGTATATCCTTGTGTTTTTACTGTCTATGCATAGTGCTGACTATAAGGGGCGGGTCCAATGGGAATTGGCCTCAGCTGAAATTTGATTGGTCCCAGAAGTGCCCCTCTCCTGTGAGTAATCTCTTTTTTAATACACATAATACTGTTATTAATTGTTATTATACATCTGTATAATAAAATATAAATATCACATTTTGTTAAGAATTATAATTAAGTTTTTTCAGCAGACAAAGTGCTTGAAAAAAAGCTGACAGTAAACAAGGAATGACTTAAAAGGGCATCACACTGAATCAGGAATGCTGCATGGATGGTTGATATACAACTGGCCCCTCTGGGCAAATTGTGGCCCCCCGATTTAGAAACAGCCTAGACCCGCCCCTGGCACAGTACGGGAGGTTTGATCAGGACTTTAAAAAGGACACACGTGGAGGAGACTTGTTTCTAAAAGCTGCACACTGCTCCACCAGAGGCGGTATGAGTCAGTGAAGTGGACATGTTGCCTTCAGCTCCTCGCTCCTCTGCACACCTGAGCTAATCCCAGGTGTGACCGCGCCTAAATACCGACTCTGCTCGGCACAGTGCGGTATCCACGCGAGAGCTAAAGTTGAACAGTGAGAGCAGCTAGCTTCCAGCAGCTTGTAATAAACCCTGGAACGTTTATATCAACGCTGAACCCACCGGACGCGTTGACAGACATGTTGAGCATAAAGCTGATGACTTGTCACCGCGGTACTGATGTGCGGCTGAGCGGAGGACCTTAACACCTGTTATCGGACATGTGACTGTCCGATAATAGACGCATAGCCGAGTCGCTGGCCTAGTTTGACAGAGTCTAGCAGAAGTTGAGTCCAGATCTGAGACAGGAAGTCTCTTACCTTAGTGATCGAGTCTCCATCTTTACAAGCTGCAGCCACCGCATCGTCTGTCATACCTTTGTCGCTCATTTTCTCTGAATGACGCTAGTTAGCAGACCGGAGGCAGCTCTACTGAAGAGAGAGAGAGAGAGAGAGAGGGAGAGAGAGAGGGGTTCAACACACAGAGCTTCCGCTACGAGCTTTCAAAAATAAAAGGCATTACACAACAGCGTATCAGCGTATCATATCAGCGTTGGTCCACATTATGTCAAAAATAATCTTATACCAACTAAGGGTAGGAAGTGTAAACATTTTTAAAATTTCAAATATTTCACTAACATAAGAAAAAATAAAAAGTAGAACATTAAAACCTTCTGATATCTAAAATATAAATATCTAGAAGAATAAAAAACCCAAAACAGACAGTGTTTTACATTAACAGACATGAGTTGGCACCATATAAATATATGAAACATCATAAATAGCTACTAAAAACAATATAAATATAAAGAAAATTATAACCCACATTATAAGGCCAGTGCTTTAATAACTGGTGTCCCATATGAATATTATATTCTAGCATTGGCAGGGACAATTTTACTTTGACCCTGGCTAGATTGTTTTGAAGTTTCAATACTGTCTGTACTAGGTTCGTGTATTTTTCCTCATCATCTCATTTTCTCTCTTTTTTTTTTCTTCCAGATGGACAACTCCTCTTGTTTTTCCTTTACTTTCATTTTCAATTCAAACTTTCAGAATAATACAGAATACATAGTGGCTTTTTCTTTTTCAACTGTCTCCAATTCAAAGAATCTCGTGATAGGTTGATTTTCTTGTATCGTGAACACTGTTGATAATATAAAAATTTGGTCAGCAAATTCCTTGTTCCTAAATGATCTTTACCCCGTACCAGTGTTTTGTTTGTGAAACCAGGTCAAAGGTTTTCTACCAGTTTGTCAAGTTTTATTTTGAACAAAAAGAAACACCGGAAGTGCCACTTTATCAGTTGGTCAGACAAGGCTTATTATTATGTAATCAAGGAAGTTTGCTTTTGAATCCACTATGTGATTATTACATTGTATATTTGCCTATATATTACTAAGTAAATAAAGTAATCTTGTCTCAGTTTATTACTTTTTGAATCTTACAATGTGTAGTGCAATATACAGTAATGCTACAATGTGTGATTGTACATTGTTTTATCTGTTAAATTTACATTGTACATTTTGTTTATTGTTAATTTTATGTTTCTAGTTAAATATATACACACAATTTTTCTTCTACATCATCTTCCAATAAGTAAGGCACAAATAAGCAATGAGGAACTGCAGTGCATTGATTCTCATGTTTAAAGACATTTAAAAAAACCACACATTAGTTTGCAATGGATTCTTGTTTATTATGATTTTATTATTATTATAGACAAGTTGTAGAATTCTTTCACAAGACAGAAGTGGCAGAAGGCTACATTACTGGGTATTGTCCTCACACACAGTTCCTCACAGGTGTACGTCATTGGGCTCTGGTGATCTGAAGGATTTGCATTGAGCCACAGTCTGTAACCAGTCATACAAACAGAGGGAGGGCGGCTGACAAAGCTGTGAGAGTAACACCCCACCTACAAGCCTGAATACCTGGAGTTCCTGAGACAGAGTGGCTGCGAGAGATGAGAGTGAAGCTAAGTAAAGAGAACTTCTGCCCAGACAGATGATGACAACATGTTACTCAGGATGTGTTTTTTCCTCTCCATTGGTTCACGTTTTGGGTTTTGACAGATTTCAAAAGGCCTCTCAATTTATCAATGCTGACAAAAATATGATATTAAAAAGAACACAAAATATGATTTTTTAAGTTGGGGTTCTAAAGAAAATGTTTAAAAATAGAGCAATAATTTAGACATTTCCAAATCCAGCAGCTGCTTTTACAATTTAAATAGTTGTATTTAGAAGGACTCCAACAGATGACATGTAATCTGATGACAAACCTGCCTGACAAGGAGGAGTTATTATGTGACAGGTTTCTGTTGGTGACTTCCATTCTTGTACAAACCACTTCTGGACAGTGAGCGTACTCCTGATATGGTCGTTAGAGAGGAGGGGAGAAACTGCACCAGTCGTTCCTCTCAGAACATAATAAAGATTCAACTTTCTTTTCACCTCCACATCCTTTCAGATGCATTGTAACAATATTGACATGTAAAAGGAATACAGAAACAAAACCACCATCCAGTCACAGCCATATCCCTAATAACCCGGACACCCACAGGAGATTAAAAAAAAACAAAAGAGACGGAAAGGGTAGGAAAGCCCTTTTCAACTATTATCCTCATCCTCCATGTTCTCAGTAGCTGCGTCCAAACATGGTGTAGTACTTGGCAGGCTTGTTGCAGTTGATGCACACTTGACCAGGCTGCAGCGTCTTCAGGGGAGAGAAGGGAATACAGAGGCTCTTGGCTCCCATGGATGGAGCTCCAGGCTCCAGGTCCTGGTCCCTGATGGAACAAGAGCAAAAAACAAGTTAAAACTAGGGCTACGTTGTAGCACTGAACGGGCCCGAGCACACGCAACTCGGGACCTGTTGCGGTTGGTGGAGAGAGCGATCGGCGACCGGGCACACGGCTCCGCGTTGCATGTGTTTTGCACACTGCGGGAAGGATAAACGCTTCACTTCCTGCGTCTGTCACGCGACGTCGATCCTTGTCTACTAATTGCGCATTACGGTCCACGCAATCAATTGCAGATCACACGGTGAGAATTACATGTAAATCAAATGATAGTTGTAAAACAAAGCTGAGATGTTGTGATGACACTCATCTCAATTTGAAGTTGATCAGATGAAAGCCCTGGGAAAGTTCGTCAAAGTAAAAATGTGAAAAATGGCCAAAATGGCCACTAAAGTCAAAATGGCGGGCTTCCTGTTGCTTTTTTCCCAATTGCACCTCTGACCTTTTTTGTTTGTCTGGTCATGATACACCTGGGCTACGATTTTTGTGAAGATCGGTGAAAGCTAACTGAGGGGCTTTTCCTTAGATGGTGCTGTTGAGCCATTTTTCCACGCCCATTTCAAATTACTCAAGAATACAATTACTTTTTGGGGTTTTGAATTCCCTGCAAACTTTGGTAACAATTTGAGCGTCTAGGCCCTGAAAAAGCCCCAAAAGGGAAATATAAATCCTTTGAAATACAATAGGGCCTCCCACCGGAGGTGCTCGGGCCGTAATGATCGAAATTAGTACTCAGAGCAAAAAAGCCTGACTGAAAATACGGAATGACTGCAGCACATAAAAGCAGTGTGTTGTTTTTAACCCCTTCAGCAACTGCATTTAAAAAGGTTCAGTGTGTAAGATTCAGGCGACCGGGATCTATTGGCAGAAATTGAATATAAAATAATCCTAGCGATGTTCTCACCCTTGTGTAATCATATAAATTGTAGGAATTGTGGTTCTTTACCCTAAAATGGGCCCGATGTATTGAAATACTTTATATTCTCTACGGAGGCCGCCATGATTTTTTTACAGTTTCCAAACTGGACAAACTAAACACCTTTTGAGTTTTTATGACAACTGAAGGCTACCACAGGTTCTCTTTCATGAAGGGGAGGGTGAGCTGAGAGGTATTCAGCTGCAACATGACACTTCATGACAGTCAGTGAGACATTGGACATACTTGGTAGTGGTTTTCTTGATGGAATCCTCACAATCGATTTCTCCACAGAATGGGATCTGCACAATCTATGAAAACAAGACAAACGACAACATCATATATTTACTCTGGTGAGGACGGATATTTGAAATGTATCACACACACAGAGAGGGTTATGTTACTCACCTTGCCCTGGTCCAACTCTTTCTGGAACTCCTCCATCGAGTGTGCAGCCACCATGTGACTCTTCATGTCATCTGAAGCTCTGACAAACACACACACACACTTTTCAATCAATTTTCTTGTATAAACAGCTTTGTCATTCTCTGTTATCTTTGGCTATCTGTCTGTGTACATACTCTCTAACATAATGTATCCCCAGCTGGCTGGTAACAGGAAGGTTATAAACACTCAGCTACACCAACTGCATTAGAGCAGTTTTCTTTTTGCCTTAATCACAGCTTAATGTAATCATGATCACAGCAGTCCTGTAGCGATGAAATATCAGCCGAGGGAGCACAAATGTCTTTTATTCCAAAAAACCCTAGTGTAGAAGTCTGATTGACATGAGAATGATTGTAAGTTTGGATGCCAAAGCCTCTGAATCACTTTTTTTGTTTCAAATTGAAGCCTGATGTATTGAAATTCTTTCTGTGGGATTAAGAGCATGTTTAGACAGGTTTCTCTGCTGCTTTTCCAGTCAGACTCAAGTAACATCTTTTCAATGAATCTTCTTTGTAACCAGTTCAGTGTCTGACCCTGGTGCGTAGTGCTGTGTCCTACTTTTTGAACAGGCAGGTCTGGATGTCCTCCAACATGGCTGCCAGCTTCGTCTCTGCCTCTGCCTCTGGAATCGTCACTTTTGCACCAGAGTCTCTCCTCACTGCAATGCACTGACGCTGCTGCATGTCTTTAGGGCCAACCTCCAGACGAATAGGAACTCCCTGGATGACACACAAAGACAACAGCGTTAGAGGATTGTGTAGCCATTTCTTCCACCTTGTTTCAGACTGTAAGTCTGCAGGGTAAGCTCTTAGTAAACTATGTTAAATATCATAGAAATATTCATTCAATTCAAAGTTATTAATGACCTTGAGTTCCCAGTGGTTGAACTTCCATCCTGGGGAGTAGTTATCGCGGATGTCAGACTTCACCCTGATGCCAGCGTCCAGCAGCCTGCTCAGGTATTTGGAGCACTGGGCCAACAGCACCTCCTTCTCTGCCTCTGGTAGAGAGGCAGTGATTCCACATGGGATTATGACAACCTGGGAAAGAATGGACACATTTTAGAAATGTAACATATGCTATATTTTGTCTGTACGTACCAGTTTTCACCATAGGTTAGGGGTTTACTTTCGCAGGGGTTTGTTGTTCAACTATTCTTTTAGTTCATATAAAAATATGAGAATAGGTTCAAAAAAGGAACTGTGAGTGATTCTACCTGCAGGCAGGCGACCCTGGGGGGCAGTACAAGTCCCATGTTGTCTCCATGGACCATGGTGAGGACACCGATGGTTCTGGTTGTGATCCCCCAGGAGTTCTGGAAAGCAAACTGCTTCTCACCCGGCCTCTTCGGATCCTCAAAAATGATCTCAAACATCTTGGAGAAGTTCTGGCCAAGGTGGTGAGATGTAGCACCCTGAGGAAGTGACAAATTAACAAGATTACTTTGTGTCTTAAAAACACCAGTGTCTGAGTGCATGTGGATTACATGTGGAAAAAAGGAGATTTACAAATCAAACATTTTGTCCTGCTGGCATCAGTGCAAGTGGATGAGAGGAATCAGTGAATTAATCCAGTTCTCCAGTGTACCTGAATGGCTCGCCCACTGGCAGAGATGAAGGCCTCAACAGTCGTGGTGTAATCTCCTCCTGCAAACTTCTCCTTCTCCGTCTTCCTCCCCTTCACCACAGGGATCGCCATCAGCTCTTCATACACCCTGGCGTACAGATCCAGGATCTGAAGCACCTATTTACACACACAAGCCAAAAGAAAAACTACCTTTAGTACTGTAAAAATACAGCATGTAGTTTATTACAACATTTCTATCACAGCCTCTCAGCACTGATACATCCAGATCAGGGTTCCAGGGATCTATTACCTCCTCAGCAGCCTCCTCTTGGGTGGCAAATGCTGAATGTCCCTCCTGCCACAGGAACTCTCTTGTCCTCAGGAAAGGCTGAGGGTGTTTGAACTCCCATCTCTACAGGGAGGAAGAGCAGGAAAAGAGAGATAACACTTCAGCAACTGCAAATGCCTGTAATTATTCAAATAATAACATAAGATATATGTGTAATGTGCATTTAAATGGTGTAGATTTGATTAAAAGGGGACACTGACCACAACATTACACCACTGGTTGAGTTTGATTGGCAGGTCTCTGTGGGACTGGACCCATTTAGCGTATGCCGGATACATCGCTGAGAGAGAGACAGAGAGGTTTATACCAAACATGACGGAGCAACAAGACCTCACCGACAGCTTCATTTAATACAATGTAAATGTTTTACATCAGTGTGTGTGTATCAGCATAGTTATATACAGTAGTGTCCACTAAAGACGTGTGGTTCAGACCTGTCTCACTGGTGGGTCTGACAGCAATGGGCTCTGCCAGCTCAGTTTTTCCTGACCGGGTTACCCAGGCAACCTGACAAAGATCACAAAATATCCATTAATAGATTGTTAACATTGTGTGGTGCAAAAGTATTGTTGTGCTAAATTCAATATTTTTTTTTTTACACTTTCTGTCGTGCTCCAATTACTATTCTACCCAATTTCTTGGGTCCTGTTTACCTCTGCAGCAAAGTCTGCGATGTGGGACTTTTCCTTCTCGAGTGCGGCCTGAGAAACGAACATGGGGAAGTAGCAGTTCTCCACACCAAGTTTCTTAATTTCCCGGTCAAAGAACTCTTTAATCGACTCCCAGATGGAGTAGGCCCAGGGCCGCAGCACGTAGCAGCCGCTGACATCATAATACTCGATCATCTCTGCTTTCGTAATGACCTGAAGGGGGACAGTAACATAATATTGGATAATTCATTATTATGATATGATCATCATTGTCATCTAGACGTATAAAATTAGACGTGTGTTTATTCGACTCACCTGAGAGTACCAGTCGGCCAGGTTCTCCTCTTTCTTAGCCTCCAAGCCCAATCTGACAAGAGGATGACAAATGAGTTATTGTATATATATATATATATATATATATATAAAGTTGATGCCTTGTTAGATGATCTACTCAACAGCTACTGCACAGAGATCTGCAGGTTCCAGTGCAACAACTGACACAGCGACTCCCAATCTAACCAGCCATGCACAGCCAGCAAACCAGTTTCCTGCTCCTAACTGACAAAACACTGAGACCGAGCTGCACCATGACTGCAAAGTGACAATCCCCAATTATTATCATGGTTTTAATTTTAATCTGAGGAACAAGTTATTTTTTGTACTTTTTGCATCTTAGATTAAAAAAATCTTCTTCACCTTCAGATGGTCGTCAAATAAAAAAATTCTGGTGAGCATATGAGTCAAAATAAACAAGAGTTTACAGCCATGCTGACAGCTCAGTGAGGAATTGATAATGCCAACATGTTAATGCTAAGAAGCAGGCAATGTTTAGTGTGTTTACAATCTAATTTAGCATGCTATCAATGCTAATATTAGCCAATTGGTAATTAAATCTGAATAAAGCAGAGACTGATGAGAATTTCCATGGTTTGTAGTGGATCATAAACCAAAGTACAATGTTGAGCTGCTGGTGGCACTAAGGCAGAAGTCAGCTGATAATTAGGATTCATCCTCTGGTCACCATGGATATCCCTACCAACAATCATAACAACACATCCCATAATACTTTAGACATTTCACAAGAGGACAAAAAAGTAAACCTCCAGTGGTTGACGGAGAAAATCAGGACTCAGCAAAGTCAATGGGAATCATCCTCTGGGGATCATAAATGCTTGTACAAAGCCATCTCAGTGTTGAGATTTGAGTCTGGACCAACGAGGAGGGCTGACAGACAGACATCCCCAGAGTCATGCAGCACGTCTCAAGGCAAAGCACACACTAATCAAGCATATGAAAACCACACCAACTAATTAGACTCACCATATCCAATACAAAACTTTCTTCAGTCATTAAGCTGTGCTCACAGATGATCCATCTTCAGTATCCAAGTGGAATAGTGTACTACATTTGAATTAAATCTGCCCCACCTTCATGCCACTGTCCCCCCAGTATTTCTGTTAACGCTAAAATCTTTGTTTTGTAAAGTTCAAAGCTAATTTATCCTGTGGTGCGATTACATACAAAGTCAATGCAAAGACACAAAAAGCCATAGATTTGCATCAGGTGACAGTCGGCATGAGATTTTGAGATTCTCCTGACTTCACTGAGAATCAGAAATGGAGGACAAACTTGCCCCTACTTTGCAGAGATGGAACATAAAGGCTTGGAGAGAAGTCTGAAACATTAAGAGTACCAGGCAAGTTCTAAAAATATGAATCTGTTACTTGATTCCAGCTTCCATCGGTTGTGTTTCATTAGGATCCAAATTAGCACAAGCATTGGCTAACTTCCAAAGCTAAGTCATTGCCCAGTTAATCCAACAACTGTCAAGTCACTGTGCATGTGCTAGTCACAAAAGTCAAGAACTTGTTTAATTTGAACACACTATAAGAAAACAGTTCGGTAGGAATATTTTGTATTGGCTCAGAGATTCTGAGTCTACAGGTCAATTTCAGACAATGACAGAAATAAAGGCGCATATTCATGCTTTTTTTTTTGCCGAATGTGCAATATGAAGAGGAATATATCCATCAGTCTGCACAGCAAGGGTAACCACAGTGAAGAGTGTGAACAGGTTTAGAAATCATAATGAACGGTCTGCATAGAGAGACTGAAAGAAAGGGTTTAAAGTAGAAAAGTTGATTTCAGATGCAAAAAGTAAAACAATACTTTGTTCCTCAATATTTGACAATGGTCTTTGTATTTATTGTCAGAAGGATGACAGTTATTAACAACATCTTTAAGTTTGGCTGAAAACAATTTCCGGATCTACATCTTGACCGCTCTTTCACTTCTATCCAGTCTCTCACCGTGTTTGTTTCTTGGATCCTTGACCATCTCCTGCTCCTCCAGCTCCTCCTGCAGACTCTTTGCCTTGACCGGCCTTGTCTCCTTTACCCTTCTTTCCACCTCCAGCTCCTCCTCCCTGCTTCTCAGACTTGTTCTCCTTCTCCTTGCGGTTTTTGTCCTCTCCTCCAGGACCTCCAGCAGCAGCCACTGGTTTGTAGTCCTCTCCCGTAAGAGTCTTGTACTTGTTCTTCAGGTCCAGAAGACCCTTCACAGCTTCATCTACCTGATCCTGAAACAGAAGTACAATTTTTTTTTTTTAACTCTCCACTTGATGCTGTTTTTTAGTCCAGCCTGTGATTGGTTCCTTACCTTGGGGGCCTTCTCAGACTTCAACTTTCTCACCAGCTCCCCCTGTTGGGACACCTGTGAGAACAGCTCCTGGGACTGTGGACA
Source organism: Hippoglossus stenolepis (assembly GCF_022539355.2). Lineage (NCBI taxonomy): Eukaryota > Metazoa > Chordata > Actinopteri > Pleuronectiformes > Pleuronectidae > Hippoglossus > Hippoglossus stenolepis. The sequence goes on along the minus strand of NC_061483.1, from coordinate 25,932,152 downwards.
AGAACTGGACTTGGTGGAGGAGGAGATGGTCTGGGCAGGAGTAGCTGGGGCTCCTGGTTTGTAATCCTTTCCAGTCTGCTGTTTGTACTCTGCCTTTAGAGCCAACAGCTGCTTAACTGCAGCATCTACCTGATCCTGGGGAACAGTCAGCATGAAGAGAGCCATGTTGTCAAAGGTGCAGTGAACAAATGCACGACTATTCATCAATGTAGAAAGTCTCAAAGCAGGGGAAACAGTGTGGACCCACCTTGGGAGCTTTTTCAGTCTTCAGTTTCCTGACCACTTCTCCCTGTTCAGCAACCTTCTCGTGGAGGCCGGTGGCAGCAGGGGCAGGGCTGGGGCTGTTCTGGACTGGAGCAGGGGTTTTCTGGACTGGAGCAGGGGTTTTTTGAACTGGAGCAGGGGTTTTCTGAACTGGAGCAGCGGTTTTTTGAACTGGAGCGGCCCCCGGCTTGTAGTCCTGACCTGTGAGCTGTTTGTACTCTGCCTTCAGGGCAAGCAGCTGCTTCACTGCTGAATCAACCTGGTCCTGGAGACAAGATGGATACAGTCACTCAGTTCATACCAGATTTTATATTTCTGAAATGGTTTAACACTGTTGTAACAGCACCTGTCCACAATTAACATCAGGAAGATATGTTAATATTCCTTTAAAATGTGAATTCAAACGTCTTGATACAAACAATTTGTATAAACATCATAAGCTGTTACACCTACATTCATTTTCATCATGATTGACCAGTCTTAACTTTTTATCATCGTTGGTGTTGAATCAGGCAATATTTTAGAAAAGCTCAGACTAAAGTTTGATTCCCTTACAGCAGTTATTGTTTTCTTCCACAAATTAGGTATTTACGGGGCATTTTTTGTTTTTTATGTTGTAAGTTTACCTATTCAAAACACCTTGTCCAACACTCAGTCACATCTCAAAAATCTATGTCGCAGTTTTCCACAATTCAAGATGATGTCTTGAAACATCTCGTTAGACCGACCAATGTTCCAAAACGCAAAGTTTAGGTACTTTTATAAAAGCAACAAATTCATAGTTTTTTAGAAAGTGAAAGAGAATGTTGGAAATACATTTTTCAAATGTTTGTTTCCAATTCTGCAACATTTCTCAGAAATCATCCTGACCCCTTAATGTTTTCCACCACACTGCATAATCCAGTAGTGGACAAATCTGTTATTGGGGTCTCAGAAAACCAAAAGGTGATAACTGATATTCACAAATATAATTTGGGCATAAATAAGCAACATTTTCTACTGTCTGCCATGCTGCATTTGGATACCTTGGGGGCTTTCTCAGACTTCAGTTTCCTCACAACCTCCCCCTGCTGTGAAACACGCTCATAAAGACCTGAAGAAGAGTTGGTCACAGGGGAAGGAGCAGGGGGAGCGGCGGCAGTGGGCGGGGCCATCCCTGGTTTGTAATCCTGACCAGTCATCTTTTTAAACTCCGCCTTTAGAGCGAGGAGTTGCTTCACCGCTACGTCAACCTGGTCCTAGTACCATCAACAAACCAGCTTATTGTTGCAGGTAGTTAAAGATAAATTTCACTGGCATGCAAATTGTATGGGACATGAGAATTGACTGGTCAAACGCGTGCAGACACGAACAATGACTGGACAGATCACGCAGTTTGAATGGACAAATGAAAAATGACTGCACAAATCACTGCACATGGGGGATGATTGGACAACCAGATGTGGGCGGGAAGAGCGAGTGCACATGCAAATGGGAACACAAACGATTATTGGACGATGGTTTGTGGACATGATTAGTGACTGGACAAACGCGAACGTACCTTGGGTGCCTGCTCTGCCTTCAGTTTCCTGACCAGCTCACCCTGCTGGGTCACTCGGGTGAATGGACAGGAGGTGGGGTCTGATGAAGATGTGGGTGGTGTTGGAGCTGAGGTGGGAGGGGCCATACCTGGCTTGTAGTCCATACCTGTCTGCTCTTTAAACTGAGCCTGCAAAAAAAAAAAAGAGAAAGAGAAAGAAAGAAAGAAAGAAAGAAAGAAAGAAAGAAAGAAAGAGAGAGGAAAGTGGATATGAATGGCAAATCATTTGAATTATTAACAGTAAGTGTCGTGACTTGCTGTTTATTTTTCTTTTAGTAACAGCTGATTTACCTTGAGAGAGAGCAGCTGCTGAACGGCCTTGTCCACATCAGTTTTAGGGGCTTTGGCAGTCTTTAGCTGGCGGACAGCTTCACCTTGAGCTACAATGCTGGAGAGCAGGTCACCGGCTGAGGCTGAGGCAGGTGCTGGGGCAGACTTAGGGGCAGGTGCTGGGGCAGACTTAGAAGCAGCCTTGGTGGGGGTGGCGGGCTAAGACGAGGAGGTAAGACAGATTTACAGATGGAGCTAGAAATGAAAATCTGAGAATCACAGAAAATAACTGCAGCTTCATCTAACTGTATTTTACTCCTGTCTTTCCATTTGGGCTCACTACAGTTTAGATTTGTCACTCCCATAACTGGTAAATTCTAAGAAACTAAAGATCAAAGTGCACTACTGTGTAAACACTTTGAGTGCTTCTGCTGGGTCATTACCTCCTTCAATGAGGGTTATGTTTTCACCCCTGTCCGTTTGTTTGTTAGCAAGATTACGGACAAAACCTTTGGACCAAAGATTTTTATTAGTCACTGACCATTGTTATACATTTTCTTGAAAGGCACTCACTGTTTTGCTGGAGGTCTGGCTCTTGCCTTTGTCCTTGGATCCAGCAGTCGGCATCTCCTTGGTGTGCCCATCAGGAATGTAGAGCAGGACACAGGGGCTCTCCTTACAGCTGTTAGGGCTACAGATGTTAACCACAGTTAGACGCAGACAGGAGGACAATGAAAACACTAAGACAGGGGAAATGTCCTCTATGAAGAGGGGTGGTTCAGGCACACAAACACTTCACCTGACTGGCTCATAGGGCTGGTCGCAGATGTAAAAGCCTCGTCTCTGGAGCTGGATGATGTCACCTTTCTTCAGGTTCTTCAGACAGGGATCTCCAAGCATCTTCTCTTCCAACTGAAAGAGTGAAAAATAGAAATGATATATACAACCAAAGCAAATGAGACACGTCAGATGAGGTTGGGTGCACACACTGCAGGACAGACCTTGCTGTTTTTATTAATGTATTCTTTGAAGTCGTCCTCTTTGGTGATGACAGCTTTGGTGATGAGAGGCAGGTAGTTGATGCAGATGGTGGGCAGAAGCGGGGCGCTGCTTGTTTCAGCCAGCCATGTGATCTTTGTTGTCTTCTTGTAGTCCTTGTTGTCCAGGTTCAGGCGAGCCTCCATGGACACAACTTTACCGTCAGCCGCTCTGAGTGGTGAGAAGGGGGGGAAACATGAATGGGTGAAAAAGCAGATCATTACTTTAACCTGACATCATGTGATTCCTAACAACGAGATGGATTTGCTGAAAAAAGATTACACATACTTGTTGATCTTGGTGATGATGAGGTTGCCCCAGTTGATGAAGGTGACCATCTCCCCCTCTGAGAAAGTCTCAGCATCTGCTCCTTCGATCAGAACTCGGGGTCCGTACCAAACCTCCTTCATGCCCACCTCTATGTTCTGGATGGGTGCACAAATCAAAGTATCACAAAAATGTTTTTTTTCCCCACACCCTCCTGGGGCTCAGTGGTTTTAATTAAATGCAGTGCATGGACCTCAAAATCAACTTGCAGAGACTATGCTCAGCAGAGCAGATTCATTACAATGAAACACACTGGTTTTAGAATTAGAGTGTGTTAAAATCACAAAGTGACCAGAGAATGGATTAAAGCTCTGACCACAGAGTACATAGCATAGCATTCATAAGCTATGATGTTTGGAAACATGAATACAAAAACCTGATGCCTCATAATTTGATATAATATAATATTGAAACCAACACCTCTTTATGGTTTAAATTGGCCTAAACGGTTTGTGACCACCCTTGCATCACTTCAAACTAATCTTCGCCATGGAAATTACAAACACCATTTTATATAATAATGCAAAACACTGGTACATTTCTTTAAAGCTATGGTTGGTAATCATGGCAGAGCTGTTTAGACCAGGCTACATTTAGAAAAAAACAACCGATATATCCCATCCCCTTCCATCAGTACCCTCATCAAAGCTACACCCCCAAAACACATGAACATGTACTGACTGACAACTGCTAGAAGACGTATTTTCCGTGAATCGCTCACTAACTTCTATCGTCTCTGCTTCAGCGGAGTAGGTCTCTACGGCTTGTGAAGATTCCGGTGAGAGCCCATGCACGCAAGCTGGTTACCGACAGACCAATCATTTCATATGGTCAGAATGAAATGTTGGTCGTGTTAATTACAGTCCTGCAAGGGCCACAGACACCTTGTTTTTTTTCAGATGACTTTATTTATTGATGACTATTGGTACATGAAGAGGGTTTCAACAAATAAGATAAAGTGTTCAGAAACAGCTCAGCTAATTTAAATAAACCAATCTACTTTCACTAAGCATTGAAAGATAAATCAAAAATGAACCATGAGAGGAATCGTAATAGACCACTAACCTTTGGGTGTTTGACCACTTCCTTCATCTCCTCCTTTGCCTCTGAGATAGAAACAGGAACCACATAGGAGGTGGACAGAGCTGTGTATCTGGGGGCTACTGGATCAATCACCTAACACAAACACACACACACACGTACAGACAGAAACAGACACAAAACAGGTCAGAAGAAGAAGACAGCAGCTTTATGAAATCTCCAAAAACGAAATGCTGTGTAATGAAAGGACCAAGCAGAAAATGATGCAGCTTCGGTTAAAGCATAAAAATACCCTGATCTGCTCAATGCCAAACAGAGGAAGTCAGAGTCTGGACAAAACGATGAGTGGCGAAAGAAAAGTTGGTTTCATGAGTGGATCATGTCTGTTTGCAGGTCAGGGAAACAAGGCTTTATTCAGCTGCTTGTTAAGCCTCCATCCTCTGTCACTATGTTACCAGCCAGTGTGAGTGTGAAAGAGCCTGAATCCCAGTCTAATGATTTGCAGAATAGATTAATTAATCATCATAGCAGTAGGGGCATCACTGTGGTGAAGAATAGATGGTGGATGCTCCCAAATAATGATCTGACAGCATCAAATTTAAAATATACATATCGGAGGTTATACATTAGTCATATTTCATTTCTTACATCAAATGTTGTAAAATGATCTCTTGTTAGCAAACAGTTGGTCGAGAAGGTTTTTGGCAGTAACCAGGCAGAATGACAAAACCCTGAATCTCTCTGAGGAGTGAATTTGACCTCATGATTAAAGGCTGTTTGTGATAGTATTGGTTTAGGAAATAAGGCATGATGCATTTCTAAAATATCACATAAATATTAAAGATGTTAAAGTGGATTTAGAAATATTAAAGGAAACTTCTCAATGAAAAAGCTGCAATGGATTCTATGGATGAAAAGAAGGGGAGAGACGGAGGGGACAGCATGATGGGGGGAGGATTTTGCACTGTATATGGATGAGCTAGTGTGTGTTTGAAGTAAAAAAAAAAAAAAAAGTTAATTTAAGATTTAACTCTCCATTTGGAAAATCCCACGATAAAGTCCAACCATCGCACTTGTGGGTTTTAAATTGGCCCAAATCACAGAAAGACATAAAGAGCTTCACTGTCCTTTTTAGTAAGATAATATGGTTTCACTGAATGTTCAAATTCACATTCTTCTCTATTATTAAACTGTTGCTGTGAAAAGAGTTGTACAGGCAAATGGCATTTCCTATTACGTCAAGCTAACATGATGTCCAGTGTTAACCAAGCTAAAACCTTTTAAAAGAACCCATTGCTACCTACGAGGCCTTTGGGGCACAGGCCAAGAGGCCCAGGGGTTCAGAGGGCCCCTCGGGCAAAGCCTCTGTATGAAGTATCTGTTAATATTTCAGGCTTTATAGTCAGAGTTGAGTTGAAATACTGCAAAGACAGGTAGATGAGTAAAACTGCACAATCGCAAAGAGACAAATAACATTGAACACATTCTTTACAGATGGGCAGAAAGAAAATAGATGAACAGATTAACAAGTTCATTGAGTTGATACATTTTTAAATAAATAAATGGTCAATTGACGTTTTTGCTAAAAATGGAACTTGTCTATTATCACTGAGTCACTGAGTCTCCAAACAGCCAACAATTATTTTAAACATTAGACAAGATAATGAATATCCCTTGTACACTTGAAGGTCTTCGGTACAAGTTTGATGATAAGTTGTCAACCATCAGCAGATGTTAAGGACACAACCAACAGTTATAACTACTACTAACATTTACACAAAAAAAATATCTAAGACTTTAACCTTTTTCCGTAAAGGTGTGAGAAAGTTCTGTACTTTTTTGAGACTTTTGATCTGCAGATACTGCACAGTTCTGCACCTGGGAGCTAGTTGAGGTTCAAGCTCACATCTGACCACTACACAACTCTTGTTGTTGCTCTTACGCGCCTTCTCTTTGTTCGTTAACAGGTTAAACTGAAATTTTTGGGCACAACTTTGTATCTACTACCCCATCATCTGCTTGGCTGGTAAAATAGTGAAGGCTGCAGGTGGATTTTCAGAGAAACTAGCCCATGATGAAAACGGAGAGCACGTGGGTGAAAATGAGGAAGACGAGGAGGAGGAGTACCTTCAGACAGCTAATTGGCAGCTTGGAAACAGAAGAGTGAGATGCTGTTCAATGTCAGATATAAGGAGGGAGGAAGAGAGAGGATAAAAGGTAGAGACACATTTACACAGAATGGACTGTTTACATAGTTTCCCCTCATCACTACAACTTCCTGGTTTTGTTTCTCTTGAACTCTCTTCACTTGGCCTCGACTCAGATTTACTTTTCTTTTTTGCCTTGGGTTGAAATCCTCTTTAGGTTAAAACAACACAAACCAATTCTCTTCGAGGCTTGTCAATCACTGACTCATTATTGATCTATCCACTAAACTAAATCCACAAAATAATAATGGGTTTTACGGGCCTGTGTTTACTGAATTCAGTATTACCTAAAATTTTGGACCATCCAAAATCAACATCTACTGTCAAAGTATCACTGTAAATGTTAAGTTGACGTGAAAGAACTGTGGGAACCTGAAACTGTCTGAAGAAGGCAGGGAGGAGCGGGTTATCTGAAACATGCATATGAATCCCTTTGTAAAAACAGAAATAGCTAGTAGTTATAAAACCTCCACCACAACCTAAACGTTGTCATTATCACCACATCATGGAGAGTCCTGGGAGTCATTGTTCAGCCCCACCATTTTGAACTCAAGAAAGACTAGTGTCGGCCATGAGGAGTATAAAATCTGCTTTTCTAACTAAGGTTTGGATCTCACTCATCAACGTCACACCTTCTATCTCTATCTCGGGGATGAAGCAGCAGGTGCCAGCGAGAACAAACCACATGGGAGAAAGTGACAGACAGATGAAAATGAGGAAATCAAAAGACAATACACAAACAACTGTGGGGCATGAAATGAAGTAGCTGGTTGGGTTTGTGAGGTTTTCAGTGTCACCGTGGGGACAATAAGCAGTAATGGTGGGATGATGAGGATCAGGGGAAGAGGTGGCAAATGAAAAGTGTTAAAACTGAATGAGAGCAGCAAAGCAGAAAGAAGCCGTGCCAGCAGTGAATCCACGGGCAAATACGTGTACCTCTGTCAATCACTTGCCCGAGCACAAGTGTTCAGCAGGCCCCGCAGCACATTCATGCATCAAATTATATTCTGATCCATTTGGAGTTTATCAAATATCTGTTGTGGCAAAAGCCAAGCCATTCACTTGTTGACGGGAGGTGGTCACTTTTATCAATATCACGCTTGTGTCTTTCTAACTATTAAACTGCATATTGGTATCAATGTTGTCTATAATTTCCATTGTTTGATGTACAGCATCACATTGATTATTAAAACAAGGAAAAATGTACCTTCTTATTGAAAGCCCAGATCTTGTCCCACTCCATGTTCACCACTGATCTTGATCCTCCCTGGAAAGACAATAAAAGGAAAATCAATTTGTTTGAATTTCTTGTTCATTACATAATCATCACATTTTGGATTATAATGTTGACATTGTGCTGTCCTGTTTAATAAATTCTACATCTTAATATGCTCAGTTCCTCTAAAGGAGAGGAAATAATTTGAGAAATTAAAGAAGATAAATAAGAACAAGCTGTTATCAGGCTCAGACAATCCTGTTTATTATATTCCAGCTAATTTGTCTTTTTGGAAGCAGTTTAAGATTTGAATTTGTTAATCCCGGATGAAGTTATCATGCCCTCAGTCTTTGAATTCAGAGGCAGGGAGTTGAAACCATGATAAGTATTTATATAATTTGCTAAGAGCTGATCATCAGTCAAATATATATATTTTTGATCACAGTATCAAAAAATTTGGACTGTTTATTTGTTTTGTTATATACATTAAAGATCCACAACAAAGATAAGGGATAGAGGGAAAAAAAAATGTTTTTCCCCCCCATTTAAGAAAATTAGGGTTCCATCTTTGTAATAAACATCTCCTGCCTTCTCTAACTATGGCTGACAGATGTACCTGGGCTGCTATGAACTGTTTCAGACCCTCCACAGTCATTCCTCTCCTCAGGACTCCTCTGACAGTGGGGAAGCGAGGGTCGTCCCTGGAGAATGATGTGAGAATGAGTCAAAAGCGTACATTAGGGTAGAGAGGAAGAGAAGGAAAAATGAGGGAATTTATAAATAAATAAATAAAACTACCATCCATCGACGTATCCCTGATCGACGAACCAGGTGAGCTTTCTCTTCGACAGCACTGTGTTATTGAGGTTGAGTCTGGCATACTCCCAAATGTAGGGTTTTCTGATCCGCAAGGCATTGATTATCCAGTAGAACTGATCGTCACGGTCGTGGTACTCAGTGGTCCTAAGAGCATGGGTCACACCCTCCAAGCTGTCCACGATGGGGCAGGCAAAGTCGTATGTTGGGTAGACGCTGCAAGAAAAGAGATGGTTAGTTTCAACAACTGATATCAGTAAATATTTGAATACTCAAAACAGTAGATGCAAATATCCCAGATGATTTGTTTTTATAAATCTTTAAAAAGACATAAAAAGGTAAAGTACTTGTAGGTGTTTCCAGTGCGGGGGTGGCTAGCCGTCTTGCAGCGGTACAGGGTGGGGTCTCTCAGGCAGCCGTTGTTGGACTTCATGTCAATCTTGGCCCTCATGCAGCAAGTCTGACCACTCTTTGTTCCAGCTTTCATCTCAGACCACATCTTCATGTTCTGCTCCACCGCTGCAGAAGATAGAGAGAAGTTGCACATTGTAGCTTCAGCAAGTTTGCATATTGTAGCTTCAGTGTTCACTGTGATTGACAGGCGTACTGTTATTTCTGCAGTCGGACTCAGTGCGCTGCTCCCTCTCCAGCTTCATCTGCTCAGGGGGGGTGTTGTCGATGTAGGCCTTGCCATCAGAAAGCATCTGTTCACCAAATTTCATTATGATGGGGAAATGGTCGCTGGTGTAGGTGAACTGGTCGGGTTGAATCTGGAGCATGGCAACATCTTCCAGGATCACCTGAGGAGAAGCAACGACATGTGGAAATAAGAACAATAACTCTTTTCATTTCTAACAGGTGGTTCGGAAATAACATAAATAATTCACAATTTAACCATTTATATTTTCCCATTTACCCTGAGACATTTGCAGTGGTGGGAGCAAATACATTTAACCTCATTACAGTACAGATACATGAAAAATGTACTTCGGTTGATTTATTTTCAGGTACACTTTCACTTTTAATCCACTACATATTAACAGCAAATATCTGTACTTTCTACTCCACTACATTTTTACAATGCACTGTGTTAGATGTTCACATAATTTTGTTTTCTATAAGTAATTAATAACGAAAGGGGGATTGAGCCACTGATCCAATCAGAGCAGACAGGAAACATTAGACGTTCTACTAGAGCTAAGCGTAACTAAAGAAACCCCTTAAGTTGATTCAGAAGAGGCAAATGCCGAGACTCAGCCATGATGATGTAGTAGACTGGAGTACTGAACTATGCACGTACTTTTACTTTCAAATCTTAAAGTACATAATGAGTAAGTACATATTTGCTTTTACTCTGGTAGATAAGTGGATGTGATACTTTTACTTGAGTACATTTTTGTCTATTTATATGTGCTTAAGTAAAATGTTTAAGTACTTCCTTCACCACTGGAAATTGGAAGTCTCACCTTCTCAAAGTCCTCCTTTTCCTTTTCGGGGTTGGTGTCATCAAAGCGCATGATGAGCTTGCCTTTGAATGTGAGCTGGTAGTGCTGGTTGAGCAGAGCAGCCTTGGCATGGCCAATGTGCAGGTATCTAGAGAGACAGATAAATGTATCCGTTAACAAAGAGAGCAGGCTGCTACCGCACAGTGAGGGATCTAATGGTTGTAATCTGAGCATCCCCTAGATCAGATGCAGATTGAGCCTCACCCGCTGGCCTCAGGAGGGAATCGAACCACCACATTGCCCATCTCAGCTCCTGGCAATTCCACAAACTTTCCGACATCCTGCTTCTTTTCGCTCGACTGCAGAACACAGACAGTCAGGAATACAGGAAAGAAACATTTATCTTTAATATTTGAATCTTAAAATATGAATTAATTTCAATACTATCTACTGTTTCACTTTTCTTCTTGTTTGCTCAGTGTAAAGTTCCACGTCAACCTCACCAGACTAAATATCTGTTTACAGTTTCAGTGCAATAATTTTACATAACCAAACATTGTTTTCTCTTAAACTTATTAGTTAAAAAAGAAAATTAATGAAAATTCAACTTACATTGGATTTGGTCGTTGAAGCTTTCTTAGTGGTGTACTTGTTGTCCACTACAGTGAAGGGAACCTGTGAGCTCAGGAAGGAGAACCAGCGATTGACGTGGGAGAAGGATTTGCCCTGGCTTGGCCATTCCTCATGACCTGTGAAGAATCAGGCACAACCTGTAGCTGTGCATTTCACCCATTCACCTGCAGAAATTCCAAACTGAAACAGACAGAGAGTAAAAGAGGCAGAGGTCCAAACTGCCCCATCCTGGATGGTACTGACCTTTCAGGGCAGCCCAGACAGAGAGATCCGCCAAGGTGAGGGCATGTCCGACCAGGAAGGTGCGCAGAGAAAGGGCCAGATCCAGTTCACTCAGCGCCACCGTCAAACTGGGCTGGCCACACAGACAGCGAGCGCTGAACTCCAACCAGTGGTCAACCTGCAGATCATAATCAGAAATAAGAAGCAAGAACCACCAAATGTTGCAATAAATCTCAATTATACACAACCATACACACCTCAGTCTGCTCCATCATGTTGGCTCCATAGAGGCCAAGAGCAGGAGCCACCCGGGCCAAGTACCGACTGATGGAGTTGGCATCATTGAACTGGATCGCACTGAGGAAGGAACAGTTAACAGATGATTCATCGGCATGCAAAACAATAAGTGATATACCTGCACAGCCTCTAACTCTATAAACTGAGACATTTGCTAAATATTCTTTCTTTTATTGAACCGTTATTAAAATATCTAAACAATTTCTTATTTAATTTCCCTTTAACAGAGGAAATTTAATTAATGAATAAATTAGATCCCATTGGGTGGACAAGGCAATGAAATATGTCCTCATCTGAAAACTATTCCATATCATAGATGTCTATTATCAGTAGATTTCCTGTCAAATGCAGATGTCCATCCCTCTATATTTTAACATACAATATACATATGTATTATTCCTCATATTCATACTCTTACATTATTTCTTGCACATATTTACCACATATGTCCCTGCCTGTCACCTGACAATAAACATTACATTATATTTATTTTTATAAACCTGTACCTCTAACCAGATAATGCTTCTCCCTGTGCTGTACTTGTTTACTTCCATTTGTTTAGTGTTTAATTATCTCCATAACAACAACAAAAACACATATGTAGCTGTGCACCAAGTCCAATCTAGTTGTTGAAATACATTTAATCCAGATTTCCCAGATTGTATTGAATTTGTCTGAATCCAATCTGAAAGAGAAAGTCAACTTCTCCATCTTATATATGCTATGCATGGCATCTACCAAGCTGCCTTTGTCTTCAGCCATTATTTTGTACTTGTAATAAGCATTACCCTGACACTTGTCAGTCTTTTGTCTATTTTCCCCCAGTACATTGACTCAAACGTCAGTGGGAGATTTATCCTCCATATTTTCTCCATGCATTTCTTAATCTCCTGCTAGTAAAGGTTAATAGAGGGGCAATCCCAGAAAACATGGAAGTGATTCACTCAGTTTGCTCCAAATAATCTCCAACAATTTATATGTTTCTACATATTGTCATTTATTTACTTGTGTTTTTCTACACTGCCTGTTGATGATCAGCTAGATCTGTGAACTTTGATGTTAGAATTGTGTCACATACTCTGAGACTTGAAGGCGGTTGTCTTTGCCTTCCTCCACCGACACCTGGACACTGCCCTTCAGATGCTCGGCTGCCAGCAGCGCACCTGCAGGACACACGTGTTTGTTAGTGCGCGTATAGTGATTCTCAGTATGATCAGCTTCAACCAGCTTCAGTCAAGAGCAACTGGACATGCTTTGGATTCCAGAAGATTCTCTACTGGTCAAAAGGCTTCTTCACTTCAGAACAACAATTTACTGGATGACTGGCAATCTTCACATATGTAGCTGATTCAGGAACAAGTTGAACTGGTCCTGTGATCTAACATCCAAGCACACTCAAATGTTTTGTTTTACTCTGACGACCTGCAAAATGAATACATGCAAGTACTAAAGTATTCAGTTGATCAAGTTATTGTAGCTAATAGGACGACAGCTACATTGCTGCATCAGGTTTTTTCTGTAGACACAGAGTTTTAAATTAAATCTAGAAAAAGATTAGCAAACTACAACACTATCTACATTTTGAACAGATGCTACAAACAGTACCTGACAGCAGCAGAAGTAAATGTGCACAACACAGGCACTCCCCCACCCAACACCACGTTTCAGGATGCTTGCATCAGCCTGCTGTTCTCACTGCCAACGCCCCGCGGCGCTGTTCATTCACTGTTAAAGCTAGTCATTCTATTAGCTCATATTGGTTTAAAGCCGTGTCCACACTTTATTGAACACAACTGTCACAAAACATGTCCATGTATACCTACACTGTAGCAACATGTAACGTTGTATATGTGTAAACCTGAACTGAGCTAGCTACAGTAAGCTAACGTCAGCGTGTCAACTGCTTTCATGTGAAGTGTCCACAATCATTTTCAAGAAGACTTTTCACAGACAATGTCCCGGTGTTAAATGTCTCCAGTGGATAAAGTTGAGTAGAGTGGGGAAGTTTCTGTCATTATTAAAATTAAAGTGTTCACTTGTTGTTTTGCGTGTGCCACGACGGCATGCTAGCGTTAGCTGGTTAGCTGTACACAGCGCTGCACACTATCAGGAGCCGCCGGCTGGGTGCGTTAGATAACCCAACCTGTATGAACCAATATGGACATACCGTCCAACCAGTTTCCTTTCATATATATAGGTCAAGTTACAGGCGTTGCTGTTTTACCAAAGAAACTACACAACTGCTTCGAAATCCATAGTGATATTTAAGTTTCCCGGACTCTAATATTAAATTCGGCTGGTCAATAGAGAACATTTAACAGACGCATGGGGAAATTAAACTGTTTCGTTGTTGTTTATTGTTGTTCTTGTTTTTCTCGTACCTTCCGCAGTAAACAAGTGAATGATCACGTCTCACGTTCCCTAAAGCAGCACAGTTTAATGCACGCAAACAGACTTCAATTAGGAGCATTTCCCCACATAGTGTCAATCATTGAGCTGACTGACACGTAGCAGCCCCCAAATAGCTCACTGTCACCGGCTACCTGCGTGCACAACACACCGCTCCCCCTGGAGGATCTGCTGCGAGATCACCGCACCCAAACACTCACCTAGAGGCGGGTTGCTCGTGTTGATGGTGAGGTTCAACGCCATGGTGTAAACTCCTTCTTCCACTCAGGTGGTGAAGCCTTGTCACTGTTTCAGAGACTGGAGTCTGCAGAGAGGAGGAGGAGGAGGAAACTCTGCACACAACACACCACTGCAGGAAGAGACGGCAGCACGCTTCTGTGGTTTTTATGAAGGTTAACCAACTACTGCGATGTGTAACACTGCCACCAGGTGCACAGGAGCAGAACTGCACAGAACAGATAGACAGATAGACAGATAGATAGATAGATAGATAGATAGATAGATAGATAGATAGATAGATAGATAGATAGATAGAAAGATAGATAGATAGATCACAAGAAAAACACAACTACTTCTACTCTATTATAAATATGGATATTATTTCATCATGACAATTATAATAATAATTATATAATAAATTTAGAATTATATACATATATATATATATTACTACACATACCTATATAGTAAGTACAAATATATTTATTACTTTTTATATCAAGGCAAAAAGAAGATCTTTATATATAGCCGATAGTTTTGCGAGCCCGCCGATGTAGCGGAACTAACGAAGAGCCAGTGTTTTGACCCGGACACATATTCCGTGTTCACCTCCTCCTGTGTGGTGTATTGTACACAAACTGTGGTGTTGTATGAAGTTTGCCCTGCGGTCTCTTATCTAAACGTGGTAAAGTAAACACTCACATTATTCATACAGACTCGTCACAATAGAATCATATAATTTCAGTTTCTCATTGTTTAACCTGCACGATCTGTTTATCTCGTTTTCTCTTTGCATGTTGGTTATTTAACACATCGCCGTGTATATCTGTGCAGCTAATTCATGTTTTTACGGATGCCAGACATTTTGTCTTTGCACATTATCTTGCATGTTTGTATAATCTGTCTTTTTACACGTTTTATGGCATATAACTCTCCCTCTTAGATTTTGTACATTTGGGTATTTCAGTCAGAGGCTCCAGTTGATTTCTCAGCTGCAACCCTCACTCTGCTAATGAAACCTGTCTCCATTAGGTTATCAACAGTTATTGTCACCTTTATATTACTAGAATAATTAATGGATACTTAATGATAACTGATATGTTAGTATCATTTTTATATTTAATCTAACAAATTTAGCGACTAGTTAGAGGTAACAACGCAGGTAGCATCAGGGTAAAAGTTAACCCGGATCAATATTTCCTTATTCTAAACATGACTGACCAGTGGAGTCACCACAGGCGCCCTCATCCTGTTGATCAGCTGTTGTCTGAACTCTGTGTATCTGCTCAGGCATGTCACAGGACAGTCAACACGGCAAGTGGACCATCTCTAGCAGCGATGATGACAATGATGAGGCTCTTCCTCCCTCTGGGACTAGACAATCTAATCCCGACCAACCCGCTGCGTCCAATCACAGCCCACGTCGGTCTGCCTCTCCCCCTGTCCCAAAACTAGAACCAGCATCAGCCCCTCTGGAGGTGAAAGCTGAACCAGCCCAACCGTCTGTATCCTCACTTGCCATCGGCTCTGAGGCCAGACAATTGGCTGCGAAGAACCTGTTGAATCCAGTAAAATATGAAACTAGTCCTTCGTTGGCTGGAAAGCGAAAGAAAGATGTGTCGGATGGTTCTGGCTGGGCTCTCTCAGATAGCGATGATGATGGGGACGTGAAGGCGAACAGCGTTAGTAACCTACCAAAGAAGGTCCCTCCAACTCCTAAAGCTAAGAAAGCCAAGGTGGAGGACGAGCGGCCTCCCAGTCCCCACGGCCGCATCTACTACATCGACGAGCCAGAGGACTTCTTCGAATCCAGTATTCCCTGTCTGAATGACACCTACAGGTTTTACCTCAACAAGGTCACGGGCCTGGACAGGAAGTACAACAATGGAGCGCTGCACATCAGAGGTGAGAGACCTCTCCCTTGATTAAGTCTGCTGGTGTCTGGTTTGACATTTCAAGATAAAAACAAAACATGAGCACAGGTTCACAATAAGGTGACCAGTTGGAATGTCCCTATCCTTTTAAGTTAGTGCTTTCAGTAACACTGCTCACATTTGTCACCATCAGTCCTTTATAAATTAGTTTTATTAAGTAATCTTTGCTTTTATCTTTTCATCTAGACATTCTCTCCCCTCTATTTGGGACCTTAAAAGAATCTGTTCAGGTGAGTAACAATTGTTATGCCTCCGCACTGGTGACAGCAATAACAAGAGGGATTATGTATTGAGGAATTCTGCTCGTCCCTCTGCTTGTTCTTCTGTCTGCACGTCCATCCTCTCATTAATACGATATATATCTGGATTACCTCCTGGGAAATTCTTCAAATATGTCACGAACATTCAGTTGAACTCATAGATGAACTTATTCGAATTTGGTGGTCTTAGGTCAAAGTCACTGTGACCTCACAGTTTTGCCCATAACTCAAGAATTCAGAATTCTGACAAAACACAATTAATACATTTGATTAAATTCCTTCAAAATCGTCACTACCTATAATATACAAGCCTGGATCCAATAGATATGGATGTAAACTGCAACTTGACTAGTTGGCAGAGGTGTAATTAACCACGAGGCAGTAATTCTAGTTTTTTAAAAAGCCATGCTTGTGCCATGGCTTCAGGGCTCTCAGTGGGTCGGTCAGCCAACTTCTTTGTTCTGGACATTCGGTCTCCAGAGGTCAAAGCCTGCAGATGATTATGGTTCCCTGACTTTTCCTCTTGTGCCACCATGAGGTTGACACAGTTTTCTTTTTTTTTTTTGTCTAATGTTTCAACAGTTATTGGCAACATTGCTATGAAATGTTGTGCAGCTCTGGTTCTCAGAGGATACATCTCTGTGACCAGGGTGATTCCTTTTACTTTTGACCTCCCCCAGTGTTTGTCAGTTGCTTTGTTTTTAGGCAAGATAACACAAAAGCTACTGGACTGATTACAATGAGAAGGATGTGCTATGGGTCAGGAAAGGATCAATTACATTTTAGTGCGGATGTGGATCAGGGGCCAGATCCAGGATTTATTTTTTACTTTAACATTGCGAGGTTGGCATGGAAGATGTTTTATTTTTGACATTTTCACTGAATATTTATGGATCTGGCACATTAAGGGAACTGGTGTATGAGTGTGGGCAATTTGGTGCAGCTTGATTGAATTTAAGGAGACTATTTGGCCTTTGTAGATATGCGCCATTCTTGTGTCATTCTATTTGTCTAGTGTCATCATCAGGTACAAATTTAATTTGGTAGTCTGTAAAACGAATTACATTCACATCAGCCTCAGCTGTATTTGAGGATGGAACACGTTGTGAACATTATAGCTGCCGACATTAGCATTTAGTTCAAAGTACTGCTCTGCTTACAAACAGCCTCTCAGAGCTGCTAGCATGTCTGTAGACTCTAGTTTACATCTCGTTGCTTAGTGAGTAGACAGATATGGTTCATTAATATTCTCTTTTTCTTCATAGTTTAACTACTGCTTTGATATTGCCTGGATGGTAAACCAGTTCCCACCAGAGTTCAGGTAAGTTCTGCTTCTCTGCAGCTGTCACATTATCACAAACACATCCCTGTTTCAGATCCCTGTGTCTAGTTTGGCTGGTATTATACTGGTAGTATCATGAGCTGCTTTCTCATGATACTGAATAAAAAAACAGAACAAATGAGAAAAATCTCCAACAACCTCTCTTGTTACAACATCCTTTCATGTAATCTTCTGAGCATTTAGGAGATAGTTTGTTGCCTAGGTAAAAGATTTTCAAGCCTTAAATTTGAATGATTTTTAAAATTATTTTTGCAGTTTTCACTACGATACACTGTGTTGTGTTTTCAGGGATCTTCCAGTCCTGATCGTTCATGGAGATAAGAGAGAGGCCAAGGCCCGGCTGCTCAAGCAGGCTCAACCTTTTCCGCATGTGCGATTCTGCCAGGTACACAGTCATTGCCACAGAAAAGTGGTTAGTGTAGAAAAAGTGTTTCTGAAGTATTTACACTCTACTTGCAAATTCTACTGAGGTGCTTATGGTGCAAAACAACTGAGTCATAGAGAAAAATGCCTCAGGTATTGCAAACTTGTAAATTTCTTTTACCTCTCCAACAAACACAACAGTTGCGCCTTCTGAGATTCTTCATTGCAGATACACAAATCCTACGTAACGAATTACTGCTGCAAATTTGATGCAAGATGCATTCTGTGTGAATGCATCTTGCATCTTGAAATCAAGGATGTGAAGTCATGTACAAAATATGCACATATCAGCAAATGCACTCTCACTTTTGCACCAAATATCTTGGTGAGAGTGGAGCAAAAGTGATTTCCGTGTCTGTAGAGCCTGGGCCATATGTTTATAATGTGTGTAAATGAATGGTACATACAAAAACCTTTGGAATTAATGCAATTTGAGCCTTTTATTGGTGACAAAAGCACTTTAAGTGGACATTTTGGGGACTGTCACAGTTGCCCCTTACGACGACATTGTAGCCACTGCCGCGGCCGACAATCTACTTGACTCTTTCCAAAAGAAAAATGCATGAATTCCCCTTTAATGGTAGTTGGCAAAAGTTAATGTTATAGAGACTGTTCTTTAAGCCTAAAATCTGTTCTTCTGTTTAACCTGTGTGATTTTCTGTGACAGGCCAAGCTGGACATTGCTTTTGGAACTCACCACACGTAAGAATTTCATTCCTTGCCTTGTATTTCACCTGCTGTTTTTTAAGGTTGTTGCTGTTGCTAACTCATCATACCTCTCCTGGGGCCTGGGCTAGGAAGCAGGATTTACGGTTATCGGGGTAACCTGCTCCGGAGCAGGTTAAGTTGGACATTAGAGAGCAAGCAGTATAAAAGCACCGCCAACTGACCAGGAGATGGCGGTAATACACCTTGACGTTGGTTGCCACCTGCCAATAAACCTAACAAAGAAAAGAAAAGAAAAGAAAGAATCAATTCCTTTGAAATATGACAACCCACAAATACATGTATTATTACTATTATTATTATTATTACACTGTTGCCGCCCTGTATCATTATGCCACTCTGTACATTCTACATGAAATTATGAATTATCAACTTTTCACACTTTACACTGGTATCAGCAGGCGAAACACACAAAGTTTATAATTTATACAAAACGCTGCTCACAGGTTGCACATATAAATGTATCAGAGGGAAACCTTTGGCTCCCGTTCACTTCCAATCTGTGTGAGCGAGGCAGCAAATAAAACATTCACTTCCTTTACAGGAGCAAATCCACAACTTTGGTGAACTCCGACCTCTGATATTTGCTTAGCATTGGCCTTTGCTAGACCTTGTCATAACATGTAGTACGAGAAGTGACCACATCTCACCAATCCTTCTCTTCACTGGTTACCGGTGAGTTTTAGAACTGATGTAAGACGTTACTGCTCCTGCCTACATCTGCGATCTGCTAATCCCCCATGAGCCTGATCGCTGCCTAAGATCCTCAGGCAGGGTCCTACACTAACTGTTCTAAAATATCCACTTGTAACTAAAGGTGATCAAACTTTTTCCTGTTCGGACCCTCAGCTGTGTTTCTCTTTCTTAAATCTCTTCTTATAACACTTAACTACTGGTATGGTTGAAACTATTAATTGTATTTTATCTTCTTAACCTTTATTTCATGACGTAACTTTAATTTGAAAAGGTTTTATATCTATAAAGTTATTTATTTATTTATCTTGTGTGTGTCTTTGTGCAGCAAGATGATGCTGCTGTGGTATGAGGAAGGCTTCCGAGTCGTCATTCTGACCTCCAACCTCATCAGAGCCGACTGGTACCAAAAAACACAAGGGTGAGTCTGAAAACTCTTCCAACCTTTGAACATTATCATATGTTTCATCTTGTTTGCACCATATCCAGATATAAGGTTTGTTCATGGACGTAGCCCTGAATCTATCACTTCCCAACCAGGATGTGGATGAGCCCTCTGTTTCCACGGTTACCAAAGGGCAGCAGTGCGAGCGCAGGTGAGTCGCCCACCTTCTTCAAGAGGGACCTGCTGGAATACCTGGCGTCGTACCGCGTGCCAGAACTAGAGGAGTGGATCCAACGAATCAAAGAGCATGACCTGTCTGAGACCAGGTAAATGGGGAGAACCTGCAGAATCTCACACGAGACATCACATCGTGCAGCTGAGCTCAGATCAGTTGTTAATGAATTTAATTGGATTGCAGGTTACACTCACATTATTGTTTTCCTATCAGGGTGTATCTGGTTGGCTCAACCCCAGGCAGGTTTGTTGGTGCAGACATGGAGCGCTGGGGCCACCTGAGGCTGCGGAAGGTAAAAAATAATTCTCTTTCTCTCTCATCTCACTATTCTCTTGCTAACTTGTCACTAATCTACAGTCGTCCCTGAAAGAAAAGTCAACAATAACTTCATCATGACCTTTGGTTTTATATAGCTGCATCTGATCATATTTTCACTGCAATAAGAGATGAGCAGGGTGATTTGTTGTTTCGGTGCAGTGTTTTTTTATAGGATATGAGAATAAAAAAGATTTATGATTACCTAAGGGATTTTTCCTTGAAATACAAATCACAAATGGAACTGTACTGCAGGAAGTTGCACACACTCATAAATATCAGCCCCCTAAACATGTCTGGGTTTTTTTTGTATCAAGATCCATTAATTATTTTCTAAGAAATCAAGGAAAATGTTGCCAAACGTCCACAATTCAAAGAAAGTGAAAATTAAATATTGATCAGATCTTCCCCTGTTCCAGATCAGCACCCACATGTAATGGGTTCTTTTCTGACCCATAGCACATCCTTTCACCAAGATTTGTGGTAAATCATCCAGTAGTTTTTTGAATTTTTATGTCCTTACTTAGCAGAGGTAATAACCAACGACTTTAGCAGGAGTTTTACATCAATGCTTTGTTTGTTGTTTGTTTTATTTTGTTGATTATGGTTTCATGGCTTTGCATTGCAAATCAGCGCTAAAAACTCCTCCGTACATTTTATTTGTGGGGATTTCCAACAGACATTACAGTTTGCTGTTAAAGGGCTTTGCATACACGGATGACTTTAGAAAGTGAAAGCTGTTAACCAATGCAATAAATCAATGAGCAAACACGGATGCTGCAGAAAGGGCAATGTGAATTTGGCTTTTTTCATATTATAAATCTAGATTTTTTTAAATTCCAGAGCTTCCTTTAAGACACAAAGACAAAACAATCCCATGTAGCATTACCAGCCAATAAGCAAACTTGACACTGACTGTGACATCTGTGATGAGTTTGAAGCCTCTGCACATTCATTCTTATATTGTATTGAAATGAGCTGAAATTGCTCAAACCTAAACTAGCTGGAATTTAGGGTATCAATCTGAAAGTGGATATTCCTTTAATGATCACATGTATGGTCAATACTTAAAAAAAATTTAACTTAAAGAAATTCTGTTCTTTCAAACCAGCATCATTACTATATGTGTAGTGCTGAGGACAGGTGTAAGTATCACTGGGATGACCTGATGAATTAGATAATACCAAAATGCTCTCGGTGTCTCTAATGTGGCTAAAATAAAAGGATTACGACAGCTCCTAAAGATGTAATGAAATGTATCATGTAGTCTCTAACTGTGATTTGTGTTTTATATCTTTCTTCCATTCATCGTCTGTTTCAAGCTGTTGCATGACCACGCAGAACCAATTCCCGGGGAGGAACGGTGGCCTGTGATTGGCCAGTTCTCCAGCATTGGCTCCATGGGACTGGATAAGACCAAATGGTTGGCAGGGGAATTTCAGCGCACCTTGACCACGCTTGGGAAATCCTCTCTTCGTTCAGACCCCCCCGTGCACTTGGTATGTTCCTCCAGCAAGAAGTGAATGTGGTCCTTTGCTTGAGTGATGCACCATATAGTGTTCAGTGAGTTGGTGCAACACAGCAGCACCTCAGTTGTTTTGGAGACAACTGGCTAAATAAAAAATTATCATCAAGTGTGTTTAGGGTTAAAAGCAGCATTTGATGAAAACAACACTTTGACATCTATTAAGCATGGGGGGGGGGAAATATCCCGTTGTATGGCAGTTTGTGGCACACAGGGAAGAATGGATTCTGAATATCAGCCAAATCAGTTAGAATTAGTCTTCTATTCCATAATTCCTTTATTATGAACGCCTTCAACAAACACTGGCGGAAGCTTTTGGATTGTCTCTCATTGTCCCCTGACCTGAAAACTGAGAATCTGTCGGTGGATCTCAGACATGCTGTCCGGGCAAAGCAGCCTAAAATTTTGAATTTGAATTTAAAGTGATCTCCAAGATAAAATCAGGAATGGAGAGACTTTTATTTGGGATATAAAAAGTCTTCACAGGCTGTGGTATCTGCCAATGAGAGGATATTAAGCAGACAAACTCGCCGGAACATGATTTTAGTTTGGAGGGTGGGAAATTCACCGCAGCATCAAGAGCCCTGAGCTCTGCCAGGATGTTGGACACGGTGGGACTGGGTTCATCGTTCTCCTCTGTGAACCACCTCCCGGCAGTGTTGATGAGCCACGCTGCAATGATGAACTGCTCGCTGGGGTTGGAAGGCAGATCTGGACTGCAGACAAAATTATGTCTGGTCCGGGACTTCATGTTTCATTTGGCCACAACTTCCTCCTCATAATTTAACAGCTTCATCTTTTCCAATCTCCATCATGATAAACTGCTGGTAAGCTGCCCTGGGACCACAGCCATCCTTATCCCTTTGACTGCTGTATCTCGCTATCTTGGGCTTTTTACCAGCCGCTTGACACAAAACGAAATTTCAGAATATAACTGGATGAAAATTAATATCCTGCTAACAGTGTAATGCAAATGAAGAGCTCTTCTGAATCAAGCTTCAACTGTAGGAAAGATCACATCTTTGCATTCTGTTGTTGTTTGTTTGTTTTGTGTTTGTTGGCATCTTTCATATCTTTGATCAATAATTTCACAAATCAAGTGAAGAGCTAATGGGTTGATATTTTTGCAGCTGTATCCATCAGTGGACGATGTGAGGACTAGTTTAGAAGGCTATCCAGGTAAGACGCATTTTTTTTACACATTTATATTTTGCTCAAATATATATATGGGTATTGTATACATTTTACTAGAAATGACCTCTAGAAATGCAGGTTAAATTTGGCCACAGGGGTGTTGGTCACTTTAGAAATGTATTTTATTTATTTTCTTTTATCCATCTAATATATTTTATACAGTCATACTGTTATTATTTGGTGACTGGTGAGTATTTGGTTGTCATATAAATCTTTTTTTTTCCTCCAGCGGGAGGCTCTCTTCCCTACAGCATCCAAACAGCTCAGAAACAGCTCTGGCTCCACTCGTACTTTCAGTAAGTTCATTACTACTGCTCATCAAATTCAGTCCTACTGTAAGCATTTACTGGTAGGGCACCATCAGTAGTAAATTATTGTTGGCAGTCTTTTTTCTTTATACTGTCGCCTCTAAATTAGATGTTATTTTCCTTCATTTTCAAACACAACACCAAGGACTTCATTGAAACTGGGCTTTACTTGTTGTTAAATGCATAATAAATGGTGAAGATAGACATGTCGACATTGTTGTAATTGATTAAACTTCATAAATTTCATAACATAATTATAGTGACCAAAAATATCAGTTATTAGAATTATTGTGGTACAATTAGAATTTCCTAAAAATGTTCAATAAGTGCTAATACAAAAACTGAAGTAATTTCATGAAGTGTTATATTTAAATTATTTTTTTATTTATAATAAAATTAAAAGAAGAAGGTTTAGCTTGTTAAAGCACAACATGAAATAAGAAAATCAAATGTGCAAAGTCATGCCTATTGCTTTTCAAAAGTCTTATAATAAGTGTAATATCAGCTAATTTGTAAGTCATTTCTGAATATCATGATAATGCTTGAGAATTTTCAGCTCAGTCTGAGGAGCTGAAAATCAGCACAATAATCACGGTGATTAAAGACTGAAATTGTACAACTAACCGTTACACACTGTATACGGTGATATAGGTGACCGCTTCATCACTAGTTGTAATGTATATAGTTGTAATGAAGCAACTTCCAACATTACTGCCAGACTCTGTTACATAACCTGAGAGCCGCCTGTAGAACTAGGTAGATAGTCGTGACCGTCTGTTACCGGATCAATTCCCAAATACTGTAACTGGTTAGTTAACGCAGCTCTTTCCATAGAACTACATTTTTCAAGTTTAATTAAACAGATCAGTGACATACATTATATGTGTGTGTGTGTGTGTACGTAGCCGTTGGAAGGCAAACACAACAGGAAGAAGTCATGCCATGCCACACATCAAGACGTACATGAGGGCGTCACCAGATTTCACTGAGCTCGCCTGGTTTATCGTCACAAGGTGAGTGTGGAATTATTTATGCTTCTTTATTTGCACGTATATGATTGTGTTTTTATTTCATCGACGACAAAACCACTCCCAACAACAGTCCGTTATATTGGGCTGTTCCGAATAAACTTCCACACCAATGGTCATGTTACAAAATGATCCTTCCCTTATCACACAGATGTACATTAAACCTTGTTGTGTGTTCTGTGTGTGTGCTTCAGTTCCAACCTGTCCAAAGCAGCGTGGGGTGCACTGGAGAAGAACAACACTCAGGTGATGGTCCGGTCGTACGAGCTGGGAGTCCTCTATGTGCCCTCCGCCTTTGTAAGAGAAACACACATGGACAAACTTTGTGAACTTTGTAGATCTTTGTTCATATGACTGAATGTTGGAGATATAACGCTGCAGTGAATGTGATTTTATTACACAAAATACATTACCATGCCATACACACCTCTATGCATAGAAAAAAGTATTTATACATGCTGGATAACAACAATTCTCACTGCATTCTAAATGATGTATAGATAATTTATTAGATGTGATGATTGTCTCCTTACAGGGCATGAAGACATTCCCTGTTCTCAAGGATCCGTTTCCTGTCTCCTCGTCGTCCTCTGGTTTCCCTGTGCCCTTTGACCTCCCCCCTGTATGCTACTCTCCTAAAGGTACAGCTTCAAACACCACATGATCTGTTATAATGCTTTACTGGGTGGACCTGTTAAATATCTCATGGCCATTCATTTTCTGTCTGCCGTGCTCATTGTTTAAATGCATAGTTAGGTATTTTTTGTTTCTGAAGCCCCTGAAGACAGAGTAGTATTTATACCTATTCTAGTAAAATGATAGCGAAGAATTAGTCCTATTTTATGATTATTTCTAGTCAAATAATTCATGGATTATATCTGAAGCAAAGCCATTCAATTTCTTTTAGCAATTCAATGCATTTGAATTAGCATAATTAAAGAATGATGAAAACCAATGATAAACGAGATGCCAGAGGAACCACTCAGATATGCAGCTTTGTGTGAGGCACGTTCTTCCACTTTAGTCAGTGAAGGAAAACACTGGCTCAGCACAAATGCTGCCAGTTTATTTATCAAACGTAATATTCTTCTAATTTTCACTGACCTTGTTTCTCTCTGTGTTTTCAGATCAGCCTTGGATCTGGAACATTCCGTACAACCAGGCTCCCGACACACATGGCAACATCTGGGTTCCCTCCTGATCTCACACACACACACTTGTCTTACTTTAACACCACTGTTTTTGTAACTGTCAGTATTGTGTCTAGATGTTAGTTGTCAGTAACATTTATTTTTTTATATTTTATACCGAACTGTAGACACATGTTTACCAATAAACAAAATAAATCCAACACTGTCCACTTATCATGTATCTATTTTGTAAATGTAGCAATAGGATTTTTGAAACGGACAAACTGCAGCTCATTAGTTTGGGTTAAGCATGTTGATTAGCTCCGCCAATACGGGTTTCAACCCTGTCTGTTTGTTGGTTCGTTGGTTTGTTTGAAAGCAAGATTACACAAAACTACTGGATGCATTACTATGAAACTGGGTGAAACCATGTGGAATGGGTCAGGGAGGATCCATTGAAATTTGTTCAGGATCAAGGTGGGTTTTTTCACTTTCTTAAACACTGCGTTTTTTCAACATTTGCATTAATTGCTCAAAGAATAATTCATGCATCTCGATAAAAAAAATCTGGCCTATTTAGACGAAAATAAATGTGGTTTCGTGTGGGAACTGTTTGGCCATGGCTGAGGTATGTGCTCTGAGGGCCATTCTAGTTCAATCTTCATTTTTATCACATAATGTGCGACTGTTGAAGCATCATAAAATCATCAAACGACATACAAATTATGTATCGACAATCAGATTATCAAAGTGAGTCAATGTCTCCTGAAGTGCTTCCTGAGGTCAGATGAGATCGTACTTTTATTTTATGCACAAATTTAATATCAGACTGAGTTGACCTGAAATCCATTCAGAGTTGAAGTGAAAGCACTTTCAAATCTAAATTGTCATACAGCAAATTATGAATATAACATTCTCTTCTCTGCTGATCGTCCTGAGGTTCATATTCATCATGGATAAAAACAGATTTTAATAACTTTAATCACATGTACAATTTAATATGTTCATTTTCTTTCTCACTTCATGCTGCACACAGCGATGCTTCTCAGTGTTGGTGGTCAGGACCTACAGCACTGCTGGTTTTACAAACGACTTGGTGATTAGGCAGCTTGAACGCACAGCAGCAGGGCTCTGTGTAATGAGCAGAGAACCACTGAGCAGGGAGGGCCGTCTCTCTTCTGTTCCTGACACATCAGCTGCTAGAACAGTTTGAGGGTCCCGCTGTCGGCTCCACGAGGGGCTCATACAGGATAAGTGCCCCTGCTTTTAAGATCCTTCCTTCAAAACTAGTATTTTGCTGGGATTAAATATGTCAGTGGCCTGAGGAGACATTTTTTGCCTCAAAGTCACACTGACTACTACAATAGGGGGAAAAAAATAAATAAACCTGGAGGTTCCTGATAAAATTGAAGCGCTGAAGCTGCATATTAGAACTGTCCTCAGACATAAACTTATACAAAAAAATACAAACATCTCACCAGGTTGGCTGCTTGCACTGTGAACTATTAATATTTACAAGTTTATTTAATTAATCGACCAAACAAAACAATTGGAATGCAAACACAAAATATTGAATGAAAAGGAGCAGAAAGGAGAATCATATTATATAATCTGCTACTCTTTTACGGGACATTAATTAACAAATAATTCAATAAAAATAAACAATTAAACATAACACAGCCCCTCACATCCCTCTATTAGTATCTACGTTACAATTCATTTGATACCATTCAAAGAAGCTCACAAAACTATTTACCTGTCACGACAAAACAGAACTTAACTAACACATTTGTTAGCATGTCTGGCTTGACTCGTTGACCGCAGCAGACCCACTCCATGAGTTCCCTGGGCCCAGGTGATCAGCAGCTCGCAGTGTGTGTAGTCTCTCACTCCAACTTCTGTGAACTGCGACTCCCGTCGTTCCTTGCGTCGCAGTGTCAACATGGCGCCTGTCTGCCGGACAAAAGGCGAATCTGTCTGACGGCGGATTGAAACCCAATTAGAAACGGAGGAGACATTTTGGGAAAACTGTCAGTGTCGGTGAGTCCTGGCGCCGCGAGGCAGCAGATACATGTTGGAGTAAATGTGCGCGGAGGCTCTGGCACTGGAATAATCAGGTGGGTGAAGCTGTAACTACATCTGTGTTCACTCGGCTGTGCTGTTAGCTCCTGAGACATTTCCCTCTAGACTCACTACTGAAAACTCCTTAAAAAAAAACCCAGCCAGTGCTGCCGCATCTCACTCGTCCGTTCAGCTCCTCTCTACTTCAGCTGCTTCTGTCGGGCTGATCCGGTCAGTAAAAAGTCCGGCTGCAATTCGGCTTTCACGTGGTTCACCAGGAACCGTTTAATCAAACACAATGTCAACTTTTCCAGCTTGTCCACAATGTGCGCCGCGGCGATACACCGTGTGATTCTGTCGTGTTCGATCATGACGCCGAACTCCAGAGGAAGCAGTGACACAATGGACCAGTGTGTTGTGGGTTGATTGTGTTGGTTTGTAGCACGGGCGCCGAATTGAAGAGGAGTTCTTCGTTGTCAGCAAAACGTCCTAAGATATCATCTGTCGTCCATGTCTGCTTCGCTGGAAGAAGGGCAACATTAAAGCCATTACTTTCTCAATGTAATTCGACATGCAAGTGGATGAACTATATATACAGATCTGAGTTGGGGGCTACCTTTTACTTTAGGGGCCACCACCATGTCGTCTGTGAGCACATGCACCAGCTGCTCTTTTATTGTTGGATTTCACTCTGCAGTTATTAAAGTTGTTACTGTAATTATAACTTG
This sequence comes from Hippoglossus stenolepis, assembly GCF_022539355.2. Lineage (NCBI taxonomy): Eukaryota > Metazoa > Chordata > Actinopteri > Pleuronectiformes > Pleuronectidae > Hippoglossus > Hippoglossus stenolepis. The sequence continues at coordinate 25,903,882 of NC_061483.1, read as the reverse complement.
TCAGAGTGCTCAGCTGCAACCAGGAGACAGTCAGTGCCACGTCTGGTTGTGATCTCAGGCAGGTCGCTGGGTTCATTTATCATAATCCTGTTTATCTTTAACATGCTAGACCTGTGTCAGAGGTAAGCCTTCAGTGAACTTGACATTATATCAGTCTGAGGAGTAAAACAGCTACTGGTTCAGAGTCTTATTCTGAAAGGGATCCTCTCCATGGAGAGGCCAGAGGTCAAGGGCAGCCCCTTCCCCTTCCCTGGTCGGGCTTCAGGATTCTGTGAAGGAAACATAAGGTTTAGAGTCAAACTGTTGCACTGGCTATGACTTCAGCTTTTGTGGTTTGTATATTTTATGTCCACTTTATGTCCATAATGTCCATTCTCCAATGCTTTGTAATTTTCTCTCAAAGACTTCAGCAGTGTGAGACACCACTATCTGATTATTACTAGTCCTTACTCTGAACCAGTCACACAGTAATTACACATTACATACACACAACTCTGACAAAGTGTCAATTGTCATTTACCACAAGCAGAACAACTGACATCCATTTAAAAACTAGACCATGTGATACATGTTTTTAAAGTTTCCAGTCTGTTTCTGTCCATTTTAGCTGAGGCTGTCCCCCTATAAAATAATAACTAGAATGATACTCAGTAGAGCACATACCTCTGCTGAGGCCCAGCAGTCCTCTTATGAAATCACATTTACATTCACTACATCCCACATTTTATTTGGATCTGCACCAAATTACACACACTGATAAATATGTTTCATCAAGATCCACAGATCGCTCCCTGAGATATCAAAGAAAATGTTGAAAAATGCCATTGCAATGTTAAAGAAAGTGGGGAAAAAATAAATAAAAATTGTATGGGTTCTCTCCTGACCGATACCACACCCGTCTAAGTTTCATGGTAATCCATCCAGTAGTTATTGTTTAATCCTACTAACTAACACACAGACTAACAAACGCAGAAGGGACACTTTACCTCCTTGGTGAAGAATAACTTCAAGAGAAAACTTGGACCACTTTTTTTAAAGGTACAGTGAGAACCTTGTCTTTACCAAAGTAAGTGCGGCCTCCAGAAAGTGACGGTTGATTTATTATAGCCATGGTGAGAAACTTTGGTGATCATCAGCTTCAGTGACTGGGTCCTGAGTCCAGACAGATGTGCAAAAGGGGAATCTTAAAGTGGTCTGGTAGCTACTGTGGCAAACCCTGTATAAAAGTCGGTTTCCTGCCTTGATTTGTTTGTTTTGATGGGAAATTTCATTTTGATGGAATACACTCTTGTATTCCGGTCTTATGATACATAATTGGCCCATTTCTTTTTTCAGGACAGGAAGGGAAAAAGTCCAGTTGCCTCCGAGTCACATGGTGTCATTGTGTCTTGTTACAATAGTTGCACCTTTAAGAGGAAAGTTGGTTTCCTGCCAGTGTGGCTGGTAGAGACTGTAACCTTGCAGATAAATTAGGCCAAACATTGTTGCTTTTGCCCCGTGGCTGTACTGAGACGTCCCACCCTGCTCCTGTTGCAGTAGGATGTGCTCTATTTCTACCGCACTCTACAGAAAGTATGAAAAAACCCAATCAAATCAGTGAGATACTGTATAAGTTGGCCTGTGCCAACAGCTTTTGAACTATTTAAAAATCCAATCTTCAAGTCAAGCGGTTCTCTTGCTAAGTTTTGTCACACATTGTTCAAGTTCAAGGCCTAGTGGACTGTTTAAAGATGGTGACTTGTGTACAGCTGGTTGTCTCTGTTTGCAGCAGTCTGCTGTAAACTCTAAAGGCTCGAAGTGAAGCTTATTTCTCCATATTTATGAGAATTAAGTTAATTCTACATAATGTAAAAAAGCCTGGAGCCATTAGTCATGAGTATCATAGAATGTCTACAGACTTTATTTTAGCATAGTTCAAATGAGATTTTCACTGGTATGTGTCTCAGTCCCATTTTCTCAGTGCTTTGTCAGTCACCCTCTGCTTGTCTTAGTTTTAGTTTACAGCATCTACAGTCCTGCTGGTTTGTAAATAATGGAATGAAAACATTTTTGAGCTGGTGTTAAGGTGCCAGCCTTAACACCCGATCTCATTTACTTCACATTATGTATCTGATAACATCACCTGAAATGTAGCTGGTGTCTTCCATGCTCTAAGTCACCTTTGAGATGTTGTAAGTTCAATTGATTGGACACAGTTTGGAAATGCACACATCTGTCTATACAGCGTTAGTAGTTGATAAAGAAATGTCTTCTGCACAGTTGTCTGATGATGATATTGATGATGGCTGAAAAACGGAACTATAGCCTCAGTTGTTCTTACTTGAATATGAGTTTATTATGATATGGATCTGTCGACAGAGAAGATTCTCAGTCTAACATACATGCATAGAGTCAAACCAAAAAGCTAAATGAGTACAGCAGATGCTTCACAGTATTATACTCTCTAGAAGGAAAAAAAAGATATTAGCCTGCGTCACCTCGGCCCCCCCACAGACTCAAGGTCTGCCTTATCTAGACACACAGACAGGCGGGCATCTTCCTTACACAGGCATCATAAATCCTACAAAGGATCTCATATACGGATATACATAGTTGGGTTCAGGCCTTGTGTAATTCACAACAACTTGTACAGATCGTTATGATGTACAGGAACTATACAATACATTCCTCACAGGCTGTGGCAAGAACCAGGCAAGTTCTCTCTAACAGAAATCCGGAAGGGCAACCTGAGCGTCATGTCTCGACACTTAGAATTTAGGCCAGACAGTTGAGTCTTGGTTTTATAAGACCAGAAAATCTTGTTTCTCACACACTGAGAGTCTTGTCGGTGCTTTGTTGAAAACACCAAGTAGAGGCCTCCGTCTGAACACCCTGTCATGAAGCCCAGATCAATTGACTACTACAGTGATGGTTACCCTTTTTGAAGTGTCTCCCATCTCTTACCCAAAAGTCTCTCTGGAGCTCGGCCAGAGAGAATTTGGGGTTCTTGGTTACCTCTCTTACAAAAGCCCTTTCTCGCTGATCTCTCAGTTTGGCTGTTGATCCCAAACTTCTTCCATTTAAGTATCCCAGAGGCCGCTGTGGTTCTAGCAAACCTTCAATGCTGCAGAAATGTTTTTGTGGCCCTTCCCTGATCTGTGCCTCGACACAATCCTGTCTCTGAGCTCTGCGGGCAGCTCCTTTGACTTTGTTGTTGCTCTGATATACATTGTCAGCCGTGAAACCTCAGCGTTGTGCTTTACTTAATCATGTCCAGTCAATTGAATTCACTATAGGTGGGCTCCAATCAAACATCTCAGCGATGATCGAGAGAATTATAAGGAACCTGAGCTAAATCTCAAGTGTCTTTCATTCTTATGTCAATGTGATAATCCAGTTTTTCTATTGTTTTCTCTTCTGTCAGTGAGGGGTATTGAGTTTATGTACATGTATGGCGTCTAAAAGTTAAGACACAACAAAATAACTAAAGGCAAATAATTTTGATCAGTTAAATATACATTGTTAACTAAAATAGCTAAGTGAATCATTTTACCATGATTTTGTCGCCTTGTTATCGATCCTGTTTATCACTCTAACTGTCTAATAGTCTACAGTATGACTCATCCTCTGCAGCAGAGACACAAAGTATGGTGCTTGGCTGCCTGAAATGTAAATTTTTCTTGGCATTTTTCCAGACACACACACACACACACGCAGTAAACCTCACCCTCCCTCTCTATAAGTGTTGACATGTCTGCTGACTTTGATTCTCTGTCCTGTTTTTCTTCTTGGCACCAGATAGAAAAGCACAGAGACAGATGTGCTATATCATTTGTCTGTTTATCTCCTTCTCCCTGACTTCACTTCACTTCAGTGACTATGATTATGTACCTTTTTTAGAAATGACATTAAATAAAAAAACTTCAGTTCAGTGACCATGATTATGAAATAACATTAAATTAGAGCACATTTAGGAAAAAATCTCATGTCGGAAAAAATGACCACATACAATTACAATTCAAAAACTGTGTCTGCAGCATCATGTCGGTAACATGATGTGATTACTGGGGGAAAAACATCCACTGTAATAACATTCTTATTTAACCTAGAGGAATGCACTTCAGATCTGGATAGCAGCTGCTGCGCTCTGTCTTCTCGTGTGTGTGTTGTAAATCTGCAGACAGGAAGCTAACAGACGTGACTTTGCCTCATTTTGCTGTGTGATCGTCTCCTTGTCGGTGCTTTTTGGGGATGTAAAGCTTAACAGATTAAGCAAATCGCAAGTTGCATATGTAATTGAATCCCTTCAATTATAATCCCACTAATTAAAGATTCTGTCATCAGACCCCATTTTGATACTGTTTACATTCATATTCTTTAATCTCCTCTGCCATGTGTAGTAATATTCATTGTTGCCAATGTGTGATTTATATTGCACACAAGGAATTTCCCGAAAACAATGCATGCAACAGACGTGACATGAAAGACGAAAGCCTGTACATACCTGCATTTCACACAATGTGTAAAATTACTCCTGTCTTCTCCAGTCTCCTTCGTTCAAATCAATGTGATGCTTCATGAATCCCTCCTCTACATATTTCCTGTCCTCTGTGGTCAAGTGGTATTTTCTTTTTCTGTTTTGAAACCTGAAGTGTCCCTCTGGACCTCTGTTGTGAAAAATTAAATGTTATATTTGCATGCAGTGTTTCTCAACCATGTCTAGAAATATGCTGAATAAATCTTTATTTAGTTCAAAGATTTGTCATTTTTAGATATTGCCTCTTCTTTTCTTTTACGTGTTCCTGCTACTCTTATAGCAGAGATTCCTTTCCTGGCATCAATCATTGGCCCTTACTGAGCCAGGATGACCACAACTAAACCCCGTGACCTCTGCAGGTTGACCTGCACCCAATCCTCATACCATAACACTCCATTTCAGACAGTAAACAAATACATGGGAAACTGTTCCTCCCCACAAACCTTTTCAACCTGACAAAAGAGAGAGGATTACCCTAATGATTGGTCAAATGATTCAAGCAATGATGCCTAATAACTGATGCCCAACTCCTTAACACTGCACTCTGCCTCTTTCACTGCCCAGAGTTCACCAAATGCAGATATCTCAGACAGATGTCCTAAAACCACTGAACTGAAAACCTACTCATTTATTTGAACGTCTGAAGCAAAGTTAGAATAATGTTTTAAACTTTCTTTTTGTTTAATATTTTTTTCTTCATGAAAGTGAAATTTTTAATTTAGAGATCAGAGATATTCATCTAATATACAACTAGGCCTACACATTTACCTTATATACTACAGCTAGTCCAGTCTTGTGTTTTATTTTCTGTGTCATATAACTGCATGCATTTCATTATGTTAGCAACAGTTAATACACTGTTGTCAAATGAACTTCTAATGTTTTGTGTTAACCTACATTTGACTCTTTATCTTTCTGCCCTAATTATTATTAGGTCATGGCTGAGATAGAATATGTGACTTCGCCCTTTATAGATTAGTATCTCTCTCTTCCTCTTGTGTCTTTTCTTTTGCTCAGGTTTAAGTGTGTCACCGGTTACGTTTATCTATATATCTGTCTCATCTGCATGTTTTAAGCAATATTTTATTTTCCCTCTTAGCTAAATCACCAGCCAGCTGATCTGAAGAATACTGCATTAAATGCATTTTTTTTTTTTTTTTATCTATAACCTCATTACAATTTTTTTAATATATTTTTGGGAGACTTGGAGATGAAGAGATTTGAGATGTTGAGTGTTTATGACTGTGTCAAACATAGAAATGAATTGATGTGCTCAGGTTCCTACACCAACCTGTTTGTGCTCTTCACTACAACGAGTGGGGTCCTACTGAGAAGTGTTAAAAGTGAGAGTCAATCTTCTTTGGTGTTAATGTTGTCGTTGTGATGTCCTTCAGGATGTTCCAGCAGGGTGAAGAGCCTCGTTTCACCATCGAGCAGATCGACCTCCTCCAGAGGCTAAGGAGAACGGGGATCACCCATGCGGAGGTCCTCCATGCCCTGGACACCCTGGACCACCTGGACCGGCAACATGGACATAAGTTGAGCCACAAACCTTCCTACATGCCTCCCTCGTCTTCTTCCAGCACCGTCGCCGCCTCTTCATCCATGACTTCCGCTGCCACTCAGACAAGCTTCCCTGACAACCAACTTTCCATGTCACCCAACAATAACTTCGACACCACCTCCCTGCCTCTGCCGGTTCCAGTTGCCTCACCTGTCGTTATGGCAGCTGTGGCTCAGAACGGCCTGGTTGCCGTCAGCAATGGGAGGCTGTCACCGCCGCGGTTTCCTCTCGGCGTGGTTGGCGGCAGTGTGACTGCACCAGGCTACGGGTTTGAGGCCAGTGAAGAGGACATAGATGTTGATGAAAAGGTGGAGGACTTGATGAGGTAAGAGCAAACCACACTTTTCTTAACTTGGACTGTTCTTAGGCCAGGACTGACTAAACCAATATGAACCAGGTCAACCTGCTGGGGACAATTTTGCCCACTGAATGGGCGACTTCTCATCAACCTCAAGGGGGCAGCAGTGAGCCCATTACACATCAAAAAAATCTAAGCCACCAAAGATGATGGTTATAAGTTGTTTTCTAACGTTATGTTGGTTTTACAAGAGACAAAGCTTCAATGATCAGGACTAACTTGGTTGTTTGGCAACTGTATTTCTTCTTTAATTGGCCTCTTGTATTAAAGCAGCGCATCCTCTTCCTTGAGCTTTACAAACTGACGTTTCCTCCCCCCAGTGGAGAAGTCAGCTCCACACTTGGCTAAACCAAGGATAGACCAGCATTCCACTGGTCAAATATAATGACAATGTAACGGACATTATAGAGGGACGATTTACCTCAGTGTACAATCCAGCACTGATGGGGTAGAAACTCAGCTTAGCAGTTTGTTTTATACGGTAGAGTCAGTCGCTGCAAAAATTTGATGCTTGTTTCTATGAAGTGATACGGTACAGGTGCTCTTAGCTCCCAAAAAGAATGGAGTTTGTGTTTATCCTTTTTTCCCCCCGAATAAGGTAAAAGTAAAAGTATGTGTTCCTTGTTTTCTTCCAGAAAGGAAGAACTGAAACATTTTTACTTAAACTGCTTTGGTATTTTCTAAAAGCACCTGTACGTAGCACCTTATATTGCGATGTCACCTTTGCATTTGTGTTTTCTGTTAATGTGTTTGTGCCACCATGGTTTTGTGACAGAGATTTCTATTATCTGTAAAATAATGACTGTTAGTCACTCTGGTTTTTACCGTACACAACCAAAACATGGCCACAACAGCTGAGAAAAAGCTTCAGCTTCAGTGCTAACAGCTGAAGCTTCTTAGTTACTGGTGAGATGTCGGTTGTAAACAAAGAGATAGGGGCAACAAAAAGACCATAAACGCAAACTAGTTTACACTAGTTGGCAAACTACCAAGAACCTTGTTGCTGACGGTATAAAAAAAAGACTCAGAACGGACAGCACAGCAATAACTGGACAACCACGACTAATCAGTGTGGATAACTATGATTATTCCAATAATGACGTGTATGTGGTGTTTGAACCACATTACAACATATAGGTCCTGACACCAGAGAGCAGGTGTTAATACAAAAATCCTGATGATGACGAGGCTGCTTATAGCTCACACTGAATGTGAATATGATACGAGTATTACTGTCTACAAACACAGAGACTGTATACACACACACACACACACACACCCTCTAGTGCCTCTCATTTGTAGTCTGCAGCAGCCAGACAGCAGCAATCAGTGTTATTGATCTGAATGTGTGTGAAGATGAAATCAAAGCAGTAGAGCAGAGAATATTCCAACAGAATCAGGTTTAAATTCCTGCACATATACAGATACTGTCGTCCACACACTGTGACGCACAGTTACAGCTGGTTAGGGCAAAGTGACTGTTGTGTTGTGCATTGTGTTTCAGTAATGTCTGACCGTTGGAAATGTTGCCATTTATTACACTCTGTGCGAACACTATACTCTCTGTGCTTGTAGAAGGGACAGCGCTTTGATCAAAGAGGAGATTAAGTCCTTTCTGGCGAACAGGCGGATTTCCCAGGCCGTGGTCGCTCAGGTAACCGGTGAGTATCAGCTTCATCTGTACTTTGAAAACCAGGCCCATTAAATCACTACCAGAGCAGCATGGTATATCAGCAAGTATCCAGCCAACTGAGGATTCAGATCTGACGCCGCTCCTCTTCCTCCCAGGGATCAGTCAGAGTCGGATCTCCCATTGGCTCCTGCAGCAGGGGTCTGACCTCAGCGAGCAGAAGAAACGAGCCTTCTTCCGCTGGTACCAGCTGGAGAAGACTAACCCGGGTAACACCACTGCCCATCTCCCACATAACCTTGCCTCTTCTTCCACTTGTGAACACTGCTGACTTCAGTAACAGTTTCTTAACACTGACTGAGCACAAAGTCTTCCACAAAAAGCTGCTTTCAGACATGCACTGAAATAAAATGTTCTAGTATGTGAGAACGAAAATGTCTGAGTCTGTTGCTCCAAACAGTCTGTGGAGTTTTTACTACCAGTGTCCTAGTTAAAACTCTGGAGAATGTGCTAGTGAGTCCATGTGAGAATACAGCAGGAGCATGTCATGTTTCTAGTATGCAACAGAAGCAAAACTGAAGAGGTGCAATACATGTAGAGGACTCAGACAAAGATTTCAACTGGGAAAGATGAGATTCGAGAGCTTTTGGTGATAAGGGCCAACCGCAGCCGAATTTAAACATTATGTTCTGCCTCCAGTATGATCTACCCCGATGCCCCCCCTCGCCTGAATGTCCCAGAGATTTGCCAATGTCCTGCTGCATTCCTCATGTGAAACTCAAATTCCAGATAATGTATGGACATTATCTGGACTTCATGTCTGAAAACGGCTCTAATGAGAGAGAGGGATGGTTAATCTGTAAAAGCACAGTTTATTTTGGACAATTCATGTCCTCTGCACATTGTCAGTGTGTCCTTGAGTAGGACCCTGTTCTGTCAGCTGGATTTCATCAGCGCAGAAAATAAATTTTGTCCCTCAGCTCACTGGTGTTCAAAGCTATGACTGCAATATGAAGATAAAGAGAGAAAGAGAGATATTCTTTAGCCTTAATTTAGAGGATACAAGACATGAAGACACACTGAACGTCAAAACAGTTGTAGATAATTCAAGGGAAATAAAATGTAAATAAAACCCAGTTAAATGTGAAATGAAATAAGAGTCTGAAGAATAAGATCAATGAAGAATGTAATAATTAGACGTTGAGATGGCAACAAATGAAGTTAAAACAGTACATACACATAGATTCGCAAATGCAATGTTTTATTAAAAGAAACAAAAGCAGTGGCATATATGTTTGCGTTTTTATGATCATCTTGAGATTTTACTCCTAAGAAAAAGAGAGCTGTTTTGCTGTCATTGAACAATGACTACACTGTCAAGATGTGTGGAATGTAAAGTATGAAAAGAGAGAACAGTCTTACTGAAGTGAGTCTGTGTCTTCACTTGGAAAATAAAGACTGGAGTGATGCTTTAATA